>NC_041392.1:368754915-368834805 GCF_002162155.2 Triticum dicoccoides | reverse complement strand
GTTCTTTTCCATAAGCACGTATGACTATATTCGGAATACATGCCTACATTACATTGATGAATTGGAGCTAGTTCTGTGTCACCCTAGGTTATGACTGTTACATGTTGAACCGCATCCGGCATAATTCTCCATCACCGATCCAGCCTATGAGCTTTCCATATATTGTTCTTCACTTATTTACTTTTCCGTTGCTATTGCTATCATCACTACAAAATACCAAAAACATTACTTTTGCTATCATTACCTTTTGCTATCGCTACCACCACTATCATATTACTTTGCTACTAAATACTTTGTTGCAGATATTAAGTTTCCAGGTGTGGTTGAATTGACAACTCAGCTGCTTATACTTGAGAATATTCTTTGGCTCCCCTTGTGTCGAATCAATAAATTTGGGTTGAATACTCTACCGTCGAAAACTGTTGTGATCCCCTATACTTGTGGGTTATCAAGACTATTTTCTGGCGCCGTTGCCGGGGAGCATATCTCTCTTCTTTGAGTCACTTGGGATTTATATCTGCTTATCATTATGAAGAACTTGAGAGATCCAAAAATCAAGATTTATCCCTCAACTACGAGGGGAGGTAAGGAACTGCCATCTAGCTCTGCACTTGATTCACCTTCTGTTTTGAGTAAGCTTGCGACACCTAAACATGCTTCTGTTATTCGTTCTGATATGTCGCATGTTATTGATGATGCCACTTCTGCTATGCATGATACTTATGATGAAACTACTTCTATGCTTGATAATACTGTGCCACTTGGTGAATTTCTTGATGAACAACTTGCTAGGGTTAGAGAGAATGAAAATATTGAATCTGATAATATTGATGAAAGTGATGATGAAGACTCACCTGTTATTCCTGAGGGTTATGTTTTGAAAAAGAAGATGCTTTAGCTATTTTAGCTTGCAAAGATAGATACGAACTCAAGAGGTTATTAGCTAAATGGAAGTAGCAATCTCTTAATGCTAGGATGAAACCTGACCCTGCTTTTGCTACTTCACCTATCTTTGTTACTGATAAGGATTATGAATTCTCTGTTGATCCTGATATAATTACTTTGGTTGAATCTGATCCTTTTCATGGCTATGAATCTGAAACTGTTGTGGCACATCTTACTAAATTAAATGATATAGCCACCCTGTTCACTAATGATGAGAGAACTCGCTACTTTTATATCCTTAAAATATTTCTGTTCTCATTAAATGGTGATGCTAAGATATGGTTTAATTCTCTTGATCCTGGTTGTGTGTAGTCCCAGGATATGATTTATTACTTCTCTGCTAAATATTTCCATGCACATAAGAAACAAGCTGCTTTAAGGGATATATATAATTTTGTGCAAATTGAAGCAGAGAGTCTCCCACAAGCTTGGGGAGGCTTCTCCAATTACTTAATGCTTTGCCTGATCATCCTCTTAAGAAAAATGAAATACTTGATATCTTTTATAATGGACTAACCAATGCTTCCAGAGATTACCTCGATAGTTGTGATGGTTCTGTTTTCAGGGAAAGAACACTGGATGAAGCTGAAATTCTATTGAATAATATGTTGACAAATGAAAATAGTTGGACACTTCCTGAGCCTATTCCTAAACCAACTCCGAAGAAGAGGGGTGTTCTATTTGTCAGTCCTGAAGATATGCAAGAGGCAAAGAAATATATGAAAGAAAAAGGTATTAAAGCTGAAGATGTTAAGAGTTTACCTCCTATTGAAGAAATACATGGTCTTAATTTACCGCCTGTTGAAGAAACGTATGATCTTAATCCATTACCTATTGAAGAAACACATGGTCTTGGTAACCCGACACGGGTAGTAAAGGTAAATTCTCTCTATAGATATGATAAAGCTGAAATCCCATTTACTAAGTTTGCTAGCCCATGCTTAGATGAGTTTGATAAATTTATGGTTAAGCAAGAAGATTTTAATGCTTATTTTGGTAGACAATTGAAATACAATTCAAATATGCTTGAACACTTGGGTGATTATATGGCTAATGTTAAAGGTGAACTTAAACTTATTAGTAAACGTGATTCTATGGTTACCACTCAAGTAGAACAAGTACTTAAAGCTCAAAATGATTTGCTCAATGAATTGAATAGTAAGAATAATGATTATGTTGTTAGAGTGGCTACTAGAACTGGTAGAATGACTCAGGAACCTCTGTATCCTGAAGGCCATCCTAAGAGAATTGAGAAAGATTCTCAGAGAAATAATGTGGATGCACCTAGTCCTTATAATAGGAAGAAAAAGAAAAATGATAGGACTTTGCATGCTTCTAGTGAACCTATTACTGAAACACCTGACAATCCAAATGATATTTCTATCTCTGATGCTGAAACACAATCTGGTAATGAACCTGAAACTAGTGATAATGTTCATGATGATGCTCAACCTAGTAATGATAATGATATAGAAATTGAACCTGCTGTTGATCTTGATAACCCACAATCAAAGAATCAATGTTATGATAAGAAAGACTATGTTGCTAGGAAACATGGTAAAGAAAGAGAACCATGGGTTCAGAAACCCATGCCTTTTCCTCCCAAACCATCCAAGAAAAAGGATGATGAGGATTTTGAGCACTTTGCTGAAATGATTAGACCTATCTTTTGCGTATGCGATTAACTGATATGCTTAAAATGAATCCTTATGCTAAGTACATGAAAGATATTGTTACTAATAAAAGAAAGATACCGGAAGCTGAAATTTCCACCATGCTTGCTAATTATACTTTTAAGGGTGGAATACCAAAGAAACTTGGAGATCGAGGAGTACCCACTATACCATGCTCCATTAAAAGAAACTATGTTAAAACTGCTTTATGTGATCTTGGAGCTGGTGTTAGTGTTATGCCTCTCTCCTTATATCGTAGACTTGATTTGAATAAGTTGACACCTACTGAAATATCTTTGCAAATGGTTGATAAATCAACTGCTATACCTGTAGGTATTTGTGAGGATGTGCCTGTTGTGGTTGCAAACGTTACTATTTTAACGGACTTTGTTATTCTTGATATTCCCGAGGACGATAGTATGTCTATTATTCTTGGAAGACCCTTTTTGAATACTGCAGGGGCTGTTATTGATTGCACTAAAGGCAATGTCACTTTTCATGTTAATGGTAATGAGCATACGGTACATTTTGCGAGGAAACAACCTCAAGTTCATAGTATCAACTCTATTGGAAAAATTCCATCGATTATATTTGAAGGTTTTGAATTTCCTCTTCCTACTGTCAAGAAGAAATATGATATTCTTATTATTGGGGATGTACATATCCCCGTTGAGGTAACATAGTGTTATTCGAAATTTCTCCGGTTCCATGTTATTCAGAATGAGTTCGTTAGCAAGACTTGATCAACCTTCTTAGTGGATTCCATTTGATGATCATGAGATGGATGAAACTAGAAGGCACAACCTTTTGTACCCTCCTTTTACTTTCTGTTATTTATAATAAATAAAATAAAAATAAGTATTTTTCTGTCTGTTATCTGATTATCCATGCAATATAAAAATACCCCTAAAACAAAAGTTCTCCAAATGCCCTGAAATTTAAATAATATTTTTTCTGGAATATTTGAGAATATTTGGCACTGAGAACACAGCAGGAGGAGCTGGCACCTGGCCACGAGGGTCAGGGGCGCGCCCTACCCCCTGGGCGCGCCCCCTGCCTCGTGGGCCCACGGTGGCCCTCCTCCACTTATCCTTTCACCCACACACTCCTTCTTCCTCCCACAAACACGAATATCCAACTCAAACCCGAGTCCAAGCTTATTTTGCTGCCATTTTCGATCTCCTTGCTCAAAGCACCTCTCACAAAACTTCTTGGGGAGATTGTTCCTTGAAAATAATGAAGAGACTTTTGAGGGGCTCATCGAGCCGAGCTCGAAGGAAAAGGCACAGAAGCCCAAGTATAATATGCCTCGCACCGCGGAGGTTCAGCCGTGTGAATGGCCTTCCGATGAATTCTTGAGAGCAGTTGGGGTTTATGATGATTTTTATGAATTGGCTGAGAATGCAGGCCTCACCGCTTTCCTCCACGACCAACGCGACCAGTATCTCTTACTCACAAATATCTTTGTGCAAAATTTTCATTTTCATTCTAGGAGCTCACCACCTATGGTGGAGTTTTATTTATATGATGAGCATAAGGAGATGTCACTTTATGATTTTTGTCGGGTTTGTTTGGTCCCTTTCGAGGGCATGACAGAGGAACCACATCGCGGCAATGTGGATAGGTTTATTGATACCATCACTATAGGGGAAATGAGGAAGGTTCGATGCACGAATCACTAGCACATTTTCATGTTTTACGCTAATTTGCAATATTTGCTAGTCGTTGCTTAATTGGTCGTGGAAACTATGGAAACCTTAGTGTTCCTGATATTATTATTTTGTTCCACAGTTTATTCAGTGATAACACTGTTAGTATGGTATTATTGCTAAACGGTTAAGTCTGAACCGTACAAAGGGTCCCATCTTTGGAGGCATCTATGCTTCACGCTTAGCTGCACATTTTAACATACCTATTAGGCATTATGAGAAGGAAGAAAAATTGCTGCCCACTGTTTATTTAGATTATAAGAGTATGGTGGCACATGACTTTATTGTTAAGAATAGGGAAAGGGAGCTTAAATACAAATTGTTCTTTCATAAACATCATCCTGAGACTATTACCCTTCCTGCTCCTTCCTTGTTTGATTTATCTGCAGGCTAGTACCTTGTTCCGTTAGAGGCTATCCACGCCTATCGAAACCCTACATCAGCCACAGAGCCAGAGCCGGAACCACAAGTTGATCCTCCATGACAGTCCAATTACCAGTGGGATCCGAAGATGATTGCCAACCAGTGGCAATCAGAGTCTTCTTCTTCGCAGTACGACCCCAACTATTACTATGGATATCCGCCAGGCCAACCGTGGCCATAGACCAACCTAGGCCAAAAGCCTAAGCTTGGTGGAGTACGTATTTCCCACCGACATTACATTCATGTTCACACACTCATTGCTAGATGTCTGTGCTCATACTTTTTCATTGTACCATCTGACGGTGTCCTAGACTAGGGGGTACTCACCACGTCGTCTCCCGATCTATTAGATTGGGCCGAGGACCCCCGTGGCCGTATACTCATGGGCCAGTTCGGACGGCTACCGCATACAAGGAAGATTCCACAAGACTTGGCGATCAAGACAAGGACTTCTCTCCACCGGCGTATTCGGCTAGGACTCTTGTTATCCTAGGCCTCTGGTGCATTATATAAACCGAGGCCAGGCTAGTCGATAGATATACAATATATACAACAATCATACCATAGGCTAGCTTCTAGGGTTTAGCCTCCTTGATCTCGTGGTAGATCTACTCTTGTACTATCCATATCATCAATATTAATCAAGCAGGACGTAGAGTTTTACCTCCATCAAGAGGGACCGAACCTGGGTAAAACATCGTGTTCCGTGCCTCCTGTTACCATCCGGCCTAGACGCACAGTTCGGGACCCACTACCTGAGATCCGCCGGTTTTGACACCGACATTGGTGCTTTCATTGAGAGTTCCGCTGTGTGATCGACAAAAGGATCGATGGCTCGCTTGCAGATCAACTGCGACTTCGGCATCTTTGTCACCAGCTCGACTGGTCACCTTGGTTCGACCAAGAATTGCGCCCCGTGTTCGGATCACCATGTTCGGACGAGGGCCTTCATCAAACATCAACTCCGATCTCTATCAAGATCACGGAGGAATCATCTATGGAGCTCGGGGGCTCAACGTCAACATTGCCCTCAAGCGACCGTGCTGTTTTCCTAGACAGCGAACTCGTATCTGCCACCACCACCTCCTCGAGTATCGCTTTGACGATCGCTTTGGTGGAACTGTGCGGAATTGAGTCTACAACAACCCTGGAAAATTTCTTCGAGTTCCGATGGAGGAATCTCTAGCAATCCACGATATACCGGAGCCCTGTTAAATCTGGACGGGAATTTGGATGAGTTTAGGGCGTGGCGTCCAGCTTCTAGCTAGGACGTCCTTTGGAAGATCCAACCGTTGATCTGCTGTGGAATTCCTATATCTACCACCTCTCAAAATTTCGGCTCGATCTGACCGTCCAAACTTCGGGAACCTTCCGATTAGTGCATCACTTTTCGGATCTGTTTTCTGCGCGAAAACGAATCCGACCCGAGTTCATCTTTTTTATGAACAGGATTTCGGACATCCCTTTTGAAGGAAGTTTTGTATGGGGTATTGTGTTTTGTTCCCGAACACATCCCACTAACTGTAAGATCTTTTGAACATGATCTTCAACATCATGCTGGTGTCAAACCAGTCCGGCAATATTACTCCACGGCTGCCGACCTGCGCTAGACACGGCGTCACTTTGTTGAGCCGAGCTCAACTTCTTCGGATCATCATCTCGGCAAGCCGAACAAGAGCCCGGCATCGCGAAGGATAAATCATCACCAATATCGGATTACACGGAGTGGGCATACCGGCATCGCCGCACGGTCGCTTCATCAAGCCGGCATCGACCACGTCACGACCTGCATCGACAGGGCCGCACTATTGCTTCTTCAAGGTGGTGTCCATCACGCCGACCTACTTCGACTCATCGGCTGACATCGAGGCTTCGACATCTCGGCTGGACCGGGGGCTTTGCCATCTCTTCATCAACCTACTCCGGACACTTCGGCGTCACTAGCCGACCAGCTCCGTCACGTTAGCTGGGCCGAGGGATTTGCCTCGGCGAGTCAACCTTTACCAGCATTGCCATGCCGTCGTTTTATCGCCCATCAGGCAATGGGTGTGCGGAGCGGGTCCCAATTTTAGGAATCACCTTCCTTCGGATTGCTACAACAAATAAACCAAGTGCTATTAATCCCAGTATTTTTTGCTTGTTTGGGTTCATTTTTCCCAAGGAATTATTACTTTGGTTTGTCCGTCATATGTACACAGGTCTATCAAATGGTGGCTGCATTAACGACAGTCGCATGGTGGTTCGGTCAGTTTCCGTACATAGTCCAGCGAACGCCGCACTCGGAGCTCGGACCGACCTACGAATTCAGGCTTTGCCACGCCTTTACCGCATCACTTCGACGCCCTGCATCGACTTGACTTCGGCGCCAGGCCATATTTCTTTTATTACTCACTTTGCATAAATTATTTATTATGCAACGATTTTTTTAATTATCATTATTACTATTATCTCCGGTTTGCACTATTTTTTGTGCACAGGAAAATGATTCGGGGACTTTGGCGTCACTCTGCCGGTCTGCATTGATCGTGCTACGTCACCACTTCGGCGTGTCAAGCTCTCCACTCCGCCACCTCGGGACCGGCTTGAGGGATGGAACCTTGCCCCGCATCAAGCTCGGACCGCATCATCAATACCGAACACATTAACCAGCTAAGTCGCTTTCATGCTCAAAGCTTTAATTTCTAACTTGTGTTCGGTTCGACCAAGCATTATACTTTTTTGGAAAAAAGTTGCTTCTAAAAAATTTCCTTGTCCAAACTTTGTTTGTGACGCATAAATTCAAATAGCCCTTTTACTTGGGGGCTTCCTTTATGAAGCTTTTCCTGTTGCATATGATTATACTTGTACGACTTCGTTCCTTGTTCGTGTATTACGCCACAATATGCACCACATTGACTTAAGCGATTTGCAAGCTGGGTTGCCTCGCTCCTGTGTTTACCCCTACATTCCCGATTGTTCGGCTAGGGAGTAAAGGGAGCACCTCTGCGATTGTCACGATCGGGTCACCCGAGCCGGACCTCAGACTCGATGAAGCCGAAAGCTAGCGCTCTTATAATTATTCAATGATGGTCGGCACACAACGGAACTCATGAGTACAAAAAATCTATTGCATAAGTCTCATAATAACAATGAGCACCGAAGAAAGGTATCGGTGGGGGTACTATTTTCTTCGAAGATGCTTCTTACTCCTCGCAGTGATATAGCATAAGTTCCCTGAGCGCGCTTTGTCTGTTACAGCCTTATGGCCTGATTGCCTGGTTATTGGAAACACCGTCGATATTCTCGACCGATGGAGTACATAACACTTTTCGGTCCTTAACCGAAGAGGGAGAAGCCGACGATCGGTTAAGACGCGTTTAAAGTTCGGTTGAACATAGATATGACATAAGTACTTCGGTACATGCAATCATTCTTCTACCCAAGTCACTTGGGGGCTCTTAAGTTTATTTGAGCCATTTTATAATAAGTGTTCTTCTTCTCAGTCGTTGCAAAGTTCTATTATTATTATTTATCACTCCTTTTTTCAACGCGAGTGTGCGGTCACTAGCCGGGGAGCCTAATTTCTTTCTCAAAGCCGCTAGAGTTTAGTTTGCTAAACTGGCCTAATGAGAAGTACTCCGCCCTCGGGATAGGAGGTTGAAGCCGTAGGCTGACCCGCTCGAAGTCTTGAGATAGGATGTGTCATGTTAAAGGACAATAGAAGCACTTCTTTTTTCTAAGACCAATTTTCGGATTGGCACCGAACACTTGATCTTGTTCGGACGTCATGTTTTTACTGACGTTTCTTGGTTTTCCAAGCTTTTTGGCACTTCTAAACTATTTGTGCTTTTCCAGCATTAGTCTCGCAGTGCAACGCCGGACACCTTTAGGGATTCGGCAAAAACATTCTTAGATATTGCTATATATGCATCGGTTTCGAATTGTGTCTCCGGTCAATAGTTGGGTTGCCCAGCTCCTGCACTTGCTTCCTACGTTCTGTTTTGTTCGGCTAGGCGTGCAAAGGGAGAACCACTGCGATTGTGCTTCCAGCTCACATGGTTAAGCACCTTAGTGGAGAAAGCCGAAAACTGACTGTCACAATAAGCGTAAACTGGTCAGCGATCCGATGACTATGACGGGCCATTCATAACATTGGCCGAAGTGTTTATGGCTTGACCTCGACTATCGCCGAACACTACCGGGGGCTATTAACTGGCGTCCCAAACTAAATCCTCGATATTTTGCTCTTACATTCGAGCTGAGGTCTCATGATCATGCTTAGCATGACAACCCAAAGAAAGGAACCGATATCGGGACTATTTTCTTTGGAATACATTTCTTTTGTTAAACAGTAATATAACATATCTCTCTGCGTACCTTTGTTTATAAAACCGTGTGGCCAGATTGCCTTGTTTGTCGTAAATCTTTGCCCTCATAAAGGCTTTATAAAGTAGGACAAACACTCCTCGGCTACTGGCAAAGGAGGTGGAAGCCGATGGTCGGTCAACAATGTTTTGTACAATGCGGATCCGAGCATTAATGACGTAAAGTACTTGGAGACATAGAGTCATTGCACATAATTTGTGATTTTACTATGGATATTGATCCTTAATTCGGCCACCCGTGCCCGCATTAAGGCTCGGGGGCTACTGGGCTTCGGGCTTATTATTTACAAATATTAAAGGGGCACATCGATCCCCTGATCTGGTGTTGCCACCCGACCAGTGTCTCGGGGGCTACTGCATTGCTTGTCCAATGTAGAAAATTTTATGTGCAATATAGTTTCTGAAAAGATTTTGATCCTCAGGTTGGTCGGCCGCACCCAACCTGAGTCTTGAGGACTGGGCACGCCGCTTTTGTGTCCCGAAGTATTCCGCCGAGCTAGGACTTGATCCTCAGGCCGATTTTGCAAATCAACCTGAGTCTCAGCGGCTACTGGGATCAGCGGTCTTATGTCATCCTTCATGTGCATCTCGGGTTTTAGACCGATACACACCTTGAGGGCTACTGGCTATATATCTCGGCAGAGAATAAATTGCACCAATAAAAAATATTGACAAAAAACCGGCCCATAGTCGGGGTGGTGCACCACCTCGGAAGCAGTCCGGCATAAAGCTCGGGCGCTAGTGGCTGGCTCCATAGAGGGCATTTCTGGCATTAAGCTCGGCTAAACTCCTTCAACTTTTTTGAACCAAGGTGATATGACACCTCGGATATAGTCCGGCATTGGAGCCTGGACACAGTCCGGCGTTGGAGCTCGGATATATTTCGGCGTTGGAACTCGGATATACAGTCCGGCGTTGGAGCTCGGATACATAGTCCAGCGTTGGAGCTCAGATACATGCCGGCGTAGAGCTGGGAAGCGGTCCGGCGTTGGTGCTCGGCTGCAAAAGATACCTCGAATGCAGTCCGGCGTTGGAGCTCGGACGCAAGAGGACCCTGCCTCCCGGGAACAACTTCAAACCCGAGGTGTGGCATAAAAATAAACAAGGCATTGATAAAGGCTGGAAACTTAAAGGGGCTCCTCGGATACCCGACGTGTAAACTTGTCGAATGCATTTCGGCGATCCTCAAGATCGAAGATAAAGAAGATTTGTTGAACCAGTTTTCAAGACCGGCAACCGAAGATGAAGAATAGTTCGGAAGAATCGAGGAGCGTCCCTAACTTGAAGACCGGTTCAGGGGGCTACTGATGGTGTCCTGGACTAGGGGGTACTCACCACATCGTCTCCCGATCTATTAGATTGGGCCGAGGACCCCCGTGGCTGTATACTCATGGGCCAGTTCGGACGGCTACCGCATACAAGGAAGATTCCACAAGACTTGGCGATCAAGACAAGGACTTCTCCCCACCGGCGTATTCGGCTAGGACTATTGTTATCCTAGGCCTCCGGTGCATTATATAAACCGAGGCCAGGCTAGTCGATAGATATACAATATATACAACAATCATACCATAGGATAGCTTCTAGGGTTTAGCCTCCTTGATCTCGTGGTAGATCTACTCTTGTACTACCCATATCATCAATATTAATCAAGCAGGACGTAGGGTTTTACCTCCATCAAGAGGGCCCAAACCTGGGTAAAACATCGTGTTCCCTGCCTCCTGTTACCATCCGTCCTAGACGCACAGTTCGGGACCCACTACCCGAGATCCGCCGGTTTTGACACCGACACCATCCATGCTAGTTTATTTTCCTTTTATGCTTTCTTCTTGTGTGTTTAATAAACCTTAAGAAAAACCAAAAAAAATAGTTGTAGCTTTTAATTAGTTTACTTTCCATGCTTGTAGTAGTAATTAAAAAGAAAACCCAAAAAGATTTCATGTTCTTCTTTTGCTTATTGGGAGCTTTCCCATATAAATAGTTTTATTTCTTTTCTTTTCTTTGGGGGTCGATAGGAGAAGACCATGATTAAATTGTTGAAGTGGCTCTTATATGCATTATTGTTGATCTAACAAAAGAGCTCATATTGCCTTGTCTTCTCCTGTGTATTGAATGCCTACAGATTCCAGCTTAGTCCAATGCACGTGCACTCTTATTATTATCCACATCATTTGGTCGTGCAAGTGAAAGGCAATAATGATGATTATATGATGAACTGATTGAGATGGGAGAAGCTGGTATGAACTCGACCTCTCTTGTTTTTGTAAATATGATTAGTTCATCGTTCCTGATTCAGCCTATTATGAATAAACATGTTTGCAATGACAACTAGAGATCATAGCTTCTTGTGCCATGCTTGATTAGCTAGGAGCTTATAATGGTTTACCTTGCGTGCCAACATGCTATTAAAATGGTTGTGATGTGGTATGATAGGGTGGTATCCTCCTCTGAATGATTTAAGTGACTTGACTTGGCGCATGTTCACGCATGTGGTTGAAACAAAATCAACATAGCCTTCACGATATTTATGTTCATGGTGGATTATATCCTAGTCATGCTTGCATTCGGTGTTGATTAATTTTAATGCATGTTCATGACCGTTGTCGCTCTCTAGCTAGTCGCTTCCCAGTCTTTTGCTAGCCTTCACCTGTACTAAGCGGGAATACTGCTTGTGCATCCAACTCCATAAACCCCAAAGTTATTCCATATGAGTCCACCATACCTACCTATATACAGTATCTACCTGCCGTTCCAAGTAAATTTGTATGTGCCAAACTCTAAACCTTCAAATAAATATCCTGTTTTGTATGCTCGAATAGCTCATGTATCAACTAGGGATGTCCGTATCTTCCATGTTAGGCGGGTTATTCTCAAGAGGAGTGGACTCCACTCCTCACTCATGAGAAAAATGGCTCGTCACCGGGATGCCCAGTCCCATGCTTTATGCAAATCAAATCCAAATAATTGCAAACAAAACTCCCCCTGGGACTCTTGTTAGTTGGAGGCACTCGTTGTTTCGAGCAAGCCATGGATTGATGCTTGTTGGTGGAGGGGGAGTATAAACTTTACCATTCTGTTTGGGAACCGCCTATAATGTGTGTAGCATGGAAGATATTGCCATCTTTTGGTTGTTATGTTGATAATGAAAGTATACCGCTCAAAATATTATTCACCTCTATTTCAAAACCGAGCTCTAGCACCTCTACAAATCCCTGCTTCCCTCTGCGAAGGGCCTGTCTATTTACTTTTATGTTGAGTCATCATCCTCTTATTAAAAAGCACCAGTTGGAGAGCACCGCTGTCATTTGCATTCATTACTGTTAGTTTACATTGAGTATGACTTGACTAGATCTCTTTTACCATTAATTACAATGTCTAGTCAGTCCTTGATCTTTAAAGGTGCTCTGCATTTATGTTTTGCGGTCTCAGAAAGGGCTAGCGAGATACCATCTTGTTATATCATATTATGATTGTTTTGAGAAAGTGTTGTCATCCGAGATTTATTATTATTGCTCGCCGGTTGATTATGCCATTG
Organism: Triticum dicoccoides; assembly: GCF_002162155.2. Lineage (NCBI taxonomy): Eukaryota > Viridiplantae > Streptophyta > Magnoliopsida > Poales > Poaceae > Triticum > Triticum dicoccoides. Next base: position 368,822,156 of record NC_041392.1, on the reverse strand, counting down.
ATATGAGTAAACTTGAGACCTAAGCGTTATTGTGAATGTGGTTAGTCATAATCTTTGCTGAAAACTTGAATGCTGGCTTTACATATTTATAACAACAAGAGCAAACAGAGTTTGTAAAAGTTTTTCTTTATCACTTTCAGTTTATTAACTGAATTGCTTGAGGTCAAGCAAAGGTTTAAGCTTGGGGCAGTTGATACGTCTCCATCATATCTACTTTTCCAAACACGTTTGCCCTTGTTTTGGACTCTAACTTGCATGATTTGAATGGAACTAGCCCAGACTGACGCTGTTTTCAGCAGAATTGCCATGGTGTTATTTATGTGCAGAAACAAAAGTTCTCGGAATGACCTGAAACTTCACGGAACATCTATTCGGAAATAATAAAAAATCCTTGCAAAAGATGAAGACCAGGGGGCCCACCACTTGTCCACAAGGGTGGGGGCGCGCCTGCCCCCCTAGGGCGCGCCCCCTACCTCGTGGGCCCCCTGGAGCTCCTCCGACCTCAACTCCAACTCTATATATTTGGTTTCGGGGAGAAAAAAAATCAGGGAGAAGGATTCATCGCGTTTTACGATACGGAGCCGCCGCCAAGCCCTAAAACCTCTCGGGAGGGTTGATCTGGAGTCCACTCGGGGCTCCGGAGAGGGGAATCCGTCGCCATCGTCATCATCAACCATCCTCCATCACCAATTTCATGATGCTCACCGTCGTGCGTGAGTAATTCCAGCGTAGGCTTGCTGGACGGTGATGGGTTGGATGAGATCTATCATGTAATCAAGTTAGTTTTGTTAGCGTTTGATCCCTAGTATCCACTATGTTTTGAGATTGATGTTGCTATGACTTTGCTATGCTTAATGCTTGTCACTAGGGCCCGAGTGCCATGATTTCGGATCTGAACCTATTATGTTTTCATCAATATATGAGAGTTCTTGATCCTATCTTGCAAGTCTATAGTCACCTATTATGTGTTATGATCCGTTAACCCCGAAGTTACAATAATCGGGATACTTACCGGTGATGACCATACTTTGAGGAGTTCATGTATTCACTATGTGCTAATGCTTTGTTCCGGTACTCTATTAAAAGGAGGCCTTAATATCCCTTAGTTTCCGTTAGGACCCCGCTGCCACGGGAGGGTAGGACAAAAGATGCCATGCAAGTTCTTTTCCATAAGCACGTATGACTATATTCAGAATACATGCCTACATTACATTGATGAATTGGAGCTAGTTCTGTGTCACCCTAGGTTATGACTATTACATGATGAACCGCATCCGGCATAATTCTCCATCACCGATCCATTGCCTACGAGCTTTCCATATATTGTTCTTCGCTTATTTACTTTTCCGTTGCTATTGCTATCATCACTACAAAATACCAAAAACATTACTTTTGCTATCATTACCTTTTGCTATCGCTACCACCACTATCATATTACTTTGCTACTAAATACTTTGCTGCAGATATTAAGTTTCCAGGTGTGGTTGAATTGAGAACTCAGCTGCTAATACTTGAGAATATTCTTTGGCTCCCCTTGTGTCGAATCAATAAATTTGGGTTTAATAATCTACCCTCGAAAACTGTTGCGATCCCCTATACTTGTGGGTTATCACCTCCCTCCACAGATTACACCTCCGGTCATATCTTCATAGTGCCTAGGCGAAGCCCTGCACGGATCACTTCACCATCCCCGTCACCACGCCATCATGCTGAAGAAACTCTCACTCGACACTTTGTTGGATCAAGAGTTCGAGGGATGTCATCAAGCTGAAAGTGTGCAGAACTCGGAGGGTCGTACATTCGGTGCTTGATCGGTTGGAACGAGAAGAAGTTCGACTACATCAACCATGTTGTCAAACGCTTCCGCGTTTGGTCTATGAGGGTACGTGGACACACTCTTCCCATCTCGTTGCTATGCGTCTCCTAGATAGATCTTGCGTGAGAGTAGAAATTGTTTTGAAATTGCATGCTACGTTTCCCAACAACATCGCCCGACTCCTGCCTGCATCTAGAGTATTAAGTTCATGAAGAACAGAGTAATGTGTTAAGTAAGATAACACGATGTAGTGGGACAAACTCAAGCAATATGATGAAAGCCCCATCTTGTTATCCTCGATGGCAACAATACAATACGTGTCGGTTCCCCTTCTGTCACTGGGATCAAGCACCGCAAGATTAAACCCAAAGCTAAGCACTTCTACTATTGCAAGAAAAACCAATCTAGTTGGCCAAACCAAATCGATCGTTCGAAGAGACTTGCAAAGATATCAAACCACGCATATAAGAATATAGAGAAGATTCAAATAATATTCATAGATAATCTAATCATAAATCCACAATTCATCGGATCTCAGCAAACACACCACAAAAGAGTATTACATCGAATAGATCTCGAAGAACATCAAGGAGAACATGGTATTGAGAATCAAAGAGAGAGAAGAAGCCATCTAGCTTCTAGCTATGGACCCGTAGGTGTGTGGTAAACTACTCGCACTTCATCAGAGAGGCAATGGTGTTGATGTAGAAGCCCTCCTTGATCGAATCCCCCTCCATCAGGATGCCGGAAAAGGCCCCTAGATGGATCTCACGGGTACAGAAGGTTGCGGCGGTGAAAAAGTGTTTTCATGGCTCTCCTAGTTGGTTTGGGAATATTTGAGAATATATAGATGGAAGAATAGGTCGGTGGAGTCATGAGGGGCCCACAAGGGTGGGGGCGCGCCCTCTGTCCTTGTGGCCACCGCGTGGCTTCCCTGACGTGTACTCCAAGTCCTCTGGATGTCTTTTGGTCCAATAAAAATCATCGCAAAAGTTTCATTCCGTTTGGACTCCGTTTGATACTCCTTTTCTGCGAAACTCTAAAACAAGGAAAAAAACATAAACTGGCATTAGGCTCTAGTTTAATAGGTTAGTCCCAGAAATAATATAAAATAGCATAATAATGCATATAAAACATCCAAAACAAATAATATAATAGCATGGAACAATCAAAAATTATAGATACATTGGAGACGTATCAAGCATCCCCAAGCTTAGTTCCTGCTCGTCCTCGAGTAGGTAAATGATAAAAACGGAATTTTTGATGTGGAATGCTACCTAACATATTTATCCATGTAATTTTCTCTATTGTGGCATGAATGTTCAGATCCGTATGATTCAAAACAATAGTTTAATATTGACATAAAAACAATAATACTTCAAGCATACTAACAAGATAATTATGACTTCTCAAAATAACATGGCCAAAGAAAGCTTATCCCTACAAAATCATATAGTCTGGCTATAATCCATCTTCATCACACAAAATATTTAAATCATGCACAACCCCGATGACAAGCCAAGCAATTGTTTCATACTTTTGATGTTCTCAAACTTTTTCAAATTTCACGCAATACATGAGCATGAGCCATGGACATAGCACGATAGGTGGAATAGATGGTGGTTGTGGAGAAGACAAAAAGCAAGAGATAGTCTCACATCAACTAGGCGTATTAACGGGCTATGGAGATGCCCATCAATAGATATCAATGTGTGTGAGTAGGGATTGCCATGCAACAGATGCACTAGAGCTATAAGTTTATGAAAGCTCAAAAAGAAACTAAGTGGGTGTGCATCCAACTTGCTTGCTCACGAAGACCTAGGGCAATTTGAGGAAGTCCATCATTGGAATATACAAGCCAAATTCTATAATGAAAAATTCCCTTGAGTATACGAAAGTGACAATATAGGAGACTCTCTATCATGAAGATCATGGTGCTACTTTGAAGCACGGGTGTGGCAAAAGGATAGTAGCATTGCCCCTTCTCTCTTTTCTCTCATTTTTTTTATTTGCGCCTTCTCTCATTTTTTTTGGATATTCGTCCGGAGTCTCATCCCGACTTGTGGGGGAATCATAGTCTCCATCATCCTTTCCCCACATGGGATAGTGCTCCAATGATGAAGATCATCACACTTTTATTTAGTTACAACTCAAGAATTACAACTCGATACTTAGAACAAAATATGACTCTATGTGAATGCCTTCGGCGATGTACCGGGATGTGCAATGAATGAAGAGTGACATGTATGAAAGAATTATGAATGGTGGCTTTGCCACAAATACGATGTCAACTAAATGATCATGCATAGAAATATGACAATGATGGACTTTGTCATAATAAACGGAACGGTGGAAAGTTGTGTAACACCCCGGATGTAATTTACCTAATATGTACTCCAACTTTTGCCGTTTCCGGCGTTAAGTTATTTTATTTCCTCGGGTTCGGGTTTTTGTCTCCGTGTGTTGTTGTCGTTGTCATGCATCTCATATCATGTAATCATGTGCATTGCATTTGCATACGTGTTCGTCTCATGCATCCGAGCATTTTCCCCGTTGTCCGTTTTGCATTCCGGCGCTCCGTTCTCCTCCGGTGGTCATTTCTACCTTCTTTTCGTGTGTGGGGGTTAAACATTTCCGGATTGGACCGAGACTTGCCAAGCGGCCTTGGTTTACTACCGGTAGACCGCCTGTCAAGTTTCGTACCATTTGGACTTCGTTTGATGCTCCAACGATTAACCGAGGGATCGAAAAGGCCTCGTGTGTGTTGCAGCCCAACACCCCTTCAATTTGGCCCAAAAACCACCAAAACCCTCTCCATCATCTAGAGCGTTCGATCACGATCACGTGGCCGAAAACCGAACCTCATTTGGATTCTCCTAGCTCCTCCTATGTCTATAAATAGCCCCCTCCGAAATTCTCGTTTTCCTTCTTCCCCCGAAACCCTAAATCCTCTCTCTCCGCGCGCCCGGATCCGCGCTCCGGTGATCCCCTCCGCCGGCCGGAGCTCTCGCCGCCGCCCCTGCCTACTCCGGCGCGGATACGGCAAGATCCACCGCCGCCTCGGTTCTTGCGCTGCCCGAAACCCTAGATCCGCGAGGTGACGAATTTCTCCAAGTCCCCAGACCCAGTATTTTTTTGCCATCTTGATTGCATCGTAACTCCGCAACCGTATCTCCGTTTTGGGCGTGTAGCATATCAAAATGTTCATATCAGAGAGTACATCATTTCATATCATTGCATCATTTTCATTTGAGCTCATCTTGATGCCCGAAATGCTGTTGGAAGAGTGCTATTTGAGTTAATTGTCAGATCTGCTGCACCAAATATTTTTTTATCATTTTTGCCATGATTATTGTGTGCATGATATGCTCATGAGCTCTACATATGTTTTGTTATATGCTTTGTCATCTTTCCAGAGGTGCTATCCACGTATTTTTGTGATGTGTGTGGTGACTAGCACAAGCTTGCAAAGTGGTGCATTTGTTAATGCTGATTTCAGGGACTTAGCAATTCCACTAAGTCCTTGATCTGTTTTTATCAATATGCCATATGTTCTTGTTGTTTCCTAGTGATCCGTGCCTCTTTTGAGGATGATCAATAAGGATGATTTGTTAATCTTTTAGTGCTCTATCCATCCATGCCTTTGTTTGCAATTATGGAGCACCCTAGCTTGAGTCAATCGAGATCTACTTTTGCTATTTCGTGAATCTGGGCAGATTGTCTACTTGTTAGCGATGTTGCCGAGGATGTTGTAGTTGATCCGTGCAAGCTATGTTGTCGTTCTTGCCATGTCTAGCTTGTATAATGTGTATTATTGATGGGTGTATGCTTAGTTTTTCATGCCTTGCTCTGTAGTGAGTGCATCGAGCTCGTAAACATGCCCACTTGATATCTGATTTGCATGCTCCAGTTTTTCACTAAGTCTGTGATCTGATTATGTTTTTGCCATGTTCACATGCTTGCAATTGTATTTTCCGATCCCTTTTGGCTCAAGGTCACTAAGGGACTTTTGTTAAGCTCTTTGAGTAGCTCCATGCCATGCCTTGCTTTGCCATTTTAGGTTCCTGTAACATCTAGTTTTCATGCTTCAAAGTGTGCTATCTGATCTGAAATTCCAGGCTTGTGTTAATTTCACTAAGTCTGAGATCTGTTTACCAATTGCACTTTTGCAATGCTTGTTTGAACCTGTTAATGGATGAATTGACCGTATCTCAGTGTTCATATTTTGACAAGTATTACAAGTGGATCCCTGCCATGTATTTTGTTGCCATGTTTGGGTGCTGTAGCATGTTTAACTTGTTGCATTTAGAGGGCTACTTGATGTTTATCGCAGACCATTGTCATATTTGAATTGCTTGCCATTTCCAAACCGTGTCTCCGATTCCGGTGTTCTTTATATCGATTTCAACCGAAATCACCTCATCTTTCCAGTAGAACTCTTGGAATTCCAAGTTGAGGCCAGGTTCATTCATTCCTTGTCAAATCTTGCATATGCATCACATATCGCATCCCGCATAGCACACCATGTTTGCATCATGTTGTTTGAGCCTTGCACGTGGTTGATTGTGTTCCTCTTGCTTGTTTGTCTTGTTTGGGTAGAGCCAGGAGATGAGTTCTCTAACGAGGAGCCCGTTGAGTGTGCTTTCGAGGATCCAGTCAACTCTGACAACTTTGCAGGCAAGATGATCATACCCTCGAAATCACTTCTATCTTTGCTTTGCTAGATGATCGCTCTTTTGCTATGCCTATGCTACGATGCCTACCACTTGCTTATCATGCCTCCCAAATTGCCATGTCAAACCTCTAACCCACCATGTCCTAGCAAACCGTTGATTGGCTATGTTACCGCTTTGCTCAGCCCCTCTTATAGCGTTGCTAGTTGCAGGTGAAGATTGGAGACTGTTCCTTGTTGGAACATTATTTTCTTGTTGGGATATCATTATATTATCTTGTTATCTTAATGCATCTATATACTTGGTAAAGGGTGGAAGGCTCGGCCTTTTGCCTAGTGTTTTGTTCCACTCTTGCCGCCCTAGTTTCCGTCATATCGGTGTTATGTTCCCGGATTTTGTGTTCCTTACGCAGTTGGGTAATAATGGGAACCCCTTGACAAATCGCCTTGAATAAAACTCTTCCAGCAATGCTCAACCTTGGTTTTACCATTTGCCACCTAGCCTCTTTTTCCCTTGGGTTTCCGGAGCCCGAGGGTCATCTTATTTAAACCCCCCTGGGCCAGTGCTCCTCTGAGTGTTGGTCCGACTGAGCTGCCTGCGGGGCCACCTCGGGGAAACCTGAGGTTTGGTTTTACTCGTAGCTAGTCTCATTTGAGTGTGCCCTGAGAACGAGATATGTGCAACTCCTATCGGGATTTGTTGGCACATTCGGGCGGTGTTGCTGGACTTGTTTTAACTTGTCGGTTGTCTTGTAGAACTGGGATGCCGAGTCTGATCGGAATGTCTCGGGAGAAGGTATATCCTTTGTTGACCGTGAGAGCTTGTCATGGGCTAAGTTGGGACTCCCCTGCAGGGATTTGAACTTTCGAAAGCCGTGCTCGCAGTTATGGGCAGATGGGAATTTGTTAATGTCCGGTTGTAGATAACTTGAACCTAAACTTAATTAAAATGAATCAACTGTGTGTGTTACCGTGATGGTCTCTTCTCGGCGGAGTCCGGGAAGTGAACATGGTGTTGGAGTAATGCTTGCCGCAGGTTGTTCTCTAGTTATCCGTTCGTGCTTTGCCTTCTCTTCTCGCTCTCTTTTGCGAACAGGTTAGCCACCATATATGCTAGTCGCTTGCTACAGCTCCTCATATTACCTTGCCTTACCTATAAGCTTAAATAGTCTTGATTGCGAGGGTGCGAGATTGCTGAGTCCCTGTGGCTCACAGATTACTTCCAAACCAGATGCAGGGCCTGATGACTCCGTTCCAGATGACGCGCTTGAGCTCAAGTGGTAGTTCGACGAGGACTCACGCCGTTACTATGTGGCTTTCCCTGATGATCAGTAGTGGTGCCCAGTTGGGGCGATCGGGACCGTGTCGCATGTTGGGTTGATCTTTTATTTTGGCACCGTAGTCGGGCCATAAGTGATTGGATGATGTAATGCTATTTATGTACTTTGTTTGACGTGGTGAGTGTAAACCAACTATGTGCCTTCCCCTTTTATTATCTATTTACATGGGATGTTGTGAAGATTGCCTTACTTGCGACATTGCTTTCAATGCGGTTATGCCTCTAAGTCGTGCTTCGACACGTAGAAGATATAGCCGCATCGAGGACGTTACAAGTTGCATGGCAATATATCTCGGAATGGCTATGGAAATGCCATAATAGGTAGGTATGGTGGATTTTTTGAGGAAGGTATAAGGTGGGTTTATGGTACCGGTGAAAGTTGCACGGCACAAGAGAGGCTAGCAATGGTGGAAGGGTGAGAGTGCGTATAATCCATGGACTCAACATTAGTCATAAAGAACTCACATACTTATTCCAAAAATCCATTAGTTATCGAAACGAAGTACTACACACATGCTCCTAGGGGGTAGATTGGTAGGAAAAGACCATCACTCGTCCCCGACCGCCACTCATAATGAAGACAATCAACAAATAAATCATGCTCCGACTTCATCACATAACGGTTCACTATACGTGCATGCTACGGGAATCACAAACTTCAACACAAGTATTTCTCAAATTCACAATTACTTACTAGCATGACTCTAATATCACCATGTTCATATCTCAAAACAGTCATAAGGAATCAAACTTCTCACAGTATTCAATGCACTTTATATGAAACTTTTTATTTTATCCCTCTTGGATGCTTATCATATTAGGACTAGATTTATAACCAAAGGAAATTACCATGCTGTTTAGAGACTCTCAAAATAATATAACTGAAGCACGAGAGTTCATAAATTTCTATAAAATAAAACCACAGCCGTGCTCTAAAGCACTAGAGCAAAATTGCCTAGCTCAAAAGATATAAGTCAAGCACAAAGAGTATTCTAATAAATCACGATTCATGCGTGTCTCTCTCAAAAGGTGTGTACAGCAAGCATTATTGTGGCAAACTAAAAAGCAAAGAATCAAATCATACAAGACGCTCCAAGCAAAACACATATCATGTGGTGAATAAAAATATAGCCTCAAGTAAAGTTACCGATAGACGAAGACGAATGAGGCGATGCCTTCCGGGGCATCCCTAAGCTTAGGCTCTTGGTTGTCCTTGAATATTACCTTGGGGTCCCTTGGGCATCCCAAATCTTAGGCTCTTTCCACTCCTTATTCCGTAGTCCATCAAATCCTTACCCAAAACTTGAAAACTTCACAACACAAAACTCAACAGAAAATCTCATAAGCTCCATTAGTATAAGAAAATAAATCACCACTTTTGGTATTGTTGTGAACTCATTCTTTATTTATATAGGTGTAATATCTATTGTATTCAAACTTTTCCATGGTTCATACCCCCCAATGTGAGCCATACATACATCAAAATAAGCAAACAACACACAGAAAACAGAATTTGTCAAAAACAGAATAGTTTGTAGCAATCTGGAATTTGGAATACTTCTGTAACTCCAAAAATTCTGAAACATTAGGAAGACCTAAGAAATTTTTTTCTTAATCTTCTGAAAAAAGAATCAGTATTTTATCACGCTTTTGCTAAAAATGAAAATTAATTTCCTGAGCGCAAAAGTTTATGTTTTTTAGCAAGATCAAATCAACTATCACCGTAAGCTATCCCAAAGGTCTTACTTGGCACAAACACTAATTAAAACATAAAACCACATCTAACCAGAGGCTAGACAAATTATTTAATGCAAAACAGAACCTAAAAAGTAAAAATGAAAATAAAATTGGGTTTCCTCCCAACAAGCATTGTTGCTTAAAGTCTTTTAGCTAGGCATTGATAATTTTAATGATGCTCACATCAAAGATAGCAATTGAAACACAAAGAGAGCACCATAAAACATGTGACAAACAAGTCTAAGTCTGACATGCTTCCTATACACATGGATTTTATAAGCAAACAAATTATGAAGACAAGCAAAAACTACCGTATACAAGGAAGAAGAAAGAAACAATTGCAATCTCAGCATAATGATAGGTAATTTTGTAACATGAAAATTTATACAACCATATTTTCCTCTCACATAAAAATTACATGTGGGATCATAATAAAATTTAACAATATAACTATCACATAAAATTTTCTCTTCATTGATGAAGACATCAGTACCATTATTACACCCACAGCCCCTGCTGCTATACATACTGGACCAATTACTAGAGCTCACGCACGCCAATTGAATTACCACGTACTTTCGTTTCTTGGTAATGATTCTAATGTTTATGAGAATATGATGCTGCCTAAATTGGATACATTTGTTTTGCTTACAAATGAAGGGCCTACCTTGGACAAGAAAGATGAACCTTGGAGCAAGTTCAAGCATGGAGATGATGGCATGCGCAAGGGGAACAAGAACGGAGTTACAAGTGATGATTCCAGGACTTTGAAGCCACCATAATGAGTGCATGAAGCCTTGGACTAAATATACAAGACGTCACTTCATAAATTTCGTCCAGAGCCTATTCTAGGTGCCGCGTCACCTTATTTTTGGGCCAGGCCCATGTAATTTCGAAGTACTTGATTATAGGTTGTTTTTAGAGTTCGTATGTGTGGGGAAACAAGAGTTAGGGTTGGTTTCGGACCCCTCCTCTAAGGGCCACGAAATTTCCCCCTCTTTCCTCCATATATACAGCCCTTAGGGCATCGTTTAGACTTTGGGTTTTGTTTAGATTAAAAGTTTGCCATAGCGGCAACTTCGCGTAGTTCGTTTGTGTTCAACGACCACACAAAGGCGTCACAAAACCCCACCTTCATTAATAAAGCTTTCCTCTTATATTCACAATATCCAGATAGCAATCTCGGTTTCTTGCTTGTTCTTCATTTGCTCGCAGGAAACAGATCCTCGTGGTCAGGTTGATCGTGCTCCGGCGTGGTCAATAACCCCTCGGAAGTTAGTTTAGTGATTGCTAAGCCGCGATGTCTCGCACGTTCATAGTCGGATCGTCAAGGTCGACTCCCACAGAAAACGATAGCCACCATCTCATCGAAACATCGGGACACCTACGCTTCTATCAAGTGGTATCAGAGTTCCAAGTTGCTCGGTGAGATTTTAGAGTTTTTCGTAGTTTAGATCGAGTCTGTTCTTCATACCTGTAGTCCACGAAAAAGCCAAAAAAATTAGGGTTAGTTCATCATATCCGAACCAATTAGTGCCTTTGCATAATCCTTTTAGGGGTTTGCTTTGTTGAATTTGCGGTTGCATCGCTGTGTCTAGTTGCTGGTCTTAGTGTCTAGTTTCCCTTAGAGATTCGAGTTTTGTTCACAAGTTGTCACACCGCCGCCACACCATCGTCATCGCTCCTGCCATATATGTCACATCCCTTGATTAATGCTTGTAATTAGTGGCATTGCATCCATGCATCATGTTCAAATTTTGTTAAACTTGAAATGGGGGATGATCAAACCCCTAGCACCAAAACAATGCAACTAGGACCAACTATAAAATCTTTTTCAATGAACTCAAAATGCCCTTTAAAAATGTTCATCATTTCTGGATTAAGGTGGCAGCATCTACCATAAATGGTTTATATTTTTGCAGGACATATGTGGGCATTGAATTAAATCTCCGAGTATTTGAATTTGGGCATTTAAATACTATAAATATTTGAAATGCTCAAATAATTCTGGAAACAATTTGGGGCTGTTGGAAATAATTCAAATAGTGCCCAAAACATATTTCAGGATTTATGGAAATGTTTAGTATTTTTACTGAACCCAAAACAGAAATGAAAATAGAAAATAGAAACTAAAATAAAGAAAACAGAGAGAGAAAGTTACCTCGTCCTTACCTGGCGCCACCAACCGGCCCAGCACTGCAGCTGGCCAGCCCAACCCACCACCGCCTTCTCCCTGTCGTCTTCCTCCCCTGCCAGGAGGACAGAGGCGCGTGCCCGCCCCGCGCCGGCCAACTCCTCCCTCCCTACCTGCCTGGCTCCTCCCCGGTGCACCTAGACGACGCCACGGAGACGCCCTCGACCCCCTGCACCTCTCCCCTCTCTCCTAGGACCCTCCCCCCCTCTAATCTCTTCCCGCAGCACCACCGAGCGCGGTCGCCGCCGCCGCTCACCGTAATCACAGCCACCATGCTCCTCGCGCTCACTCGACCTGCCAGGGAGCTCCGCCTCGACTCTCTCATCCTCGCCACCGACTCACGTGTCCTCGGCTGCCCTACATCATCGTCCTCATCATCGTCTTCACCGACGGGCGCCCGAGATTGCCACCGTTGATTCACCAGCCCCAGCGCTTCCCCGACGTCGCCGTCACCTCTGCTAGCCCCGCAGTGATGTGACGCCCCAATACCGGAGCTTCAGTTGCCTTCCAGGGTTTTCGGGTTTCGTCGTGTGTTTTGTTTGGTTCTTTGCATTCATCTTTGCTTCGTGTGCATTGCATCATGTCATCATGCCATCATGTCATTTTTTTAAATTCAACTAAATAAATTGCATAGATCTGTCGATCTATTTAAATTGAGGGAACTCACATGGTGACTTCTCTATATAACATATCCTCCCAATATTTAAGGGAGCTATATTAAATATCCCATTAATTTGGAATCATCATAACACACGTGCAAAATAATTCCCATGTCTATTCCTCTTCGAGTTTGACCTTCAAACCTTGCCAAGTGATTAATTCCTTATTCCGGAGCCTCATCAAAAGTCTTGATCTCAATTATTCATCTTTCTTTTCCAGGGTTCCAAGCTCTCTCAATTTATTTCATCGCGTAGATCCATCTAATCATTGCAAGGATTCACCTTGGGTTTTCAACTGCTCTTTCTTTTCATTCCTTTGTTTACCAGAGTTCTTCATGGAGGCTCTACATGATGGTTCATCAAGGATTCAATTTCTTCTCGAAGTGTTCATTGAGATTCTTTTCAGAGGAGTTCAAGCATTCTTCATCTTGTAATCCGGAGTGCAGTTCTTCCTATCTAATCTTTTGAGGTGGTGTTATGTCATTCTTGTCAATTTGAGTTCATGATTCACATCTTGTCAAGAATGAGATATTTTAAATCCATCAATCTCTTCATTGGAATTATCTTGGGTTATAGTTCACCAAAGCCTTCCCTAAGGATTGTTGCTATTTATGGTGCTTATATATGACCCAAGTTCTTCAATTATCCTCCCGGTGAAATAAGTTTCTCGTCTCCTTGTTCATATCAATCCAATTCTTTTCCCGTGAGTGGCAGGTTGTCACCTCATATATTTGAGATATATTCCATAAGACCATATCAAGTTTATTCTTTTCGTTGTTGGTTTTCCTACAACTCCGTTCTAGCATTTGTTGTAAGCGTGCTCCCTCAAGATCTTGTTTCTCTTCGTTCATTCCATTTCATTCTTTCTTTTTTTCTGGAGGCATTGTGATGTTGCTCTCTTCAACCCATCTTCTTGTTTTGTCAGGATTGTGTTCTTTTCTTGGTTTATCCATTTAACCGGAGTGTCATGCCCTCTTTTCAAGTTCTTCCCATTCTGTCAAGTTTTGGCTCCCTTCTCAACCAGAGTGCCGTCTGAAATCGTTCTTACCCCTTGTTACATTCATTCAATAGTTTCGGAGGTACTGTGTTGTGATTTCATCAAGTATGTTCTCATCTGGCCAAGTTCTTATTCAATTCCTTTTCTTTTCAATCGGAGTGCTGCCCGAAGTTGTTCTCCCTTGTTCCTCTTTTCTAACGGAGTGTTTTCAACTTTGTTCATCTCCGTTGTATTCTTTTCTCGAAATGGCTTAACCTTTTCAAGGTTCTTTGGTTTCACTCGTTTGTCAAAGAAGCAACTTAGTTTCACCTCACCACTTCCCCTTCCTTTTCCCTCCGGTGCCATCCCTAGGATCTCGGGTCAAGATCCTCTCGTAGTGGTGGAGTGTTGTGACGCCCCAATACCGGAGCTTTAGTTGCCTTCCAGGGTTTCCGGGTTTTGTCGTGTGTTTTGTTTGGTTCTTTGCATTCATCTTTGCTTCGTGTGCATTGCATCATGTCATCATGCCATCATGTCATTTTTTTAAATTCAACTAAATAAATTGCATAGATCTATTGATCTATTTAAATTGAGGGAACTCACATGGTGACTTCTCTATATAACATATCCTCCCAATATTTTAGGGAGCTATATTAAATATTCCATTAATTTGGAATCATCATAACACACGTGCAATATAATTCCCATGTCTATTCCTCTTCGAGTTTGACCTTCAAACCTTGCCAATATCTCTCATCTCTTTTATCGAGGCTCCTCTAAAAAAGCTCAGCCCATTTTAGAGTCCTTTCGAATGGGTTTCAAAATTCAAACATGTTGAATTAAATTCAATATGTGCGAATCCTTTTTTTCTCCAAAAATCCTCTTGTCATTTTATTTAAATTCCTCACATTTTTGTGAGTCCAGAAATATTATCCCCATGCGCAAAATCCTTCCCTAACCTTCTCTTTATTTTCCTCTCTCTAATTTCTTTTCTGTTAAAGAAAATAAGTTAGTTAAGAGAAGAGGGAGGGAGAAGGGAGCCCAGCCGCCTCTGGCCACTTGGGCCTCCTAGCAGCGCCGGCCTCCCAGCCCAGTTGCATCATGCCAGTTTTCCCAGCGCCCACTCCCACCTCTTGGGCCTAACCCACAAGACCGGCCCAACCTCCCTGAGGCCTCACAGCCCACACCTAAACCTAACCCTCTCCCCGACCGTAACCTCTCCCTCACGATCCCTCCCTCGCACCTCGCGCCGCCAGGGAGAGCTTTGGCTCGATCCCATCTCACCTCTCCCTCTCGTCCTCAACCACCACTCGACCCACCTCTCCCTCTCGCTCCCACACGCATCGCTAGGGAGAGGCGCTCCCCAGCATGCGCGAGCCCGCGCCCCCGCCTCTTTCTCCCACCAGTGCCGCCGCCTTCCCCACTCCGGTGAGGCCGCCGCCTGCCGACGCCAAGCGCCGACGCGCCTGAACCTTCCTATGCCGCGATCCCGCCTTGCAGTTCGACAACCGGCGCCGCCGTCGGCGCCCCAGGGGCCATCACCATGCCCTGCCTCCTCTCCTTCATGTTGCGACCCCCAAGCTCCGCTCCTACTCCGGCTTCGTCCAGGCTATCCCGCCGTCGCCAGCTGCTCTGGCGAGGCCATGCCTCTCCTCTGTGTCGCCCTTCTTCCCTTGCTCTGCCCCCCTCTTCTGCTCGACCTGAGGGTGCTCCTGCTTGGCGTGTTTGCGCGCCCGACGACAACCTCCACCGCGGCCTTATTCGCGTGGAGCCCCTCCCCCACCACCAAGTGCCCGGCAGCACCTCCTCTGTCCGCGTCCTGTGCTGCTGCTCCGTCCTGCCGCCTCTACTCCGACCTGCAACCCCGCGCTCATCTCCTGGGTGCCCTTTTGGCCCTGCTGCCTCTGTCATGGCCAAGACCACCTGGACGCCCGAACTCCTTTTTTTGTTATTGTTGTTGTTGCACACCAAGTCGGACATGCCTTGCTGCCTCCTGTAACGTGCCATGACTCAAGTCCAACGACCGCCACGAGGTTTCACCGAGACCATCAAGTTTGAGACTGCCCTGAACCATGTCGTCTCGCCGGATCGTCAAAAAACGGTTTGGGATTCACCAAATACCACTACGCCCGGAGACCTTGGGTCGGTCAAGTTTCCCTACGACCCGGGTACGACTATGGGGATTCACCAAGTACCATTCGGATGCGCCAAGTTCGACTACATGGACCGCCAAGTTCCTCCACCGATGACTCGAACGGCTTCAAAACGCGAACCACTACCGTCGACCCTCGAAGACCCCGTGGACGTCAAGTTTCATATCGCGACCCCGAACATCTATGGACGTGCACGACTACCGTTGCCCGAAGAACCGCGAGTCACAAGCATCGTGAACAACTACTGTCGCCGTGGATCCGACAAGTTCATGAGTACGACTACTTCCCACGACTACCCTCGAGGACATTGGTTCCATCAATTTCGACGACCACATGGGCACAACTACCGCCGCCGTGATTTTCGTCAAGACATCGTGTACCTCTACTTCCACTACCGCCCCGTTGATCACCGATGACCGATAGTACCACTACTTCCTCTACTTCCCTCGACGAACCTGAACCATCACGTTTGCATGCTTCGAAGGCATAACCGCCGAGACAATGACCCGTGGAACGAATGCATGTTGTGTGATATATGAGTTGCACCCTATGTTTGCACCGTGCCCTAGTTGTCACTTGCTCGGTCCTCCTCTTCTGCCGCTAACCCGTGGGAACCCGGTAACCGGGATCACCCCACCATCCTTTGCACGCTCCCGCCACACTTTCTTTTGCACCGATGTCTCAATGAGTTGTCGGAACCGGAACGTTGCTGTGGCACCGTTTTCGTTATTGTTGTCGTGGCACCCCTTTTCTTTCCACCACGGTGACAAATGCTTCATAATGCTCTTGTCAACTTTTAATAAAAATTGCATAAACTTGTTCATGTCATCCACATCATGATAACAACAATTAAAATGTTTAAATTGTTGTTTGCTTTAATTTGCTAAATGCATGTGAGGTTTTACCGGATGCGTTGTTTGTTATATCCGGCCCCATTTAAATTGCTAAGACTGTGTATTTTACTCATGTTTCACCTCTTGCCATGTTTAACAACATTTAATATTGTTGGGTACATAAACGAGAGAGAACTAAATAATTGATGTGGTGTTCCGTCAATATGCAACTCGTTGCATATTGAGCTCCACTTAACTTCTAGTTTTGTTTGTGCCCTTTGCCATGCTATGCATATTTAAACCGGACATGCATCATACTTGGTTGTGCATCATGCCATGTTGATGTGATGGTTGTTTACTATGGTGTGTGCTCCTTTCCGGTGTTGCTTCTTCGGGTTGGTTCCGATAACGTCGCGTTTATGAGGAACCGTTCGACTACGTCCTTTTGTCTTCTTCATGGACTCGTTCTTCTTCCTTGCGGGATTTCAGGCAAGATGACCATACCCTCGAAATCACTTCTATCTTTGCTTGCTAGTTGCTCGCTCTTTTGCTATGCCTATGATGCGATACCTACCACTTGCTTATCATGCCTCCCATATTGTTGAACCAAGCCTCTAACCCACCTTTTCCTAGCAAACCATTGTTTGGCTATGTTACCGCTTTGCTCAGCCCCTCTTATAGCGTTGTTAGTTGCAGGTGAAGATGAAGTTTGTTCCTTGCTGGAACATGGAGATGTTGTTCCTTGTTGGAACATGTTTACTTGTTGGGATATCACACTATCTCTTATTTAACTAATGCATCTATATACTTGGTAAAGGGTGGAAGGCTCGGCCTTATGCCTGGTATTTTTGTTCCACTCTTGCCGCCCTAGTTTCCGTCATATCGGTGTTATATTCCCGGATTTTGTGTTCCTTACGCGGTTGGGTCATAATGGGAACCCCTTGACAGTTCGCCTTGAATAAAACTCCTGCAGCAATGCCCAACATTGGTTTTACCATTCGCCACCTAGCCTTTTCTTTCCCTTGGGTTTTGCAGACTCAAGGGTCATCTTTATTTAAACCCCCCCCCCCCGGGGGGGGGGCAGTGCTCCTCTGAGTGTTGGTCCAAACAGAGCCACTTGCAGCACCTCCTTGGGAAACTCGAGGGCTGGTTTTAGTTGTACGTAGTGCTCATCTGAGTGTGCCCTGAGAACGAGATATGTGCAGCTCCTATCGTGATTTGTCGGCACATTCGGGCGGTGTTGCTGGACTTGTTTTACCATTGTCGAAATGTCTTGTAACCGGGATTCCGAGTCTGATCGGGTCTTCCCACTAGAAGGAATATCCTTCGTTGACCGTGAGATCTTGTGATGGGCTAAGTTGGGAAACCCCTGCAGGGATTTGAACTTTCGAAAGCCGTGCCCGCGGTTATGGGCAGATGGGAATTTGTTAACGTCCGGTTGTAGAAAACCTGAAGTTGACCTTATTTAAAATACATCAACAGCGTGTGTAACCGTGATGGTCTCTTTCCGGCAGAGTCCGGGAAGTGAACATGGTGTTGGAGTAATGCTTGCCGTAGGTCGTTCTAGGATCACTTCTAGATCATAGTTGTTCGACCGTGCTTTTTCCTTCTCTTCTCACTCTCTTTTGCGAATAGGTTAGCCACCATATATGCTAGTCGCTTGCTGCAGCTCCACCTCATACCTTTTACCTTACCCATAAGCTTAAATAGTCTTGATCGCGAGGGTGTGAGATTGCTGAGTCCCCGTGACTCACAGATACTTCCAAAACCATCTTGCAGGTGCCGATGAGACCGTGCAGGTGACGCAACCAAGCTCAAGGAGGAGCTCGATGAAGATCTTGTCCTTTGTGTTGATCCGTTTCCAGTTGATCAGTAGTGGAGCCCAGTTGGGGTCGATCGGGGATCTGTGTAGCATTTGGGGTAGTCTTCTTTTATTTTGGTTCCGTAGTCAGACCTTGTTTGTATCTGGTTGATGTAATGTTGTATTCATGTATTTGTGTGAAGTGGCGATTATAAGCCAACTATGTATCTCTTTTCCCTTATGTATTACATGGGTTGTGTGAAGATTACCTCACTTAAGACATTGCTTTCAATGCGGTTATGCCTCTAAGTCGTGCTTCAACACGTGGGAGATATAGCCGCATTGAGGGCGTTACAAGTTGGTAATCAGAGCCTTTCCCGACATAGGAGCCCCCTGCTTGATCGAATCGTTGGCGTTGTTGAGTCTAGAAAAATGTTTTTGAGTCATTTAGGAATTATATATCGGAGAGTTAGGAATTATTTTTACTCCTCAGTCCCTTCGTCGCTCTGGTGAGGCATCCTGACGTAGAGTTTTGACTCTTCTCTTCTCAAATTTCACTACAAAAAATTTAGGATCACACGGGTATCTTGGAATCATTCCGATGGTTTTGTGACGAGAACATTGGTCTTGGTGCCTCCTGTCATTTAGGGGTTGTGGCAGTGTCCCGGGGAGTTGAGCTCCGAGGTGTTGTCGTCACAATTTTATCATTGCAGTTCTGGAATACCTGAGTTTAGGTTCGCCGACATCGAAAAACTCTTTTATGCAGTTGTTGGTGAGATAACCTCGACGCCACCCAGTACTGGGGCGGGAGTTCGGGAGTATTGCCATAACTCGTATAACGGATGCTTTTCGAA
Organism: Triticum dicoccoides; assembly: GCF_002162155.2. Taxonomy (NCBI): domain Eukaryota; kingdom Viridiplantae; phylum Streptophyta; class Magnoliopsida; order Poales; family Poaceae; genus Triticum; species Triticum dicoccoides. The sequence continues at coordinate 368,803,122 of NC_041392.1, read as the reverse complement.
GGTTGAGGGAAATGATTTCCGAAGGTTTCTTGGTTATGTGTTGAAGGATGGATACAGCTGGATGTAGGATTTGCTAGCTTTGGGTGAGATATTACGCTTCCCCTGTATCCCCAACACCTGATTGCATAACTGGAAAATTTCGGGAGTTTATAAGTGTGAATTCAAGTAGCTCTTAGGATATCTTTCCGACATATGTATGATATTAAATTGGGGTTCGACGTCTAGTGGTCCGCCTATTCACGGTTGGTTTTACAGTGGTCTCGTTGTGTCTTAAAGAGTCCTTGGCTATGCCGACTCGGGGACGCTTCGTATGTCATGTGCACTGACTTGCACATGATGGTGATGTACGATCGAGCCCGTGTAGGCTCCACCACAAAAACTTCGGACAAAATCTCTATCATATGTTTGTTCCGGCTTATTCTGCAAGCCAATCCTTTGTTTTGTTTTGAGTTGTGGTATTCGAGTTGCTTCAAAGTCAAATGTTGATTCCATCCCTTGTCTAAGTGGTGTTCTCATATTCCTATGTGAATACTAATCCTTCTTGATCATCGAGATTGTCTTGCCAATCCTTTTCAACCGGTGTGCTTCTCTTCAAGCGGATCCGTCCATTTTCAACATCCGCAAGATTCAATCTCAGCTTTCTCAACGGTGTTTGCTTCATCCGTTCCAAGTTGTCTTTGTTTTCCCACCCACCCACCCTTTTTCTTCAAGGATTCAGATTTCTTAATCACTATCCATTTTATTGATGGAAGTCTCTCCATTCTTTTTCCTTCATGTTTTTACCCGGTGTTTCTCATGAAGATGCTCTACTCATTCGTCATTCTTCATTCTTTTCATCTCCGGTGGTTTCAAGTCAAGCTTTGTTGATCATATCCTTTCCTCGTTTCAATGCTTTCTCATGCCGGTGCAATTCTTAATCATTCACTTCTCGCTATTCAATTGTTCCGGAGTGCTTAAGATATTTCGAAGATTCATGTTACCACTCTGCTTTCGTTCAAACTCTTTTGAGGATGTTATATCATTTAAGCCTTTTAATTCAACCGGTGCAATCTCTCTTTTCAAGTAATCGTTCAACGGTGTATCTTTTGAGTGGGCCCTAACCCACAGGTCTTTTCCCAGGATCTTACCTGACTCTTCTTATTTTCTCGGAGCTATCCTCAAATTCTTTTAAAGTTTGACGTAAGAATGATTCATCATCTGTCATATGTTTTTCTCCAAGATCTTTCAAATTCTTTTCATCTTTGGCTCAACCTCTCCTCTTTTAATCATTCAGGAGTGTCTCAACGATTCATGGTGGTGTTTCTCGTCGTCATTCTCAGATTTTGAAGACTGAAGAAGAGTTTCTCTTAAATCTTGCTCCATTCTCTTCAAGATTCGTGATTCTAGCTTGTTGCCATCCTCTCATAATTATTTGCGATTGTGGGAATTCTTTTCACCTATCCGGAGCAATTCAAGAGTCTTCTCAGTTTGATTATCCAGAGTCCATCATTTCAGGTTTTTTCATTCTCAACTTTCAGCTCTCTTTCTCTAAATTTTACCGGTGCATCGATCAAATATCCTCTAATCAGTGCATGATCTCTTCGTTCTCTCATATATAATTTCTCTCAAGCATCTTCATTCATTTGCTCATTTTTCCCGGTGTTTCTTTATCTTCTCTTCGTTCATTTCCAATTCTTATGGTGGTTCGTTCAATAGTTCTCGTCATTCGTTATCATATGAATTTATTCGTTGTTTCTATCCTACCGGTGGTTCGTTGAAGATTTTCTCGAGTTTATGCGATATCTCTCTTAATCCTTTCTACGAGAATAAGTAATATGCCAAATCCGCTGCTTGTCATCAATTTAAATTGGTGAAGGATACGCATAACATAATTCTTATTCTTGTTTCATCCAAGTGATTAATTCCTTATTCCGGAGCCTCATCAAAAGTCTTGATCTCAATTATTCATCTTTCTTTTCCAGGGTTCCAAGCTCTCTCAATTTATTTCATCGCGTAGATCCATCTAATCATTGCAAGGATTCACCTTGGGTTTTCAACTGCTCTTTCTTTTCATTCCTTTGTTTACCAGAGTTCTTCATGGAGGCTCTACATGATGGTTCATCAAGGATTCAATTTCTTCTCGAAGTGTTCATTGAGATTCTTTTCAGAGGAGTTCAAGCATTCTTCATCTTGTAATCCGGAGTGCAGTTCTTCCTATCTAATCTTTTGAGGTGGTGTTATGTCATTCTTGTCAATTTGAGTTCATGATTCACATCTTGTCAAGAATGAGATATTTTAAATCCATCAATCTCTTCATTGGAATTATCTTGGGTTATAGTTCACCAAAGCCTTCCCTAAGGATTGTTGCTATTTATGGTGCTTATATATGACCCAAGTTCTTCAATTATCCTCCCGGTGAAATAAGTTTCTCGTCTCCTTGTTCATATCAATCCAATTCTTTTCCCGTGAGTGGCAGGTTGTCACCTCATATATTTGAGATATATTCCATAAGACCATATCAAGTTTATTCTTTTCGTTGTTGGTTTTCCTACAACTCCGTTCTAGCATTTGTTGTAAGCGTGCTCCCTCAAGATCTTGTTTCTCTTCGTTCATTCCATTTCATTCTTTCTTTTTTTCTGGAGGCATTGTGATGTTGCTCTCTTCAACCCATCTTCTTGTTTTGTCAGGATTGTGTTCTTTTCTTGGTTTATCCATTTAACCGGAGTGTCATGCCCTCTTTTCAAGTTCTTCCCATTCTGTCAAGTTTTGGCTCCCTTCTCAACCAGAGTGCCGTCTGAAATTGTTCTTACCCCTTGTTACATTCATTCAATAGTTTCGGAGGTACTGTGTTGTGATTTCATCAAGTATGTTCTCATCTGGCCAAGTTCTTATTCAATTCCTTTTCTTTTCAATCGGAGTGCTGCCCGAAGTTGTTCTCCCTTGTTCCTCTTTTCTAACGGAGTGTTTTCAACTTTGTTCATCTCCGTTGTATTCTTTTCTCGAAATGGCTTAACCTTTTCAAGGTTCTTTGGTTTCACTCGTTTGTCAAAGAAGCAACTTAGTTTCACCTCACCACTTCCCCTTCCTTTTCCCTCCGGTGCCATCCCTAGGATCTCGGGTCAAGATCCTCTCGTAGTGGTGGAGTGTTGTGACGCCCCAATACCGGAGCTTTAGTTGCCTTCCAGGGTTTCCGGGTTTTGTCGTGTGTTTTGTTTGGTTCTTTGCATTCATCTTTGCTTCGTGTGCATTGCATCATGTCATCATGCCATCATGTCATTTTTTTAAATTCAACTAAATAAATTGCATAGATCTATTGATCTATTTAAATTGAGGGAACTCACATGGTGACTTCTCTATATAACATATCCTCCCAATATTTTAGGGAGCTATATTAAATATTCCATTAATTTGGAATCATCATAACACACGTGCAATATAATTCCCATGTCTATTCCTCTTCGAGTTTGACCTTCAAACCTTGCCAATATCTCTCATCTCTTTTATCGAGGCTCCTCTAAAAAAGCTCAGCCCATTTTAGAGTCCTTTCGAATGGGTTTCAAAATTCAAACATGTTGAATTAAATTCAATATGTGCGAATCCTTTTTTTCTCCAAAAATCCTCTTGTCATTTTATTTAAATTCCTCACATTTTTGTGAGTCCAGAAATATTATCCCCATGCGCAAAATCCTTCCCTAACCTTCTCTTTATTTTCCTCTCTCTAATTTCTTTTCTGTTAAAGAAAATAAGTTAGTTAAGAGAAGAGGGAGGGAGAAGGGAGCCCAGCCGCCTCTGGCCACTTGGGCCTCCTAGCAGCGCCGGCCTCCCAGCCCAGTTGCATCATGCCAGTTTTCCCAGCGCCCACTCCCACCTCTTGGGCCTAACCCACAAGACCGGCCCAACCTCCCTGAGGCCTCACAGCCCACACCTAAACCTAACCCTCTCCCCGACCGTAACCTCTCCCTCACGATCCCTCCCTCGCACCTCGCGCCGCCAGGGAGAGCTTTGGCTCGATCCCATCTCACCTCTCCCTCTCGTCCTCAACCACCACTCGACCCACCTCTCCCTCTCGCTCCCACACGCATCGCTAGGGAGAGGCGCTCCCCAGCATGCGCGAGCCCGCGCCCCCGCCTCTTTCTCCCACCAGTGCCGCCGCCTTCCCCACTCCGGTGAGGCCGCCGCCCGCCAACGCCAAGCGCCGCCGCGCCTGAACCTTCCTGATGCCGCGATCCTGCCTTGCTGTTCGACAACCGGCGCCGCCGTCGGCGCCCCAGGGGCCATCACCATGCCCTGCCTCCTCTCCTTCACGTCGCGACCCCCAAGCTCCTCTCCTACTCCGGCTTCGTCCAGGCTATCCCGCCGTCGCCAGCTGCTCTGGCGAGGCCATGCCTCTCCTCTGTGTCGCCCTTCTTCCCTTGCTCTGGCCCCCTCTTCTGCTCGACCCGAGGGCGCTCCTGCTTGGCGTGTTTGCGCGCCCGACGACGACCTCCACTGCGGCCCTGTTCGCGTGGAGCCCCTCCTCCACCACCAAGTGCCCGGCAGCACCTCCTCTGTCCGCGTCCTATGCTGCTGCTCCGCCCTGCCGCCTCTACTCTGACCTGCAAGCCCGCGCTCGTCTCCTGGGTTCCCTTTTGGCCCTGCTGCCTCTGTCGTGGCCAAGACCACCCGGACGCCCGGACTCCTTTTTTTTTTGTTGTTGTTGTTGCACACCAAGTCGGACATGCCTTGCTGCCTCCTGTAACGTGCCATGACGTACAACGGCCGCCATGAGGTTCCACCGAGACCATCAAGTTTGAGACTGCCCCGAACCATGTCGTCTCGCCGGATCATCAAAAAACTGTTCGGGATTCACCAAATACCACTACGCCCGGAGACCTTGGGTCGGTCAAGTTTCCCTGACCCGGATACGACTACGGGGATTCACCAAGTACCATTCGGATGCGCCAAGTTCGACTACATGGACCGCCAAGTTCGACTACATGGACCGCCAAGTTCCTCCACCGATGACTCGAACGGCTTCAAAACGCGAACCACTACCGTCGACCCTCGAAGACCCCGTGGACGTCAAGTTTCATATCGCGACCCCGAACATCTATGGACGTGCACGACTACCGTTGCCCGAAGAACCGCGAGTCACAAGCATCGTGAACAACTACTGTCGCCGTGGATCCGACAAGTTCATGAGTACGACTACTTCCCACGACTACCCTCGAGGACATTGGTTCCATCAATTTCGACGACCACATGGGCACAACTACCGCCGCCGAGATTTTCGTCAAGACATCGTGTACCTCTACTTCCACTACCACCCCGTTGATCACCGATGACCGATAGTACCACTACTTCCTCTACTTCCCTCGACGAACGCGAACCATCACGTTTGCACGCTTCGAAGGTATAACCGCCGAGACAATGACCCGTGGAACGAATGCATGTTGTGTGATGTATGAGTTGCACCCTATGTTTGCACCGTGCCCGAGTTGTCACTTGCTCGGTCCTCCTCTTCTGCCGCTAACCCGTGGGAACCCGGTAACCGGGATCACCCCACCATCATTTGCACGCTCCCGCCACACTTTCTTTTGCACCGACGTCTCAATGAGTTGTCGGAACCGGAACGTTGCCGTGGCACCGTTTTTGTTATCGTTGCCATGGCACCCCTTTTTTTTCCACCACGGTGACAAATGCTTCATAATGCTCTTGTCAACTTTTAATAAAAAATGCATAAACTTGTTCATGTCATCCGCATCATGATAACAAAAATTAAAATGTTTAAATTGTTGTTTTCTTTAATTTGCTAAATGCATGTGAGGTTTTATCGGATGCATTGTTTGTTATGTCCGGCCCCATTTAAATTGCTAAGACTGCGTATTTTACTCATGTTTCACCTCTTGCCATGTTTAACAACATTTAATATTGTTGTGTACATAAACGAGAGAGAACTAAATAATTGATGTGGTGTTCCGTCAATATGCAACTCGTTGCATATTGAGCTCCACTTAACTTATAGTTTTGTTTGTGCCCTTTGTCATGCCATGCATATTTAAACCGGACATGCATCATACTTGGTTGTGCATCATGCCATGTTGATGTGATTGTTGTTTACTATGGTGTGTGCTCCTTTCCGGTGTTGCTTCTTCGGGTTGGTTCCGATAACATCGCGTTTGTAAGGAATCGTTCGACTACGTCCTTTTGTCTTCTTCATGGACTCGTTCTTCTTCCTTGCGGGATTTCAGGCAAGATGACCATACCCTCGAAATCACTTCTATCTTTGCTTGCTAGTTGCTCGCTCTTTTGCTATGCCTATGCTGCGATACCTACCACCTGTTTATCATGCCTCCCATATTGTTGAACCAAGCCTCTAACCCACCTTGTCCTAGCAAACCGTTGTTTGACTATGTTACCGCTTTGCTCAGCCCCTCTTATAGCGTTGTTAGTTGTAGGTGAAGATGAAGTTTGTTCCTTGTTGGAACATGGAGATGTTGTTCCTTGTTGGAACATGTACTTGTTGGGATATCACACTATCTCTTATTTAACTAATGCATCTATATACTTGGTAAAGGGTGGAAGGCTCGGCCTTATGCCTGGTGTTTTTGTTCCACTCTTGCCGCCCTAGTTTCCGTCATATCGGTGTTATTTTCCTGGATTTTGCGTTCCTTACGCGGTTGGGTCATAATGCGAACCCCTTGATAGTTCGCCTTGAATAAAACTCCTTCAGCAATGCCCAACATTGGTTTTATCATTCGCCACCTAGCCTTTTCTTTCCCTTGGGTTCTGCAGACTCAAGTGTCATCTTTATTTAACCCCCACCCCCACCCCCCCGGGCCAGTGCTCCTCTGAGTGTTGGTCCAAACAGAGCCACTTGCAGCACCACCTCGAGGAAACTCGAGGGCTGGTTTTAGTTGTACGTATTGCTCATTTGAGTGCGCCCTGAGAACGAGATATGTGCAGCTCCTATCGGGATTTGTCGGCACATTCGGGCGGTGTTGCTGGACTTGTTTTACCATTGTCGAAATGTCTTGTAACCGGGATTCCGAGTCTGATCGGGTCTTCCCGCTAGAAGAATATCCTTCGTTGACCGTGAGAGCTTGTGATGAGCTAAGTTGGGACACCCCTGCAGGGATTTGAACTTTTGAAAGCCGTGCCCGCGGTTTTGGGCAGATGGGAATTTGTTAACGTCGGTTGTAGAAAACCTGAAGTTGCCCTTATTTAAAATACATCAACAACGTGTGTAACCGTGATGGTCTCTTTCCGGCGGAGTCCGGGAAGTGAACACGGTGTTGGAGTAATGCTTGACGTAGGTTGTTCTAGGATCACTTCTTGATCATAGTTGTTCGACCGTGCTTTTGCCTTCTCTTCTCGCTCTCTTTTGCGAATAGGTTAGCCACCATATATGCTAGTCGCTTGCTGCAGATCCACCTCATACCTTTTACCTTACCCATAAGCTTAAATAGTCTTGATCGCGAGGGTGTGAGATTGCTGAGTCCCCGTGACTCACAGATACTTCCAAAACCAGCTTGCAGGTGCCGATGAGATCGTGTAGGTGACGCAACCAAGCTCAAGGAGGAGCTCGATGAAGATCTTGTCCTTTGTGTTGATCCGTTTCCAGTTGATCAGTAGTGGAGCCCAGTTGGGGTCGATCGGGGATCTGTGTAGCATTTGGGGTAGTCTTCTTTTATTTTGGTTCCGTAGTCGGACCTTGTTTGTATCTGGTTGATGTAATGCTTTATTCATGTATTTGTGTGAAGTGGCGATTGTAAGCCAACTATGTATTTCTTTTCCCTTATGTATTACATGGGTTGTGTGAAGATTACCTCACTTGCGACATTGCTTTCAATGCGGTTATGCCTCTAAGTCGTGCTTCGACACGTGGGAGATATAGCCGCATCGAGGGCGTTACAAGTGAGCTCCTCTCCAGTCCCCCCTTGTTCCCTTCCTCTAGCTCGTCCTCTAGCAGCTTTCACTGCTAGAGCCGTGAGCTCGGTTCCCCCGGCCATGGCGCCGCCGCGGCCACAGCTCCTGCCGCTCGTGTCGGAGCGCATCAACGTGCTCAGGAGGCCCCCAGGAGCCTAACCCACACACTCACTCGCCCTACCGCGCACCCTAGCACCAACCCCGCAAACACCCGAACTCCGGCCGCCGCTGTTGTCATCGCCGGCGCCGCCACAGCCCACCCCAGGTCCAGCCACCACCACCATCGGATGCGCCCAGCTGCGGGCATTCCAACGCGCCCGGCCGCGCGACCTCTCGTCGTAGGAGTTGGCCGGACGGGCGACGCCGTCGTGCTGTGCTTAGCACCGGCGTTTAGCCGTCGACGTGGCACCATCATTAGCAGTTAATGACCCTGTTAATTAACCCACACTCTCGCTGACATGCGGGCCCCGCTGCCTAACTAACCAGCTGAAAAAATAGATTAAGATTAATCTAAACACAGTGGCCCCACGCGTCGGCGTTGACCTCGCTGACGTGGCCGTTGACCGGACCCACTTGTCTGTGACACTAAATGTCACTGGTTCACTGACCAGTGGGTCCCACTAGTCAGGTTTGACTTGGACCGTGCCCCGTTGACCTGCTGACGTCATGATGATGTCGTGCTGACACAATAACTCTTTTCTGGATTCTAAATAAGTCATAAAATGATTTATTTATTTCAGAAAATATCCAAAACTTCTAAAAAATCATAGAAATCCAACCGTAGCTCAGAATGAAATAATTTATATATGAAAAACTATCAGAAAAATTCAAGGAATCCATCTGTACCATTTTCATGCATGTTTGAACAATGTTTGTCCTCTGTTTTGGACAAAACAAATAAAGGGCATTTTAATAATCATATATGGAGTGGAATTTGAATCATGTATTCAAACCAACTTCATTTAGATCATAGCTAGATGCATTAGCTCAAATCACAGCATATTGCCATGTGATGATCATGCGTCATATTGCGGCATTGCATTGGTTGTGTTCTTTCTCAGTTGCCGGTGTTTGTACCCTCTTGGTAGACGTGTACCAACGACGAGAACGATGACACCGATGAATTGTGTTCCTCTTCAGAAGTGTCAGGCAAGCAAAACCCCCTTGTTCATTCCGATACAATCCCACTCTCTCGCTCCTGGTCTCTTTTACTACATTAGGACAACAACGATTCAACTATTACATGATGCGGTAGTTGAACCCCTTTCCTTTGCATGACCTGTCATTGCCACAGTAAATGGATGAAACCCACTAGCATGAGTAGGAGTTGTTTGAGCCCAGATGTGCCTACTCATTCGTGCTTGTTTGTCATGCCTGCTACTGCTTATAGTTGAGTCAGGTCTGATTCATCGGGGATGAATTGGAATGTGATGAACACGTCCTACCATTGAGAGCTAAGTGTGTGAACATGATTTGGTAAAGGTAGCAGTGAGAGGCCATGTAGGAGTACATGGTGGGTTGTCTCATTGCAGCCGTCCTCAGGAACAGAGTTCTGTGTTTGTGATCCATGAACAGCTACTACCACGCATTGGAATGCGTAAGTGCCCCTCTCGACTTATTAATCAACATAATCTCTGTCCAGGAGTTGCAACTAGTTTCTGGTGTTTGTAGGTTGTGTTAGTAGTCTACCAAGTGGCACCCGGTACAGGTGGGCTTGGGACAGACTAGGCACAGTGGCACGGTGTACCAAGTGGCACCCGGATGGTGGGCTTGGGAACCCTTCTCACATCATTTGGGGCCGTGAGCGACACCCCGGCCGGATCTCCTTGCGGATGGAACCCAAATAGGCGATAAACCTGGACTAGAGACTTGTTGGTTAGTCAGGTCGTGGCCGACTCCCTCGCCAGGCTTCCGCTTGAAGGTTGCCGAGATACACGATGTGTACATGGTGGTAAGTGGCGAGAGCATGCGTGAAGAAGTACACCCCTGCAGGGTTATCATTATCTATTCGAATAGCAGGATTCCTCGGATATGGAAACTTGGACCCCTTGCATAGTTCATAGACAAGTGAAAGTGAATACTCTAAAATGCACAAGATAAGTGTGAGTGCTATGGATGGCGTTCTCGCAGGGAGACGGGAGAAGATCCATAGTGGTGTATTGGTATGGTGAATTTGTGGACTCGTGTGCGCCACCTCAAAAGAGTTACTTGCAGTCGTAGTTCAGGTTAGCCACTGAATCAAAGCTGGCTTGCTGCAGTTAACTCCACCACCCCTTTGTTGATACCGATGCATATGTAGATAGTTTTGATGTAAGTCTTGCTGGGTACATTTGTACTCACGTTTGCTTATTTTATGTTTTGCAAAGAGACTTCAGTCTCGCTAGTAGTTCCGCTTGGACTTCGATGTTTAGCTTGTTACCTCAGCTACGATCTTGTACCCTTGGGAGGGTCTTGTAGATAGTCAGGCTTCTAAGCCTTCTTCATTTGTAGTTGTCTGTACTCAGACAAGTTAAGCTTCCGCATATGCTTGTTGCTTGTATGCTCCGTATGTTGGGTCATGAGACCCATGTTTGTAATACTTGGCTCCTCGGAGCCTAAGGAATAAATACTTGAGTCGTAGAGTTATGTTGTGATGCCATGTTGTATTTACACATATCGAGCATAATGTGTGTATGATTGAAATGCTTGGTATGTGTGGGATCCGACAACCTAGTTGTTTATCCTTGGTAGCCTCTCTTATGGGGAAATGTAGTCTTGTGCTTCCATGAGCCATAGTAGTCCGCTACAGCCCGGTTCACTGGAGTCCTGCTAGCCCAGCACTACTGCTCTGGAACACTTGACTGGCCGGCATGTGATTCACTTCGTTCCTGTGTCTGTCCCTTCGGGGAAATGTCACGCGGTGACATCCGGAGTCCTGCCTAGCTTGCTACAGCCCGGGTTCCCGGAGTCCTGTTAGCCCAGTGCTATAGCCCGGATTCACACGCTGCTGACCGACATGCTCGATGTTGATTCATGTATGCCTGTCCCCGTAAGTTAGTGCCACGTTGGGTTCACGACTAGTCATGTCGGCCCGGGTTCTCTGTCATATGGATGCTAGCGACACTATCATATACATGGGCCAAAAGGCGCAAATGGTCCCGGGCCATGGTAAGGCGACACCCGTGGGAATACCGTGCGTGAGGCCGCAAAGTGATATGAGGTGTTATAGGCTAGATCGGTGTGACTTAGAATCGGGGTCCTGACAGCTTTGGTATCAGAGCCTGACTGCCTGTAGGATTACCAAGCCAAGCTGGTCGAAGTCTTGTCTAGAAATGCTTTAGTTATGTAAGGGAATTGATTGTGGAAGGGAACGTAAGGCTCTTTCTACTCCTTTACCCTTTGGCCTTCTAATTTGAGTCATTCTCTTCTCTTCTACAGGGATTAAGAACTAGGCTTCTCATCTTTCTATCAGGATCACGTGTTACTAATCTGTAGACTCTTAGGATTGTTGGTTTCAAGCCTCAGTTCAGTTTCTACTACCTTTAGTATGTTGTCAGTTGAACCAGGACCTTGATATGATGTTGTTAAGTGGCCATGCAAATCCTCGTGAATGTTTCAAATCTTTTTCTGAGCATTTACATCCGTTATGCTGCCCGAGTCATCCCAGGTTTCCAAACAATCTGATGCATTTGCAAAATCCTTTCCCTCTGGTTTTGTTGTTCTTTTAGGCCAGTTCAACCACACTAATCGGTGAGTTGAGGTACTCCATTGCCTCGACATATATGTTGGAGCCATTATTATGACCCTAGGTGTTTTAGGGAGTCACCTGGTAATCTAGCCATGTTTTGTGTTCCCGATGTGATGATTCTGGCCACCATCCTCGAAAGCATCCCGTGATGCCATTTAGTTAGTAGGCCTTCTATGGGTTTTAAACCCGAGATTCACCCTACTTACCTCATGTTGATAGTGTTGCTAGTTCCTTTAGGATATTAGTAACATTTGCGATAGTCCTCGAGGTTCGCGGTATCTCATTCTTCCAATACCATGAACTACTTATGGCAGAAGTTCCTCGTTGAACTGAAAGATCACAACTAGAGTGCTCTTGATGAGTTCTCGATTCTATGTTGTGACTCTGCCAGTTCTACCTTCCCGTATGGGTTATCCGGGAGAAATATGTTGAACTCGTTCGACATGCTAACCTATGCATCCACAACTCAGAAAGTTATTTGTTCCTTGAGTTGTCCCTCCTTAGTTGTTTTCTGACCTTCGTCTATCAATTGATAGTCAGGAGTATGTGTGCATTCGTGTTCATCGATGCCTAGTATTCTTGTGGTTCGTCAAGCCACTCTATTCCGGAATGACTAGGAGAAACAAACTCCAGAACCTCATCCATATCTAGGATTGGGTCAAAGTAGTTGTATTTCGCAGATCAAAATGCCAATTCAGCTTTTGTTCTGTTCTACCCTGAAGTATTACCCACTTTATGTCAGGAATGTCATGAGAATTGCACCTTCTCTTATGAATGCTTGACATAGTGATACTTCTCGCCATCATTATTCATTCCTCGGTGTTGTGTTTTCGCAACCGGAATGCCGACAAGTGAATCGTGATGTGTGAAATCAATACTCCTAGCAACTGTGTTGCTTGGTAGTTAATGGACAATAATCTTATCCTTAGCACGTTGATTATTGAATCATCCCCCTAAGGTTTATCGTGCTACCTAGCCCTTATTTCTGGTGCACTTTTTTCGATCAATGAGTTAGGATAGTGTCAATCCTTGCCTATTTGATCATATCGTCTTGCCCTAAAAAAGCAAGATTGTTCTCGAGCTTAGTAATATATCGGTGGTTCGTGATTTTCTGAATATCTTCTTGGAAGTGTTACCAGGTTGTCACCTGACCGCTATGTTGAGTTCGTGATCAAGTTGGGTTCTTGTAGCCATGCCTTTTCTCCAAGAATCTGTGTTGGATACCCCTGAGCTAGTTGGTTAAGCTAAACAACAACTTGGAGAATTGGAAGATAAAAGCTTCCCTAACTTAGTTCGTTCCAAAGGGATATCCTTGTTTTTGTGTGTGTGTTGAAGAAAGATGATATCTCCATTGGTTGGTCCTTGTGATCAGTTGTTGGATCTATTGCCTTGTCAAAACTTTGATTTGAGTATGGGCTATCGTCAAGTCAAATCAGAACCAACGATGTTTGTAATGTTGTCTTACTCGTGGTTGATCCCTTGAGCATACACCATTACATCTTTTGGTCTAACCAATGCTATCACCATGTTCACATGATGGTGGAAGTCCAGTGATATGGAAATTTTGATGAGCTGCTGTGGAGCCCATCAGCAACATTTTATCTCCCCCATGATTCATGTTGAGCATCCAGCTAGTGTTGGAAACTTGTGAGAAATGCTTTCATGGTCCGTTCATGAAGTATATCTTTGGATGAAAGAAGTGACTTTCTCTAATTCTTGTGCAATTGATGCAAGTTGCCGCCATGAATTTGAGAAGACTTGTTTTACCTCCTCTGGAATCATTCCGAGTTAGCCATGCATGTGCAAAGTATTTCGTGGTCTGTTAGACTGATCATCTTCATTCCATATAAATTCCATAGCACACTAAGCCACTGATTGACTTGTTCAAGGAAAAGGAGTTGTTGTGCTATCCTAGGTCATACACAAGATTCCGTTGTCCTCGATGATGGTTCCTCACCTGAACTTTGGTAGTGTTTTATTGTAAGACTACTCTATGGTCCTGCTTGTCTTGGACAACATGTTCACATGTGTGTAGCAGAACCAGCTCATGTTTTGGAGCTTACTACCATAGTCCATTTCCCGAGAATCTCGCAACGCCATCTCGTCGATTTGTGTTGCAAACTTTCTTTCCAGACACATTGTCTGAATTATCCTGTTACCAACCAGATTTGAATCTCAGGCAGATATGATGGTTGGAACTTCTTCCGAGAACTATGATATAGGTTCCAGTGGAGTGGACACACCTAGCTGGAAGCACTCTTGTTGTAGTATCTTGATTAAGCCGTTTGGTCACCTCCCATGAGGATTTCGCATGACTTATTCTTGAAGTTGTTCCTTAGGGATCCTTGTGCTCTCGGTTTCTTCGATGATTCTATAACCATTGGAACATTGGAAACACTCTCGACTATTGAGTTCTTCCCCAGTTACCAGAATCATTCCCAACATTTGCATTTTATTCCCAGCTTGCACCTCAGTAGTTGTTGTTCAGGATCATCTTCAAAAGTGGACTTACCATGGGTCCCATCTGTCTCCGATGATAAGCAGAAATCATCCATTGCGTTGTCTTCAACAAGTATCCCACATCATTCATTCTAGCCCGAATATGTCGTTCCCTTGAACTCCGTCAAATGATCATTTGTGAATTGCCTTAGGCTGGTATAAAGAGTTTCAATGATCTCTGAATCAAAAGTAATTCTTTTTGCCACTTAAGGGAATAATTTTATGAGTCACCTCTCCCAAGGTGCCCCATATGGGATCATGGTAATTGTTTCCTAGCTACTTTGAAACCCTCATCAAATTGTTTCTTTCGTCCCTCCTGATGCATGTTTTGCCTCTCAGCTCTAGAGATGTTTCTACATCTCATCTCGTGAGTTGATCTTGTGATCATTAAGATGATCCTAAGTTGCTCGAACCTCAAGAAGATCGATTCTTCTACAATTCTCCCTTTCTTCTCGTTGTCATGTTAGATATCGATGAAGTTCTCAGAGCAAGACGTCGAGACAAAGATGATGATCGAATTAACATTCTTATGAAGTGCAACCTGAATCGTGAAGATTGTGTTAGCTCTGTGTCCCCTCTGTCTTCTTACCTCACGTCTTGAATCTCGGGATGAGATTCTTGTTTAGTGGGGGTGAGTTGTCACAGCCCTAGATTAATGCTTGTAATTAGTGGCATTGCATCCATGCATCATGTTCAAATTTTGTTAAACTTGAAATGGGGGATGATCAAACCCCTAGCACCAAAACAATGCAACTAGGCCCAACTATAAAATCTTTTTCAATGAACTCAAAATGCCCTTTAAAAATGTTCATCATTTCTGGATTAAGGTGGCAGCATCTACCATAAATGGTTTACATTTTTGTAGGACATATGTGGGCTTTGAATTAAATCTCCGAGTATTTGAATTTGGGCATTTAAATACTATAAATATTTGAAATGCTCAAATAATTCTGGAAACAATTTGGGGCTGTTGGAAATAATTCAAATAGTGCCCAAAACATATTTCAGGATTTATGGAAATGTTTAGTATTTTTACTAAACCCAAAACAGAAATGAAAATAGAAAACAGAAACTAAAATAAAGAAAACAGAGAGAGAGAAAGTTACCTCGGCCTTACCTGGCGCCACCAACCGGCCCAGCACTGCAGCTGGCCGGCCCAACCCACCACCACCGCTCCCTGTTGTCTTCCTCCCCTGCCAGGAGGACGGAGGCGCGTGCCCGCCCCGCGCCGGCCACCTCCTCCCTCCCTGCCTGCCTGGCTCCTCCCCGGTGCGCCTAAACGGCGCCACGGAGACGCCCTCGACCCCCTGCACCTCTCCCCTCTCTCCCAGGACCCTTTTCCCCCCTCTGCTCTCTTCCCGCAGCACCACCAAGCACGGTCGCCGCCGCCGCTCGCCGTAATCACAGCCACCGTGCTCCTCGCGCTCACTCGACCTGCCAGGGAGCTCCGCCTCGACTCTCTCGTCCTCCCCACCGACTCACGCGTCCTCGGCTGCCCTACATCGTCGTCCTCGTCACCGTCTTCACCGACGGGCGCCCGAGATCGCCACCGTTGATTCGCCGGCCCCAGCGCTTTCCCGACGTCGCCGTCACCTCTGCTAGCCCCGCAGTGAGCTCCTCTCCTATCCCCCCTTGTTCCCCTCCTCTAGCTCGTCCTCTAGCAGCTGTCACCGCTAGAGCCGTGAGCTCAGTTCCGCCGGCCATGGCGCCGCCGCGGCCAAAGCTCCTGCCGCTCGTGTCGAAGCGCATCAACGTGCTCAGGAGGCCCCCAGGAGCCTAACCCACACACTCACTCGCCCTACCGTGCACCCTAGCACCAACCCCGCTAACACCCGAACTCCGGCCGCCGCTGTTGTCATCGCCGACGCCGCCACAGACCACCCCAGGTCCAGCCACCACCACCATCGGATGCGCCCAGCTGCGGGCGTTCCAACGCGCCCAGCCGCGCGACCTCTCATCGCTGGAGTTGGCTGGACGGGCGACGCCATCGTGCTGTGCTTAGCACCGGCGTTTAGCCATCGACGTGGCACCATCATTAGCAGTTAATGACCCTGCTAATTAACCCACACTCTCGCTGCATGCGGGCCCCGCTGCCTAACTAACCAGTTGACAAAAATAGATTAAGATTAATCTAAACACAGTGGCCCCACGCGTCAGCGTTGACCTCGCTGACGTGGCCGTTGACCGGACCCACTTGTCTGTGACACTAAATGTCACTGGTTCACTGACCAGTGGGTCCCACTGGTCAAGTTTGACCTGGACCGTGCCCTGTTGACCTGCTGACATCATGATGATGTCATGATGACACAATAACTCTTTTCTGGATTTTAAATAAGTCATAAAATGATTTATCTATTTCAGAAAATATCCAAAACTTCTAAAAATCATAGAAATTCAACCGTAGCTCAGAATGAAATAATTTATATATGAAAAATTATCAGAAAAATTCAAGGAATCCATCTGTACCATTTTCATGCATGTTTGAGTAATGTTTGTCCTCTGTTTTGGACAAAACAAATAAAGGGCATTTAAATAATCATATATGGAGTTGGAACTTGAATCATGTATTCAAACCAACTTCATTTAAATCATAGCTAGATGCATTAGCTCAAATCTTAGCATATTGCCATGTCATGATCATGCATCATATTGCCGCATTGCATTGATTGTGTTCTTTGTCAGTTGCTGATGTTTGTACCCTCTCGGTAGACGTGTACCGACGACGAGAACGATGACACCGATGAATTGTGTTCCTCTTCAGAAGTGTGAGGCAAGAAAAAACTCCTTGTTCATTCCGATACAATCCCACTCTCTCGCTCCTGCTCTCTTTTACTGCATTAGGACAACAACGATTCAACTTTTACATGCTGCGGTAGTTGAACCCCTTTCCTTTGCATGACCTGTCATTGCCACAGTAAATAGATGAAACCCACTAGCATGAGTAGGAGTTGTTTGAGCCCTGATGTGCCTACTCATTCGTGCTTGTTTGTCATGCCTGCTACTGCTTATGGTTGAGTCAGGTCTAATTCATCGGGGATGAATTGGAATGTGGTGAACATGTCCTACCGTTGAGAGCTAAGTGTGTGAACACGATTTGGTAAAGGTAGCGGTGAGAGGCCATGTAGGAGTACATGGTGGGTTGTCTCATTGCAGCCGTTCTCGGGAATTGAGTTCTGTGTTTGTGATCCATGAACAGCTACTACCACGCATTGGAATGCTTAAGTGCCCCTCTCGACTTATTAATCAACATGATCTCTGTCCAGCCGGATCTTCTTGCGGATGGAACCCGAATAGGCGATAAACCTGGACTAGAGACTTGTTGGTTAGTCAGGTCGTGGCTGACTCCCTCGCCAGGCTTCCGCTTGAAGGTTGCCGAGATACACGATGTGTACATGGTGGTAAGTGGCGAGAGCATGCGTGAAGAAGTACACCCCTGCAGGGTTATCATTATCTATTCGAATAGTCGGATTCCTCGAATATGGAAACTTGGACACCTTGCATAGTTCATAGACAAGCGAAAGTGAATACTCTAAAATGTGCAAGATAAGTGTGAGTGCTATGGATGGCGTTCTCGCAGGGAGATGGGAGCAGATCCTGTTGGGGAACGTAGTAATTTCAAAATTTTCCTACGCACACGCAAGATCATGGTGATGCATAGCAACGAGAGGGGAGAGTGTTGTCTACGTACCCTCGTAGACCAACAGCGGAAGCGTTATGACAACGCGGTTGATGTAGTCGTACGTCTTCACGGCCCGATCGATCAAGCACCGAAACTATAGCACCTCCGAGTTTTAGCACACATTCAGCTCGATGACGATCCCCGGACTCCGATCCAGCAAAGTGTCGGGGAAGAGTTCCGTCAGCACGACAGCGTGGTGACGATCTTGATGTTCTACTGTCGCAGGCCTTCGCCTAAGCACCGCTACAATATTATCGAGGATTATGGTGGAGGGGGGCACCGCACACGGCTAAGAGAACGATCACGTGGATCAACTTGTGTGTCTAGGGGTGCCCCCTGCCCCCGTATATAAAGGAGCAAGGGGGGAGGAGGCCGGCCCTAGGAGGGGCGCGCCAGGGGAGTAGGATTCCTACTCCTAGTTGGAGTAGGTTTCCTCCTTTCCTAGTCCAACTAGGAGAAGGGGGGAAATGGGGGAAGGGGGGAAGGAAGGGAGAGAGGGGCCGCGCCCCAAACCCCTTGTCCAATTCGGACTGGGCTTGGGAGGGGCGCACGCCACCTCCTGGTCCTTCCCACTAAGGCCCATTAAGGCCCATTGCTTCTTCCTCGTATTCCCGTAACTCCCCGGTACCTCCGAAAATACCCGAATCACTCAAACCTTTCCGATGTCCGAATATAGTCGTTCAATATATCGATCATTATGTCTCGACCATTTCGAGACTCCTCATCATGTCCCCGATCTCATCTGGGACTCCGAACTCCTTCGGTACATCAAAACTTATAAACTCATAATATAACTATCATCGAAAATTTAAGCGTGCGGACCCTACGGGTTCGAGAACAATGTAGACATGACAGAGACATGTCTCCGATCAATAACCAATAGCGGAACCTGGATGCTCATATTGTCTCCCACATATTCTACGAAGATCTTTATCGGTCAGACCGCATAACAACATACGGTGTTCCCTTTGTCATCGGTATGTTACTTGCCCGAGATTCGATCGTCGGTATCTTAATACCTAGTTCAATCTCGTTACCGGTAAGTCTCTTTACTCGTTTCGTAATACATCATCTCGCAACTAACTCATTAGTTGCAATGCTTGCAAGGCTTATGTGATGTGCATTACCGAGAGGGCCCAGGGATACCTCTCTGACAATCGGACTGACAAATCCTAATCTCGAAATACGCCAACCCAACATTTACCTTTGGAGACACCTGTAGAGCTCCTTTATAATCACCCAGTTACGTTGTGACGTTTGGTAGCACACAAAGTGTTCCTCCGGTAAACGGGAGTTGCATAATCTCATAGTCATAGGAACATGTATAAGTCATGAAGAAAGCAATAGCAACATACTAAATGATCGGGTGCTAAGCTAATGGAATGGGTCATGTCAATCACATCATTCTCCTAATGATGTGATCCCGTTAATCAAATAACAACTCTTTTGTTCATGGTTAGGAAACATAACCATCTTCGATTAACGAGCTAGTCAAGTAGAGGCATACTAGTGACACTCTGTTTGTCTATGTATTCACACATGTATTATGTTTCCGGTTAATACAATTCTAGCATGAATAATAAACATTTATCATGATATAAGGAAATAAATAATAACTTTATTATTGCCTCTAGGGCATATTTCCTTCAGATCCATAGTGGTGTATTGGTATGGTGAATTTGTGGACTCGTGTGCGCCACCTCAAAAGAGTTACTTGCAGTCGTAGTTCAGGTTAGCCACCGAGTTAAAGCTGGCTTGCTGCAGTTAACTACACCACCCCTTTGTTGATACTGATGCATATGTAGATAGTTCTGATGTAAGTCTTGCTGGGTACATTTGTACTCACGTTTGCTTATTTTATGTTTTGTAGAGAGACTTCAGTCTCGCTAGTAGTTCCGCTTGGACTTCGACGTTTAGCTTGTTACCTCAGCTACGATCTTGTACCCTTGGGAGGGTCTTGTAGATAGTCAGGCTTCTGAGCCTTCTTCATTTGTAGTTGTCTGTACTCAGACAAGTTAAGCTTCCGCATGTGCTTGTTGCTTGTATGCTCCGTATGTTGGGTCATGAGACCCATGTTTGTAATACTTGGCTCCTCGGAGCCTAAGGAATAAATACTTGAGTCATAGAGTTATGTTGTGATGCCATGTTGTATTTACACATATCGAGCATATTGTGTGTATGATAGAAATGCTTGGTATCTGTGGGATCGGACAACCTAGTTGTTTATCCATGGTAGCCTCTCTTATGGGGAAATGTAGTCTTGTGCTTCCATGAGCCATAGTAGTGCGCTACAGCCCGGTTCACCGGAGTCCTGCTAGCCCAGCACTACTGCTCCGGAACACTTGACTGGCCGACATGTGATTCACTTCGTTCCTGTGTCTGTCCCTTTGGGGAAATGTCACGCGGTGACATCCGGAGTCCTGCCTAGCCTGCTACAGCTCGGGTCCCCGGAGTCCTGTTAGCCCAGTGCTACAGCCCGGATTCACACACTGCTGACCGACATGCTCGATGTTGATTCATGTATGCCTGTCCCCGTAAGTTAGTGCCACTTTGGGTTCACGACTAGTCATGTCGGCCCGGGTTCTCTGTCCTATGGATGCTAGCGACACTATCATATACGTGGGCCAAAAGGCGCAAACGGTCCCGGGCCATGGTAAGGCGACACCCGTGGGAATACCGTGCGTGAGGTCGCAAAGTGATATGAGGTGTTACAGGCCAGATCGGTGTGACTTAGAATCGGGGTCCTGACAATATACCACCACCACCAACATATTCCTTACAGCTGCCCTATACATCCGCCTGTCCAACACCAATCGGAGTCCACATATACATTCACCTGTCTACCACCAATCCGAGTCCACATATACATCCACTTGTCCACCACCAATCTGAGTCCACATATACATCCACCTGTCCACCACCAATCCGAGTTCTTTTTCATATTAGGTTTTTTTTCGAGATCCATCTATTTTCTATTTCGTGTTTCATACCTGAGTAGGATTCGGGAAAAAAAAGTCTGGAGATCCCCGGGCATTTTTTAGGCCAAAATTTTGGCAGGCGGAAATTTTTTTCCCTATCCTGTTTTTAGGCTTTTCTGAGTCTTTTGAGACACTCGCCATCATAGTGATTTTTTTGTTGCACTTTTTCGTCATCACTACCCTGATTTCCAGAAAAAAAATAGTCAAAAAAAATCCGCGCCTATCTTGTCAATTTGACTTGGGAAGAGTTTTGAGACACTCGCCATTATAGTGATTTTTCGCAAAAAAGGAGCGAAAAAATTCCAGACTAGGCTTTTCCCTTTTCTATGTCGCGCCGTGATTTTGTTAGTGTTCTAGGCATGCGTCTCTAGTATGATCTAGCCTAGGACCAGCACAGTACCGTCGTTGAGCGTTTATTCAACTTTGCATCTCTGAACTGATTATTGTTGACCCTTTTTGCTACCATATTATAAGCCTTCCCAGCTCCACAAACATCTACATCATGCGTTTGACTCTCCCTGGTGATCGCTCTATCCAAGCTTTGAGAGTTTTGACTACAATGGTTGCCAATCACCACCTGTCGCTTGGTAAGAACTGGTACGAATTTGAGATTTGCTTGACGGATTTGTGACACGCTGCCACTTTCTGGTAGTCTGTAGGATCATATTATTGTGTGTTTCTATTGCTGCTAACCATGGCAGGACCACAAGCCGACGAGATTGACTGGGAGAACATGACGAAAAAGGAGCTTCATGATAAATTTCAGCAAATGTTGAGTCAACAGGTGGAAGACGTCATGGCCACCTTCTGGAAGGAACTGAAGAGGATTGATGACGTTGAGAAGACAATTGACACCAAGTTGGATGCCAAGTTCGGTGAAGTACTCGAACGTCTTCCACAACAACTGCCCGCTGCACATGTCGCACCTCTACATCAACAACAACAACAACAACAACATCGCCTTCCAAATCAAGTGGGACAAGCATTGAGCGTTCCCCTTGAGCCTGGTCAAAATTCTGGTGTCGTTGTAGTTGATGCTTTTGTAGCTCCTGCTGCTACTACAGAGGTGGAGGACCATTATGAGGATGAGGTTGATCGAAATCAGAACTACGTGCAACAACCAGAACCACCACCACGAGGTCGTCCTCATGCATATCATCACAACGGTAGGGCCGCACCACCACCTGAGGTACTAGATCATGACCATCTTCCTAAACTAAAATTGAATATTCCACCATTTGAGGGTAGATATGTTCCTGATATATATCTTACTTGGGAGTTAGAAACTGAACAATGTTTTACATGTTTACAATATCCTGAGGAGAGACGAGTTCCTGCTGTTTTTTGTGCTTTCACTAGTTTTGCATGTGTTTGGTGGTCTGAACATTGTAGATTATATCCTATTCCAGCTACTTGGGCTGCTTTGAAAAATTCTATGTGTACTTGCTGGGTTCCACCATATTATCAACGTGAATTGCTTCAAAAATTGCAGCATTTGAGACAAGGAAAAAATTATGTAGAAGAATATTATCAGGAATTACAAACTGGTATGATTAGATGTGGTATTGTTGAGCTATGCTTGCATGTTTTATGGGTGAATTAAATAAAGAGATTGAGATCATTCTAGAGTATAAGGAATATAATAATATCACTCGTTTATTCCATCTTGCTTGCAAAGATGAACGCGAAGTGCAGGATCGACAGGCATTGACATGAACTAACTTTTCTGCAGGTCGACTTTCATCATGGACAGCACATGCATTCTCTACTTCCACACGTTCTGCTAGACCGGCACCTCCATCAGCTGCCACCTCCAACCGTGATACAAGAAAGCAGGCACAACCACCACTATCTGCCAAGAGCACACCTTGTGGTCCTACATAGAGCTCTTCTTCATCCATGGCATCAACAGGGCAAACACGTGATATTATTTGTCGTCGTTGCAAGGATGTCATTATGCGAGAGAATGCCCATCTAAGCATGTGATGATTGTTACTGAGGATGGTGGGTATGAGTCCGCTAGTGACCATGATGAGGAGACTTTGGCTCTTATTACCAGTGAAGAACACGGTGGAGATGAGTCTGATCATGAGACGCAATACATTGCTCCTGAAGACGCTGACAGGTATGAATGTTTAGTTGCTCAACGTGTTTTGAGTGCGCATGTCACACAAGCTGAGCAAAATCAGAGGTATAATTTGTTCCATACAAAGGGAGTTGTGAAGGAACGTTTTGTTCGCATCATCATAGATGGAGGGAGCTGCAACAACTTGGCTAGCATGGAGATGGTGGAGAAGCTATCCCTCACCACAAGACCACACCCACATCCTTACTACATCCAATGGTTCAACAACAACATCAAGCTTAAGATAACACGTACTGTTCGTGTGCATTTTAGTATCTCTACATATGCTAATTATGTTGGTTGTGATGTGGTACCTATGCAAGCATGTTCCTTATTACTTGGTAGACCATGGCAATTTGATAAAAATTATGTACACCATGGTAGAAACAATCAGTATACTCTTGTTCATAAGGACAAAAATATTACTTTGCTTCCTATGACTCATGATTCCATTTTGAAAGATGAAATTAATAGAGCTAATAAAGCAAAATAGGAGAAAAATAAGAGTGAAAATTAGATTGTGGCAAAAGAATTTGAGCAACAAATGAAGCCTAATAATAAACCATCTAGTGTTTCTTCTGAAATTACATTGAAAAGTGCATGTTTACTTGCCACCAAATCTAACATTGATGATCTAGATTTCAGCAAATCTGTTTGCTATGCTTTTGTGTGCAAAGAGGCATTATTTTCTTTCGATGATGTACCTTCCTCTTTGCCTCCCGTTGTCACTAACATTTTGCAGGAGTTCGCCGATGTCTTTCCACAAGACGTGCCACCGGGATTACCACCTATTCGAGGGATTGAGCATCAGATTGACTTAATTCCCGGTGCCTCGCTGCCAAACCGTGCGCCATACCATACCAATCCAGAGGAGACGAAGGAGATTATGCGTCAAGTACAAGAGCTGCTCGACAAAGGTTATATATGCGAATCTCTTAGTCCTTGTGTTGTTCCTATTATACTAGTGCCAAAAAAGGATGGTACGTCGTGTATGTGTGTTGATTGTAGAGGCCTTAATAATATTATGATTCATTATCGTCATCCTATTCCTAGGCTGGATGACATGCTTGATGAATTGAGTGGCTCTACAATATTCTCCGAAGTTGATTTGCGTAGTGGATACCATCATATTCGTATGAAATTGGGAGATGAATGGAAAACAACATTTAAAACTAAGTTTGGGTTATATGAGTGGTTAGTCATCCTTTTGGGTTAACTCATGCACCTAGTACTTTCATGAGATTAATGAACGAAGTTTTACGTGCTTTCATTGGACGATTTGTGGTTGTCTATTTTGATGATATTCTGATTTATAGCAGATCTTTGGAGGAACATTTGGAATATTTACATGTTGTTTTTATTGCTCTACGTGATGCACGTTTGTTTGTTAACCTTGGAAAGTGCACCTTTTGCACCGACCGAGTATCTTTTCTTGGCTATGTTGTTACTCCACAGGGAATCGAAGTTGATAAAGCCAAGACTAGAGGTATTGAGAGTTGGCCGCAGCCTAGAATAGTCACACAAGTGAGGAGTTTTCTTGGCGTCGCTAGATTCTATTGGCGTTTTGTGAGAGATTTCAGCACCATTGTTGCACCTCTCAATGAGCTTACAAAGAAGGATGTGCCTTTTGTTTGGGGCACCGCACATGAAGAAGCCTTCACAGTATTAAAAGATAAGTTGACACATGCTCCTTTACTCCAACTTCCTGATTTTAATAAGACTTTTGAGCTTGAATGTGATGCTAGTGGAATCGGATTAGGAGGTGTGTTTTTACAAGATGGCAAACCTGTTGCACACTTTTCTGATAAATTGAGTGGGCCTAGCCTGAATTATTCTACTTATGATAAAGAATTGTATGCTCTTGTTCATACTTTAGAAACATGGCAACATTATTTATGGCCCAAAGAATTTGATATACATTCTGATCATGAATCTTTGAAACATACTAAAAGTCAAGCTAAACTAAATCGTAGACATGCTAAAAGGGTTGAATTCATTGAGACTTTCCCTTATGTCATTAAACATAAGAAGGGTAAAGAAAATGTTATTGCTGATGCATTGTCTCATCACTATACTATGCGTTCACAACTTGACTTCAAAATATTTGGTTTGGAGACCATCAAAGATCAATATATGCATGTGATTTTAAAGATGTAATGTAGAATTGTAAAGAAGGAAGAACGTGGAACAAGTTCGTCGTTAATGATGGATTTGTGTTCCATGCTAACAAGCTATGCATTCTAGCTACCTCCGTTTGTCTTTTGTTGTTGAACGAGGTGCATGGAGGAGGATTAATGGGACACTTTGGCATGAAGAAGACGGAGGACATACTTGCTACACATTTCTTTTGGCCAAAGATGAGACGGGATGTTGAGCGTTTTGTTGCTCGTTGCACTACATGTCAAAAAGCTAAGTCACGACTCAATCCTCATGGTTTATATATGCCTTTGCTTGTACCTAGTGTTCCTTGGGAGGATATATCTATGGACTTTGTTTTAGGATTACCTCGAACAAAGAAGGGGAGGGATAGCATATTTGTTGTCGTGGATAGATTCTCGAAAATGGCACACTTTATACCATGTCATAAAAGCGATGATGTTGTTAATGTTGCTGATTTGTTCTTTCGTGAAATTATTCGCTTGCATGGTGTGCCAAATACTATTGTTTCAGGTCGTGGTACTAAATTTCTTAGCCACTTTTGGACATGTTTATGGGCTAAGTTGGGGACTAAACTGCTTTTTAGTACTACTTGTCAACCCCAAACTGATGGACAAACTGAAGTAGTCAATAGAACATTGTCTACTATGCTTAGGGCTGTTTTCAAGAATAATAAGAAAATGTGGGAAGAATGCTTGCCTCATAGAATTTTCTTATAATTGTTCATTGCATTCTACTACTAAGATGTGCTCTTTTGAAATTATGTATGGTTTCCTACCTCATGCACCTATTGATTTGTTGCCTCTTCCATCTTCGGAGGAGATTAATTTTGATGCTAAACAACGTGTTGTATTGATTTTAAAAATGCATGAGTTAACTAAGGAAAACATTGAGCGTATGAATGCTAAATATAAAATTGCTGGAGATAAGGGTAGAAAACATGTTGCGTTTGCACCTGGAGATCTTGTTTCGTTACATTTGCGTAAGGATAGATTTCCTAATTTGTGCAAATCAAAGCTAATGCCACGTGCTGATGGTCCTTTAAGGTGTTAGAGAAAATAAATGATAATGCATATAAACTTGAGCTGCGTGCAGATTTTGGGGTTAGTCCCACTTTTAACATTGCAGATTTGAAGCCTTATTTGGGTGAGGAAGATGAGCTTCTGTCGAGGACGACTTCATTTCAAGAAGGGGGGATGATGAGGACATCAATACCATTGTTACACCCACAGCCTCTGCTGCTATACATACTGGACCAATTCCTAGAGCTCGCGCACGCCAATTGAATTACCAGGTACTTTCATTTCTTGGTAACGATTCTAATGTTCATGAGAATATGATGCTGCCTAAATTGGATACATTTGTTTTGCTTCCAAATGAAGGTCCTAGCGTAGACAAGAAAGATGAACCTTGTAGCAAGTTCAAGCATGGAGATGATGGCATGCGCAAGGGGAACGAGAATGGAGTTACAAGTGATGATTCCAGGACTTTGAAGCCACCATAATGAGTGCATGAAGCCTTGGAGGAAATATACAAGATGCCACTTCATAAATTTCGTCCATAGGCTATTCTAGGTGCTGCGTTACCTAATTTTTGGGCCAGGCCTATGTAATTCTGAAATACTTGATTATAGGTTGTTTTTAGAGTCCGTATGTGTGGGGAAACAAGAGTTAGGGTTGGTTTCGGACCCCTCGTCCAAGGGCCACGAAATTCCCCCCTCTTTCCTCCATATATACAGCCCTTAGGGCATCGTTTAGACTTTGGGTTTTGTTTAGATTAAATGTTTGCCATAGCTGCAACTTCGCGTACTTCGTTTGTGTTCAACGACCAGACAAAGGCGTCACAAAACCCCACCTTCATTAATAAAGCTTTCCTCTTATATTCGCAATATCCAGATTGCAATCTCGGTTTCTTGCTTGTTCTTCGTTTGCTCGTAGGAAATAGACCCTCGTGATTAGGTTGATCGTGCTCCAGCGTGGTCAATAACCCCTCGGAAGTTGGTTTAGCGATTGCTAAGGCGCGATGTCTCGCACGTTCGTAGTCGAATCGTCAAGGTCGACTCCCACAGAAAACGATAGCCACCATCTCACTGAAACATCGGGACACCTACGCTTCTATCATTCATGATCCACATGCATGCAAAGTTGACACTCTTACGAAATAGTGGGATTATCATAAAATAAAGTCATGACCTCTCTGAACCCACTTTTATCGAAAACTTCATAAGATTGAACATTATCCAAATATGTAGGATCTAAAGTTGACACTCTTCCAAACCCACTTTCAGTATTATTTCAAATATTATTATCAATCTCATATTCATCATGGGGCTTAAATAAATTTTCAAGATTATAAGAAGAATCACCCCAATCATGATCATTGCAACAAGTAGTGGACATAGTAAAACTAGCATCCCCAAGCTTAGGGTTTTGCATATCATTAACACAATTGACATTAATAGAATTTATAATTATATCATTGCAATCATGCTTTTCATTCAAGGAGCTATCATGAATCACTTCATAAATTTCTTCTTTGAACACTTCATCACAATTTTCAGATTCATGAATTTCAACCAAAACCTCATAAAGACAATCTAGTGCACAAAACTCACTAGCAATTGGTTCATCATAATTGGATCTTTTAAAAAGATTAGCAAGAGGATGAGGATCCATATGAATAGATTTTTAGCAAGCAAATATGCAAGCAAATAGAAGGCACATGACAACACGAGCAAACAAAAGGACAAACGGAAGAAGGGCGAAGAAAAGGGAAAATCTTTTCGAAAATCATTTTAGAAGTGGGGGATAGGAAAATGAGAGGCGAATGGCAAATAATGTAATGCAAGAGATGAGAGTTTATGATGGGTACTTGGTATGTCTAACTTGGCATAGATCTCCCCGGCAACGGTGCGAGAGATTCTTCCTCCTACTTCTTGAGCTTGTGTTGGTTTTTCCCTTGAAGAGGAAAGGGTGATGCAGCAAAGTACAGTAAGTATTTCCCTCAGTTTTGAGAACCAAGGTATCAATCCAGTAGGAGACATTGCTCAAGTCACCGAATACCTGCACAAACAAACACCAACTTCCACCCAACGCGATAAAGGGGTTGTCAATCCCTTCACGGTTATTTGCAAAGTGAGATCTGATAGAGATGGATAAATGGTAAAGTAATATTTTTGGTTTATGGAACGAAATTAAAAGATTGAAAAGAAAGTAAATCGGAAACTAAAATTGTAGATCGAAAACTTATATGATGGAAAATAGACCCGGGGGCATAGGTTTCACTAGAGGCTTCTCTCAAAATAGAAAATATTACGGTGGGTGAACAAATTACTATCGAGCAATTGATAGAAAAGCGCAAAGTTATGACGCTATCTCAAGCAATGATCATGAATATAGGCATCACGTCTGTATCAAGTAGATCGACTCCTGCCTGCATCTACTACTATTACTCCACACATCGATTGACTCCTGCCTGCATCTAGAGTATTAAGTTCATGAAGAACAGAGTAACGCATTAAGTAAGATGACATGATGTAGCGGGATAAACTCAAGCAATATGATGAAAACCCCATCTTGTTATCCTCGATGGCAACAATACAATACGTGTCCGTTCCCCTTCTGTCACTGGGATCAAGCACCGCAAGATTGAACCAAAAACTAAGCACTTATCCTATTACAAGAAAAACCAATCTAGTTGGCCAAACCAAATCAATGGTTCGAATAGACTTGCAAAGATATCAAATCATGCATATAAGAATTCAGAGAAGATTCAAATAATATTCATAGATAAGCTGATCATAAATCCCCAATTCATCGGATCTCGACAAACACACTACAAAAGAGTATTACATCGAATAGATCTCCAAGAACATCGAGGAGAACATGGTATTGAGAATCAAAGAGAGAGAAGAAGCCATCTAGCTACTAGCTATGGACCTGTAGGTCTGTGGTAAACTACTCACGCTTCATCGGAGAGGCAATGGTGTTGATGTAGAAGCCCTCCGTGATTGAATCCCCCTCCGGCAGGATGCCAGAAAAGGCCCCTAGATGGGATCTCACGGGTACAGAAGGTTGCGGTGGTGGAAAAGTGTTTTCGTGGCTCTCCTGGTTGGTTTGGGAATATTTGAGAATATATAGGCGGAAGAAATAGGTCGATGGAGTCATGAGGGGGCCCACAAGGGTGGGGGCGTGCCCTACCCCCTGGGCACGCCCTCCGTCCTTATGGCCACCTCGTGGCTTCCCTGACGTGTACTCCAAGTCCTCTAGATGTATTTTGGTCCAAGAAAAATCATCGCGAAAGTTTCATTCCGTTTGGGCTCTGTTTGATATTCCTTTTCTGCGAAACTCTAAAACAAGGAAAAATAGAAACTGGCACTAGGCTCTAGGTTAATAGGTTAGTCCCAAAAATAATATAAAAGAGCATAAGAATGCATATAAAACATCCAAAACAGATAATATAATAGCATGGAACAATCAAAAATTATAGATACGTTGGAGACGTATCAACCACGAGGGTCTATTTCCTGCAAGCAAATGAAGAACAAGCAAGAAACTGAAATTGCAATCTGGATATTGCGAATTAAAGAGGAAAGCTTTATTGATCAAGTGGGGTTCTGTGACGCCTTGGTCTGGTCGTTGAACACAAACAAAGTACGCGAAGTTGCAGCTATGACAAACTTTTAATCTAAACAAAACCCAAAGTCTAAACAATGCCCTAAGGGCTGTATATATGGAGGAAGAGGGGGGAATTTCATGGCCCTTGGAGGAGGGGTCCGAAACCAACCCTAACTCTTGTTTCCCCACACATACGGACTCTAAAAACAGCTTATACTCAAGTATTTCGAAATTACATGGGCCTGGCCTAATAATAAGGTGATGCAGCACCTATAATAGCCTCCGGACGAAATCTATGAAGTGGCATCTTGTATATTTCGTCCATGTCCTTGTAGGTCATCACAGAGGCTTCAAAGTGCTCAAATATGCACTAGAAACGCCATTCTGGATTCCTTCGCGCGCGTTCATCTCCATGATTGATCCTGCTCAAGTGTTCATCCCTCTTGTCCATGCTAGGCCCTTCATTAGTAATCAACACAAATGTATCCAATTTAGGCAATATCATATCATCATGAGCATTAGAATTTTCACCAAGAAACGAAAGTACTTGGTAATTCAATTGGCATGCGCGAGCTCTAGTAATTTGTCCAGTATGTAGAGCATCAGGGGTTGTGGATGTAACAATGGTATTGATGTCCTCATCACCCCCCGAAGATTTTAAGGCCTCTGTCAAGAGAAAATTCGTCAAAAAAATTCGTAGCGTTTGAACTCCATTTGATGCTAACTTCCTGGAAAACCAAAAAAAAGCAAAAAACAGCAACATGCACTAGGCACCGGGTTAATAGTTTAGTCCCAAAAAATGATATAAACTAGCACAAAAAGTTATATTAAACATTAAAGATTGATATTATAATAGCATGGAACAATCAAAAATTATAGACACATTGGAGACGTATCAAGCATCCCCAAACTTAATTTCTGCTCGTCCTTGAGTAGGTAATGATAAAAACAGAATTTTTGATGTGAAATGCTACCTAAGATGTTTATCATGTGATAGAGGCAAAGGTGGCCCATCTTTCGATGAGATGGTGGCTATCGTTTTGGAGGAAGTCGACTTTGACAATCCGACTACGAACGTGCGAGGACGTCGCGCCTTAGCAATCGCTAAACCAACTCCGAGAGGTTATTGACCACGTTGGAGCATGATCAACCTGACCACGAAGGTTTGTTTCCTGCAGGGAAACGAAGAACAAGCAAGAAACTAAGATTTCAATCTGGATATTGCGAATATAAGAGGAAAGCTTTATTGATCAAGGGGGGGTTATGTGACGCCTTTGTCTGGTCGTTGAACACAAAAAGTACGCGAAGTTGCAGCTATGGCGGACTTTAATCTAAAAAAAACCCAAAGTCTAAACGACGCCCTAAGGGTTGTATATATGGCGGAAGAGGGGGGAATTTCGTGGCCCTTGGAGGAGGGGTCTGAAACCAACCCTAACTCTTGTTTCTCCACACATACAGATTCTAAAAACAGCCTATACTCAAGTATTTCGAAATTACATGGGCCTGGCCCAATAATAAGGTGACACGGCACCTATAATAGCCTTTGGACAAAATTTATGAAGTGGTATCTTGTATATTTTGTCCAAGGCTTCATGCACTCATTATGGTGGCTTCAAAGTCCTGAAATCATCACTTGTAACTCTGTTTTTGTTTCCCTTGCGCATGCCATCATCTCCATGCTTGATCTTGCTCCAATGATCATCTTTCTTGTCCAAACTAGGCCCTTCATTTGTAATAAAGACAAATGTATCCAATTTAGGCAGCATCATATTCTCACAAACATTAGAATCGTTATCAAGAAACGAAAATACCTGGTAATTTAATTTCCGTGCACGAGCTCTAGTAATTGGTCATGTATATGTATCAGTAGGGGCTGTGGGTGTAACTTTGTTAGTGATGTCCTCATCATCATGCAACCTTTCTTTTAGGGTACGAATATTAAGATCTGAATTATTCAGAGCAATAGTCTATAATTTGATATAAAGACATTAATACTCAGGCATACCAACATACAATCATGCCTTTCAAAATAAAAGTGCTAAGCAACGCTATCTCTACAAAATCATATAATCTTGTCATGCTTCATTTTCTTCACACAATGTATTAATCATGTACAACCCCGATAACAAGTCGAGCAATTGGTTTATACTTTTTAATGTGTTTCATCTTTTTCAACCCCCACACAATACATAAGCGTGAGCCATGAATATAGCATTATGGGTGGAATAGAATGCGGTGATAGAGATTAATAACCGGAAGTCAAAAAAGGAAGATAGTCTCACATCGACGCGGCTAATCAACGGGCAATGGAGATGCCCATTGTAACATCCCTAGCATCACACTACAGTAATCTCCCCCTAATAAAGGTCATGTCATCATGATCATCATCCCAAAATGCCACTTGTCCAAAATAGGCTTCAAATTCAAATTGCATGTCAAATATTTGATTCTTCTTTCATGCAAATAAAATAGTTCATCCTATGGACAATAATCCCTAGATATTTTTCATGTTGAAACCAACATTTTTGGAATTCCCAAATTGCCCTTGGGAATTTATTATCTGGTCCAGCAGTATTTAAGATGTCCTTTTCAATTTCTAAAATTGATTAGACAATTCCTTTTGACCCCAAACTTTCTGTTCCATCTCAAGGTATTGTGTTAGTTTTATGTGCCAAGTTTTGTTCAAAACAAAACTTATTTGGTACTAAAAGAAAAATGCAAACAGGGAAAATAACAGAGAGAAAAAAGGAAACAACCCCCCTCCCCACATGGGCGAACCGGCCCAGCCGGCCCACCCTGTTCCCACTTAACACCCCACGCCCCCGAAAACCCTAGCCCAACCACCCCACGATCCCCCACTTCCCTCGATACCTCTCTCCTTCTCGCTCGGTTCCCCTCCCCCTCGATCTGGATCAGGGGAGCACACACCGCTCGCCCCCAACACCATCACCGGACCTCCCCGCCTCACACCGGCGCCCCGCTGCCACATTGACTCCGCCGCCACCGGATCGCCCTTGCGGCCGTTCACCGGGGCGCCCGCCACCTCGTCGGCGTCGCCTCCCCGCCGAACTGTGTCGTCCTCATCCCCCTCCTCGCCCGATGCTGTCGACGCGCCCCGCCCCGCCGCTACACCAATGCCTCAACCTCGCCGCTGTCCTTGTCCTCCTCGAGCCCGCTTGATAGAGGCAAAGGTGTCCCGTCTTTCGATGAGATGATGGATATCGCTTGGGTGGAAGTCGACTTTGACGATCCGACTACGAACATGCGAGGATGTCGCACCTTAGCAATCGCTAAACCAACTCCGAGAGGTTATTGACCACGCCGGAGCACAATCAACCTGACCACGAGGGTCTGCTTCCTGCGAGCAAACGAAGAACAAGCAAGAAACTGAGATTGCAATCTGGATATGTCGAATATAAGATGAAAGCTTTATTGATCAAGGTGGGGTTTTGTGACGCCTTTGTCTGGTCGTTGAACACAAACGAAGTACGCGAAGTTGCAGCTATGGCGAACTTTTAATCTAAACAAAACCCAAAGTCTAAACGATGCCCTAAGGGCTGTATATATGGAGGAAGAGGGGGGAATTTCGTGACCCTTGGTGGAGGGGTCCGAAATCAACCCTATCTCTTGTTTCCCCACACATACGGACTCTAAAAATAGCCTATACTTATGTATTTCGAAATTACATGGGCCTGGCCCAATAATAAGGTGACGCAGCACCTATAATAGCCTCGGGACGAAATTTATGAAGTGGCATCTTGTATATTTCGTCCAAGGCTTCATGCACCCATTATGGTGGTTTCAAAGTCCTGAAATCATCACTTGTAACTCCGTTCTTGTTCCCCTTGCGCATGCCATCATCTCCATGCTTGTTCTTAATCCAATGTTCATCCTTCTCCAAGCTAGGCCCTTCATTTGTAAGCAAAACAAATGTATCCAATTTAGGCAGCATCATATTCTCATGAACATTAGAATCATTACCAAGAAACGAAAGTACCTAGTAATTTAGTTGGCGTGCGCGAGCTCTAGTAATTGGTTTAGTATTTATAGCAGCAGGGGATGTGGGTGTAACAATTGTATTGATGTCCTCATCATCCTCCCCTTCTTGAAATAAAGTCGTCCTCAACGGAAGTTCATCTTCCTCACCCAAATAAGGCTTCAAATCTGCAATGTTCAAAGTGGGACTAACCCCAAAATCTGCAGGCAGCTCAAGTTTATATGCATTATCATTTATTTTCTCTAACACCTTAAAGGGACCATCAGCACGTGGCATTAACTTTGATTTGCACAAATCCGGAAATCTATCCTTACGCAAATGTAACCAAACAAGATCTCCAAGTGCAAACACAACATGTTTTCTACCCTTATCTCCAGCAAGTTTATATTTAGCATTCATACGCTCAATGTTTTCCTTAGTTAACTCATGCATTTTTAAAATCAATTCAGCACGTTGTTTAGCATCAAAATTAACCTTCTCCGAAGATGGAAGAGGCAACAAATCAATAGGTGCACGAGGTAGGAAACCATACACAACTTCAAAAGGGCACATCTTAGTAGGAGAATGCAATGAACGATTATAAGAAAATTCAATATGAGGCAAGCATTCCTCCCACATTTTCTTATTATTCTTCAAAACAGCCCTAAGCATAGTAGACAACGTTCTATTGACTACTTCAGTTTGTCCAAAAGTTTGGGGGTGACAAGTAGTACTAAAAAGCAGTTTAGTCCCCAACTTAGCCCATAAACATCTCCAAAAGTGGCTAAGAAATTTAGTATCACGATCTGAAACAATAGTATTTGGCACACCATGCAAGCGAATAATTTCACGAAAGAACAAATCAGCAACATTAACAGCATCGTCGCTTTTATGACATGGTATAAAGTGTGCCATTTTCGAGAATCTATCCACGACAACAAATATGCTATCCCTCCCCTTCTTTGTTCGAGGTAAACCTAAAACAAAGTCCATAGATATATCCTCCCAAGGAACACTAGGTACAGGCAAAGGCATATATAAACCATGAGGATTGAGTCGTGACTTAGCTTTTTGACATGTAGTGCAGCGAGCAATAAAACGCTCAACATCCCGTCTCATCTTTGGCCAAAAGAAATGTGTAGCAAGTACGTCCTCCGTCTTCTTCACGCCAAAGTGTCCCATTAATCCTCCTCCATGCGCCTCCTGCAGCAACAAAAGACGAACGGAGCTAGCTGGAATGCATAGCTTGTTAGCACGAAACACAAATCCATCGTTAACGATGAACTTGTTCCACATTCTTCCTTCTTTACAATTCTGCATTACATCTTTAAAATCAGCATCATGCACATATTGATCTTTGATGGTCTCCAAACCAAATATTTTGAAGTCAAGTTGTGAAAGCATAGTATACCGGCGAGACAATGCATCAGCAATAACATTTTCTTTTCCCTTCTTGTGTTTAATGACATAAGGAAAAGTCTCAATGAATTCAACCCATTTAGCATGTCTACGATTCAGTTTAGCTTGACTTTTAATACGTTTCAAAGATTCATGATCAGAATGTATAACAAATTCTTTGGGCCATAAATAATGTTGCCATGTTTCTAAAGTCCGAACAAGAGCATATAATTCTTTATCATAAGTAGAATAATTCAGACTAGGCCCACTCAATTTTTCAGAAAAGTATGCAACAGGTTTGCCATCTTGTAATAACACACCGCCTAATCCAATTCCACTAGCATCACATTCAAGCTCAAAAGTCTTATTAAAATCAGGAAGTTGGAGTAAAGGAGCATGTGTCAACTTATCTTTCAATACCGAGAAGGCTTCTTCCTGTGCGGTACCCCAAAGAAAAGGCACATCTTTCTTTGTAATCTCATTGAGAGGTGCAGCAATGGTGCTGAAATCTCTCACAAAACGCCTATAGAATCCAGCGAGGCCAAGAAAACTCCTCACTTGTGTGACTGTTTTGGGTTGCGGCCAACTCTCAATAGCTTCAATCTTGGCTTTATCAACTTCAATTCCCTGTGGAGTAACAACATAGCCAAGAAAAGATACTCGGTCGGTGCAAAAGGTGCACTTCCCAAGGTTACCAAACAAACGTGCATCACGTAGAGCAATAAAAACAGCACGTAAATGTTCCAAATGTTCTTCCAAAGATCTGCTATAAATCAATATGTCATCAAAGTAAACTACCACAAATCGTCCAATGAAAGCACGTAAAACTTCGTTCATTAATCTCATGAAAGTACTAGGTGCATTAGTTAACCCAAAAGGCATGACTAACCACTCATATAATCCAAACTTAGTTTTAAATGCTGTTTTCCATTCATCTCCCAATTTCATACGAATTTGATGGTATCCACTACGCAAATCAACTTTGGAGAATATTGTAGAGCCACTCAATTCATCAAGCATATCATCTAGTGATGAGGACATCAATACAATTGTTACACCCACAGCCCCTGCTGCTATACATACTGGACCAATTACTAGAGCTCGTGCACGCCAACTAAATTACCAGGTACTTTCGTTTCTTGGTAATGATTCTAATGTTCATGAGAATATGATGCTGCCTAAATTGGATACATTTGTTTTGCTTACAAATGAAGGGCCTAGCTTGGAGAAGGATGAACATTGAAGCAAGAACAAGCATGGAGATGATGGCATGCGCAAGGGGAACAAGAACGGAGTTACAAGTGATGATTTCAGGACTTTGAAGCCACCATAATGGGTGCATGAAGCCTTGGACGAAATATACAAGATGCCACTTCCTAAATTTCGTCCCGAGGCTATTTTAGGTGCTGCGTCACCTTATTATTGGGCCAGACCCATGTAATTTCGAAATACATAAGTATAGGCTATTTTTAGAGTCCGTATGTGTGGGGAAACAAGAGATAGGGTTGATTTCGGACCCCTCCACCAAGGGCCACGAAATTCCCCCCTCTTCCTCCATATATACAGCCCTTAGGGCATCGTTTAGACTTTGGGTTTTGTTTAGATTAAAAGTTCGCCATAGCTGCAACTTCGCGTACTTCGTTTGTGTTCAACGACCAGACAAAGGCGTCACAGAACCCCACCTTGATCAATAAAGCTTTCATCTTATATTCGCAATATCCAGATTGCAATCTCAGTTTCTTGCTTGTTCTTCGTTTGCTCGCAGGAAACAGACCCTCGTGGTCAGGTTGATCGTGCTCCGGCGTGGTCAATAACCTCTCGGAGTTGGTTTAGCGATTGCTAAGGCGCGACGTCCTCGCACGTTCGTAGTCGGATCGTCAAAGTCGACTTCCACCAAAGCGATATCCATCATCTCATCGAAAGACGGGACACCTTTGCCTCTATCAAATCCTCCTCCATGCGCCTCCTGCAACAACAAAAGACGAACGGAGCTAGCTGGAATGCATAGCTTGTTAGCACGAAACACAAATCCATCGTTAACAACAAACTTGTTCCACATTCTTCCTTCTTTACAATTCTGCATTACATCTTTAAAATCAGCATCATGCACATATTGATCTTTGATGGTCTCCAAACCAAATATTTTGAAGTCAAGTTGTGAAAGCATAGTATAGCGACGAGACAATGCATCAGCAATAACATTTTCTTTTCCCTTCTTGTGTTTAATGACATAAGGGAAAGTCTCAATGAATTCAACCCATTTAGCATGTCTATGATTCAGTTTAGCTTGACTTTTAATATGTTTCAAAGATTCATGATCAGAATGTATAACAAATTCTTTGGGCCATAAATAATGTTGCCATGTTTCTAAAGTCCGAACAAGAGCATATAATTCTTTATCATAAGTAGAATAATTCAGACTAGGCCCACTCAGTTTTTCAGAAAAGTATGCAACAGGTTTGCCATCTTGTAATAACACACCGCCTAATCCAATTCCACTAGCATCACATTCAAGCTCAAAAGTCTTATTAAAATCAGGAAGTTGGAGTAAAGGAGCATGTGTCAACTTATCTTTCAATACCGAGAAGGCTTCTTCCTGTGCGGTACCCCAAAGAAAAGGCACATCTTTCTTTGTAAGCTCATTGAGAGGTGCAGCAATGGTGCTGAAATCTCTCACAAAACGCCTATAGAATCCAGCGAGGCCAAGAAAACTCCTCACTTGTGTGACCGTTTTGGGTTGCGGCCAACTCTCAATAGCTTCAATCTTGGCTTTATCACCTTCAATTCCCTGTGGAGTAACAACATAGCCAAGAAAAGATACTCGGTCGGTGCAAAAGGTGCACTTCCCAAGGTTACCAAACAAACGTGCATCACGTAGAGCAATAAAAACAGCACGTAAATGTTCCAAATGTTCTTCCAAAGATCTGCTATAAATCAATATGTCATCAAAGTAAACTACCACAAATCGTCCAATGAAAGCACGTAAAACTTCGTTCATTAATATCATGAAAGTACTAGGTGCATTAGTTAACCCAAAAGGCATGACTAACCACTCATATAATCCAAACTTAGTTTTGAATGTTGTTTTCCATTCATCTCCCAATTTCATACGAATTTGATGGTATCCACTACGCAAATCAGCTTTGGAGAATATTGTAGAGCCACTCAATTCATCAAGCATATCATCTAGTCTAGGAATAGGATGACGATAACGAATAGTAATATTATTAATGCCTCTACAATCAACACACATACGTGATGTACCATCCTTTTTTGGCACTAGAATAATAGGAACAGCACAAGGACTAAGGGATTCGCGTATATAACCTTTGCGGAGAAGCTCTTGTACTTGACGCATAATCTCCTTCGTCTCCTCTGGATTGGTACGGTATGGTGCACGGTTTGGCAGTGAAGCACCGGGAATTAAGTCAATCTGATGCTCAATCCCTCGAATAGGCGGTAATCCCGGTGGCACGTCTTGTGGAAAGACGTCAGTGAACTCCTGCAAAATGTTAGTGACAGCAGGAGGCAAAGAGGAAGGCACGTCCTCGAATGAAAATAATGCCTCTTTGCACACAAAAGCATAGCAAACAGATTTGCTGAAATCTAGCTCATCAATATCAGATTTGGTGGCAAATAAACATGCACTTTTCAATTTAATTTCAGAAGCAACACTAGATGGTTTATTATTAGGCTTCATTTGTTGCTCAAATTCTTTTGCCACAATCTGATTTTCACTCTTATTCTTCTCCTGTTTTGCTTTATTGGCTCTATTAATATCATCTTTCAAAATGGAATCAGGAGTCATAGGAAGCAAAGTAATATTTTTATCCTTATGAACAAGAGTATAGTGATTGTTTCTACCATGGTGTACAGAGTTTTTATCAAATTGCCATGGTCTACCAAGTAATAAGGAACATGCTTGCATAGGTACCACATCACAATCAACATAATCAGCATATGTAGAGATACTAAAATGCACACGAACAGTACGTGTTACCTTAACCTTGCCGCTGTTGTTGAACCATTGGATGTAGTAAGGATGTGGATGTGGTCTTGTGGTGAGAGAAAGCTTCTCCACCATGTCCATGCTAGCCAAGTTGTTGCAGCTCCCTCCGTCTATTATGACGCGCACAGAACGTTCCTTCACAACTCCCTTGGTATGGAACAAATTGTGCCTCTGATTTTGCTCAGCTTGTGTGACCTGCACACTCAAAACACGTTGAGCAACTAAACATTCATACCTGTCAGCGTCTTCAGGAGCCATGTATTGCGTCTCATGATCAGAATCATCTCCACCATGTTCTTCACGTGTAATAAGAGCCAAAGTCTCCTCATCATAGTCACTAGCGGACTCATATCCACCATCTGCGGTAGCAATCATCACACGCAGAGATTTGCATTCTCTCGCATAATGACCTCCTCCCTTACAACGACGACAAATAATATCACTTGTGTGCCCTGTTGATGCCATGGAAGAAGAAGAACTCTGTGCAGGCCCAGCAGGTGCGCTCTTGGCAGATAATGGTGGTTGTGCCTGTTTTCTTGTATCACGACTGGAGGAGGCACCTGATTGAGGTGCTGGTGCAGTTGAAGTAGAAGATGCACGCGGTGTCCATGATGAAGGTCGGCCTGCAGAAAAGTTAGATCGCGCCAATGCTTGTCGATCCTGCACTTCACGTTCAGCTTTACAAGCAAGATGGAATAAACGAGTGATATTAGTATACTCCTTATCGTCTAGAATGGTCTGTATCTCTCTATTTAATCCACCCAGAAAACGTGCAAGCATAGCTTCATTCTCCTCAACAATACCACATCTAATCATGCCAGTTTGTAATTCCTGATAATATTCTTCTACAGAATTTTTCCCTTGTCTTAAGCGCTGCAATTTTTGAAGCAATTCACGTTGATAATATGGTGGAATCCAACGCGTACGCATAGCAGTTTTCAAAGCAGCCCAAGTAGTTGGAATAGGATATAATCTACAATGTTCAGACCACCATACACATGCAAAACTAGTGAAAGCACAAACAGCAGCGGCAACCCGTCTCTCCTCGGGATATTGTAAACATGTAAATCGTTGTTCAGTTTCTAACTCCCAAGTAAGATATATATCAGGAACATATCTACCCTCGAAAGGTGGAATATTCAATTTCAGTTTAGGAAGATGGTCATGATCTCGTACCTGAGGGAAAGCCCTACCATTGTGATTATTTGCATGTGGACGACCTGGTAGTTGTGGTGCAGGTGGTTGCACGTAGTTCTGATTTTGAGCAACCTCATCCTCGTAATCTCCCACATAATCATCCTCCTCCGCATCAGCAGCAGGAGCCACAGAAGTATCAACAGCAGCACCAACAGTTTGGCCAAACGCAAGAGGAACACGGCTCGCTCGGCGGAGATCTGTTTCGCGACGTGGAGGTAGTCGTTGTTGGAGAGGTGCGTTAGGTGCAGCGGGTGGTGGTGGTGGAAGACGCGCGAGCAATTCATTAAACTTGTTGTCGAGCTTTGTTTCGAACGTCTTCTCCATGCCATCTATCTTCTCCATGGCCTCTTCAAATCTGTTTAGCACATCTTGCACCTGTCCACTCATCATTTGCTGAAATTTATCATGCAAATCCTTATTCGTCATGTTCTCCCAGTCAGTCTCGTCGGCTTGTGATCCTGGCATGGTTAGCAGCAATAGAAACACACAAGAATATGATCCTACAGACTACTAACAAGAGGTGGTGGTGGGTGTCACAAATCCGTCAAGCAAATCTCAAATTCTTACCAGTTCTTACCCAGCAGCAGGCGGTGATCGGCAACCGTTGTAGTCAAAAACTCTCAAAGCTTGGATAGAGCGATTACCAGGGAGAGTCAAACGCACGACGTAGATGTATGTGGAGCTGGGAAGGCTTATAATATGGTAGCAAAAAGGGTCAGCAATAATCAATTTAGAGATGCAAAGTTGAATAAACGCTCAACGGCGGTACTGTGCTGGTCCTAGGCTAGACTGTGCTAGAGACGCGAGCCTAGAACACCAACAAAATCACGGCGCGGCAGGTAAACAAGGGAAAAAGCACACTCTGGATTTTTTTTGCTCTTTTTTTTGCGCTGCTTTTTTTTTTGCGAAAAATCACTATAATGGCGAGTGTCTCAAAACTCTTCCTAGGTCAAACTGACAGGATGGGCACGACATTTTTTCGACCAATTTTTTTTTCCAATGCCCGGACCCAAAAACTGGAAACGGGTCAAAAAAACTTCCTATAATGGCACCTGTCTCAAAACACTTAGAAACACCTAAAAATAGGATAGCCAGAAATTTTGTCGAAAAATGCGTTTTCGAAAAAATTTGGGCCTAAACGGAGGGTGGTTTCCGGACTCTTTTTTTTCCGAAACCTACTCCGGCAAGGAAACACGAATCGGAATCTAGATGGATCTCAAAAACACACCTAATATGCAAGGAACTCGGATTGGTGGTGGATATATGGTGGTGGTATATGGCAGCGGTGGTGGTATATGGCAGCGGTGGTAATATATGGATATGGATCGGTGGTGGTATATGGATACGGATTGGTGGTGGTATATGGATACGGATTCAGAGCGGTGGTGGTAGGTGACAGGGGCGATGATGATGGTGCGGTGGCGGCGTGACAACTTATGACCAGAACTCGAAACTCTAAAAGACTAACGCTAAGACCAGCAACTAGACACGACGATGCAACCGCAAATTCAACAAAGCAAAACCCTAAAAAGATTATGCAAAGGCTCAGATTGGTTCGGATATGATGAACTAACCCTAATTTTTTTGGCTTTTTCGTGGACTGTAGGTATGAAGAACAGACTCGATCTAAACTATGAAAAACTGTAAAATCTCACCGAGCAACCTGGAAATCTGATACCACTTGATAGAGGCAAAGGTGTCCCGTCTTTCGATGAGATGATGGATATCGCTTGGGTGGAAGTCAACTTTGACGATCCGACTACGAACGTGCGAGGATGTCGCGCCTTAGCAATCGCTAAACCAACTCCGAGAGGTTATTGACCATGCCGGAGCACGATCAACCTGACAACGAGGGTATGTTTCCTGCGAGCAAACAAAGAACAAGCAAGAAACTGAGATTGCAATCTGGATATTGCGAATATAAGTTGAAAGCTTTATTGATCAAGGTGGGGTTCTGTGACGCCTTTGTCTGGTCGTTGAACACAAACGAAGTACGCGAAGTTGCAGCTATGGCGAACTTTTAATCTAAACAAAACCCAAAGTCTAAACGATGCCCTAAGGGCTGTATATATGGAGGAAGAGGGGGGAATTTCGTGACCCTTGGTGGAGGGGTCCGAAATCAACCCTATCTCTTGTTTCCCCACACATACGGACTCTAAAAATAGCCTATACTTATGTATTTCGAAATTACATGGGCCTGGCCCAATAATAAGGTGACGCAGCACCTATAATAGCCTCGGGACGAAATTTATGAAGTGGCATCTTGTATATTTCGTCCAAGGCTTCATGCACCCATTATGGTGGTTTCAAAGTCCTAAAATCATCACTTGTAACTCCGTTCTTGCTCCCCTTGCGCATGCCATCATCTCCATGCTTGTTCTTAATCCAATGTTCATCCTTCTCCAAGATAGGCCCTTCATTTGTAAGCAAAACAAATGTATCCAATTTAGGCAGCATCATATTCTCATGAACATTAGAATCATTACCAAGAAACGAAAGTACCTGGTAATTTAGTTGGCGTGCGCGAGCTCTAGTAATTGGTCCAGTATTTATAGCAGCAGGGGCTGTGGGTGTAACAATTGTATTGATGTCCTCATCACTGCTGCCACTCCCCTACACTGCCCGTGAGCACCTCCCTCTCTCCACGTCCGCGTCGCCCGTTCCAGCCACCGCGCCGTCCCGCGCCCGATGCACACCACGAGCGCCCCGGCCGCGGCGCGCACCGCCGCCCCTGACCGCGCCCGACCTTTCCCCTGCTCCGCCCTGCCTGCTGCTTTCCTTCGCCGCTCACCTACGCCCATGCCCCTCACTACCCCGCCTCGCCGGCGCTAGTACAGCTTGCCGGACCCGTCGCTCACCTCTGCCCCTCTTCCTGCGCGTCCGTTGCATCGCCGACCTATGCGGTCGTCGCCTCTGCCGCACGCTCGCCGCGCCCGCCACGCTGCTCCTCCCCGCTCGCTCTGTGTCGCATCGAGAAGCCTCCGCCCCTCTCGTCGCGGCCTCATGCACCCGTCGTCCGCCTCTGGCCGCCCTGCTGCGTGTTGGCAGCAACGACCCTCCCCATGCTCCGGCCGGTCGCAGCCGCCGGAGCTCAACGCCGGCGCGTTGGCGCCCGCGTCCGCCAGCCGCCCCATGTTGCCTAGTCGGGTGCACCCCCGTGGGCTAGCGCGCATTCGGACTGTACTCGACGCCCGACCCGCTATGGCCTTTGGCCCTATGACAAACGGGGCCCAGCCCAGAACGTTTAAAAAATAATAAATAAAAATGATTAATTAATTAATTAGTTAACTTAATTAATTTTGATTAATTAAATTAAAGAACTAATTAAACTAATTACACATTAGTTAACTAATTAACCTGATTAGTTAATTAGTTAATTAGGTAGTCAATGATAGTGGGGCCCACCGTAATTAATCTTGATTAGGTTAATTAACGTGTTTAATTAAAATGTGTCACTAACAGGTGGGACCCACACGTCAGTTTGACTAGTCAACACCCCTGTTGACTGATGACGTCATGATGACGTCTACAAACACTATTCTGGATAATGTTGTTTTAAATAATTAAATAAATCCTAAAAATGATTTAAATCTTTTAAAAATCAATATAAAATAAACCGTAGCTCGAATGAAAAAACTTTGTACATGAAAGTTGCTCAGAACGACGAGACGAACCCGGATACGCAACCCGTTCGTCCGCCACACATCCCTAGCATAGCAAACCTGCGACCATCCCCCTCCGTTTCATCTGTCCGAAAATGCCTAACTCCGGGAAAACTTTCCCGGATGTTTCCCCCCTTCGCCAGTATCGCCTAGTACCGCGTTAGGTCACCCCTGGCATCGCGTTTTGCCTTGTTATATTTTGTGATGCTTGTTTGCCCCGTATTTACTGTTTCCCCCCTTCACCGGTACCACCTCATACCGCGTTAGGGCCCCCCTAGCAC
The DNA here is from genome assembly GCF_002162155.2 of Triticum dicoccoides. Lineage (NCBI taxonomy): Eukaryota > Viridiplantae > Streptophyta > Magnoliopsida > Poales > Poaceae > Triticum > Triticum dicoccoides. The sequence goes on along the minus strand of NC_041392.1, from coordinate 368,758,931 downwards.
CGCTACTTGTCATGTCATGCATCGCTATGCATCTGTTTGCTTAATATTTTTTGTTTCTTACCACTCTTCTCTCCGATAGACTACGAGACCGACGCTGCTGCTACTCAGTACGACTACGGTGTTGACGACCCCTCTCTCTTGCCAGAGCAACCAGACAAGCAAACCTCCCATTGAGCATTCCGATACCGCCCATTTCTTTCCCTCTCATGCTTGCATTAGAACTGCTACTGCTTTCTGTATGATCCTACTCTGATGCATAGCCTGTTTTTGTTACCTGCTTATTGTTACATTACTTGCTTATCCTAAACTGCTTAGTATAGGTTGGTTAGTGATCCATCAGTGACCCCAACCTTGTCCCAGTTGCCCCTGCTTTATGTTTGATTACTCGATCAACGTGATCGACGTCCAGGCCCCGACAAGTTGGTATCAGAGCCGACTGCCTGTAGGTAGCCCCCCTTCCTACTCTGTGGCTGAAGTCGAGTCTAGTCACTACACAACTTTTACTAACATGGATGTGTGTCTTACGGGCCCACGTCTCCATTGGGTGGTATTAGGATCTTTTACTCCTCGACCTTTACTCCGGGACTCTGATTTCTCTTCTACTCGGGTTAAATGATTTTATTAACTCTAACATTAGGTTCTCGTAACCATTTCCTCCCAGAGAGCCTTTCATTCCAGATGATCGCTTGGTGCACCAGAAGACTCCGAAGATACTCTCAGATGTTTTTCCTGAGACCCTCTGTGCCCACTGCCTTATAGTTCCTGACCACCGGTAATCCTCGTGAATAACCTCATTGCCGCTTGTACCTTCATCCCCAGTTGCTCATGTTGTTACAAGATACCCCTAGGACTCTCCGTTGTTCCGAGAATCATTGTGCCTTCTGCTTTGCAGCTTCTTTTTGCACTAAGGATAATTCACTTAACCGGGGTCCGCTCATCCCCAGTTGTTCATATGCTTTTCAAAATACTTGTAAATACTATCCGATCTTCCGAGAATCCTCTTCAAACTATTGCTCTGCAAATACTTGTCTGCCTGCATTATGGATGCTTTCCATATGTGTAGCAATATTCATTAGTATCCTTTGACACCATCATTTTGATCCTATCGATTCAACATGTGTGTGAAAGCACACAATCATCAGTTGATCCTTCTAAATTATCTTTCCGGCTCAGACGTCATTTTGAACATGAGATGGTTCTCGACCAATCTATTTGTCATCGATTGTGCCCCTAGGTCTATTCTACTTGTCCATCCTTAATCAGAGCGTCTGCTTCTGATCCCCCGAATTGGAAATCATAATTCCTTTGCATTTAAGCTTTGGAATTATCAGATATTTCCAAAATCCGATGCCTCTGCATTATTTCTTCTTCTGATTGAATATTGATACTCACATCAGCTTCGTTGTGGATCGCCAGATCCATTATTGGATTATCATCCGACAGTGTCATTCATATTCAAAGAACCTTGTGAAGTTCTTTCCCAAATACATAATGTCTTTGGTAATTGTATCCTCTCCTTTTGTCAACCATGCTCTGCTTTCGAGCTTGTGTTGTTTACTTCTGAAGTTTGTGGAATAGGTTCCTAAGATGCCCCTATGGGTTGAACCTATGGCTCCCATAATCCGTTTGAACCCGAGAGTTTTAACGAGTCTTACTCTTCTGGTGTTTCGCCAGATAAATTCCAACACTACAACTCTATCAAAAGCGAGAAGTGAATGAAAGATTATGCATTGGAGAAGTGGGAGTCGACCTTGAACTTGTGTTCATGCCCATGGACACGGTGTAGGACTTATCATGAAAGATCCTTGCAAGGATATCTAATCATTTGAATAATTATTCCGGTATCGTAAATTGGATCCCTTGCAGTTATGGTCCTAACCATATTTCCTCCTTGATCCCATTTACTGGGTAAGTTAAAATTACTTATCCTCTGCAAATCATTTCCCCCGTCCAACCTCTACTCCGATTTACCTTCTGGCATTACACCTAGTACTTGATACTGAGAAGCTTTATACCCCATCACATCATTCCTAGCCTGATCGGCTATATTTTTATCATGTCAACTTTTTAACTTTGCTACCTGGTCCTTATGCTCGGAGCAACTTCTGATGATGAGCTAAGCTTACGTCGATCTTCCTCATCTTATCATTTCACCTAGAACAACAAGCTTGACTTTGAGCTTGTGTTGGATCCATGGTTCTCATAGCCTTTCACTTCATCCTTCCTTTTTTACTTGATGGCATCTTCATAGAGTCTCTCGCAAAATTTGTCTTGATCATCGTCAACACTTTGGCTTCTTCAGATATGTCAATTGAAATCATGGCTAGTAATACCATCCTTGCCTCTCGATGATTTGTGTCAGCATCAACAACATTCTTGTCTTCCCCCCCCCCCAAACACAAACTTGATCATATTAATTTTGGAATTACATCCTTTTTGGCATGTCGATGGATTGCTGCTGAGACTGTCGGCCACACCCTCATCTTTTCCCTGCTAAAATTGTATGACTTATTTTCTAGGTTGTTTCCGATGGATACTTGGTGTATCCAAAGTTTGACCTTTGCTTGAAACCATGTCAGTGCTATCTCAAAGCCTGTCTATGGTAATCCGGTCTCCAATAAGAACATTTGAAGCACGATACTAAATTTTCTTTATCAATTATCCAAACACCGTTGTATGGGTAATGTCATGAAATTTCTTTCCCTTTACCTAATTGGTTATCTACTTACTATCCTGTCATGGATATCATCCTCTGCTTGTCCTTGGGAAGGATATACTCCTGATAATTGTGTTTAAACACATTTTCCTTTCCATTGTTCTGATTAATATACTGATCATATTTTTTCCTTTCCATTCTTTTGTTTAACCTTTCCCATAAACTAACTTATCTCAGTAGAGATAATTTCCTGCTTAGGTAAGCACCTCAATGTACAACTCTGTCAGTAAAGACCTTGTTACTATTGTTGATGAAATTTCGGTAGCCACCGATGGACGAGAACTTTGCCTAACGGCCCGCCTCGTTCAACAAGAAGGAAAATGGTTCTCTTCGTCCTTCGCCCTTGGTACCGACGTTGTTGCCGACATAACTGACAGGCTACCCTCTGACATGCCTTGCTATCATGACCATGCAAGATGTCATCGCTCCTTCTATTTTAACCCACATGGTGGGCCCATAACCCACAGTTCCACAGGATCGGAACCTGATCCTCCTGTATATCCTTTACTCCGAAGTATCATTTGCTCTTGGCTTTGTGTGTTGTCATGAGCCACCATCTGAGACATGATCTAATCCCGGTGCTCTAAACCCCTTCTCACACTCTGTTCAGTTGTCGACTGTTTGCCCATCCTCTTGAAACTTCTTATTGTACCTTCATATTTTGCTCTCGAAGTTTTCTTAAGTTTCAACTCGAGAGATGCTTCTGCCACATTCCCTACATTGTTCACCAGACAATTAACCCTATAAGGGTCAGTTCACCCAAAGTTACTCTTTTCTTCCCCGCTTAAATCTCGGGATGAGATTTCTTGTAGTGGGGGAGATTTGTAACATCCCCAGCATCACACTACAGTAATCTCCCCCTAATAAAGGTCATGTCATCATGATCATCATCTCAAAATGCCACTTGTCCAAAATAGGCTTCAAAATCAAATTGCATGTCAAATATTTGATTCTTCTTTCATGCAAATAAAATAGTTCATCCTATGGACAATAATCCCTAGATATTTTTAATGTTGAAACCAACATTTTTGGAATTCCCAAATTGCCCCTCGGAATTTATTATCTGGTCCATCAGTATTTAAGATGTCCTTTTCAATTTCTAAAATTGATTAGACAACTCCTTTTGACCCCAAACTTTTTGTTCCATCTCAAGGTATTGTGTTAGTTTTATGTGCCAAGTTTTGTTCAAAACAAAACTTATTTGGTACTAAAAGAAAAATGCAAACAGGGCAAATAACAGAAAAAACAAAAAAGGAAACAACCCCCCCCCCCACATGGGCCAACCGGCCCAGCCGGCCCA
>NC_041392.1:368498069-368754358 GCF_002162155.2 Triticum dicoccoides | reverse complement strand
CCACTTCCCTCGATCCCTCTCTTCTTCTTGCTCGGTTCCCCTCCCCCTCAATCTGGATCAGGGGAGCACACACCGCTCGCCCCCAACACCATTGCTGGAGCTCCCCGCCGCCACATCAACTTCGCCGCCACCGGATCGGCCTTGCTGTCGTTCGCCGGGGCGCCCGCCACCTCGTCGGCGCCGCCTCCCTGCAGAACTGCATTGTCCTCATCCCCCTCCTCGCCGGGCGCCGTCAGCATGCCCCGCCCTGCCGCTACACCAATGCCTCAATGTCAGGACCCCGATTCCAAGTCACATCGATCTAGCCGGTAACACATCATATCATGTCGCGGCCTCACGCACGGTATTCCCACGGGTGTCGCCTTACCATGGCCCGGGACCGTTTGCGCCTTTTGGCTCACGTATATGATAGTGTCGCTAGCATCCATATGACAGAGAACCCGGGCCGACATGGCTAGTCGTGAACCCAAAGCGGCACTAACCTATGGGGACAGGCATACATGAATCACATCGAGCATGTCGGTCAACTGCGTGTGAATCCGGGTTGTAGCACTGGCCTAACAGGACTCCGGGAACCCGGGTTGTAGCAGGCTAGGCAGGACTCCGGATGTCACCATGTGACATTTCCCCGAAGGGACAGACACAGGAACGAAGTGAATCACATGACAGCCAGTCAAGTGTTCTGGAGCAGTAGTGCTGGGCTAGCAGGACTCCGGTGAACCGGGCTGTAGCGGACTACTATGGCTCATGGAAGCACAAAACTACATTTCTCCATAAGAGAGGCTACCAAGGATAAACAACTAGATTGTCGGATCCCACACATACGAAGCATTTCAATCATACACACCATATGCTCGATATGTGTAAATAAAACATGGCATCACAACATAACTCTACAACTCAAGGATTTATTCATTAGGCTCCGAGGAGCGAGACATTACAAACATGGGTCTCATGACCCAACATTCATAGCATACAAGTGAAAGCACATGCGGAAGCTCAACTTGTTTGAGTACAGACAACTAAAAATGAAGAAGGCTGAGGAGCCTGACTATCTACAAGACCCTCCCAAGGCACAAGATCGTAGCTGAGGTAACAAGCTAACTTCGAAGTCCATGTGATACTACTAGTGAGACTGAACTCTCTCTGCAAAACATAAATTAAGCAAACGTGAGTACAAATGTACCCAGCAAGACTTACATCAGAACTATCTACATATGCATCGGTATCAACAAAGGGGTGGTGGAGTTAACTGCAGCAAGCCAGCTTTGACTCGGTGGCTAACCTGAACTACGACTGCAAGTAACTCTTTTGAGGTGGCGCACACGAGTCAACAAATTCACCATACCAATACACCACTATGGATCCGCTCCCGTCTCCCTGCGAGAACGCCATCCATAGCACTCACACTTATCTTGCGCATTTTAGAGTATCCACTTTCACTTGTCTATGAACTATGCAAGGGGTCCAAGTTTCCATATCCGAGGAATCCGGCTATTCGAATAGATAATGATAACCCTGCAGGGGTGTACTTCTTCACACACGCTCTCGCCACTTATCGCCCTGTACACGTCATGTACCTCGGCAACCTTCAAGCGGAAGCCGGGTGAGGGAGTCGGCCACGACCTGACTAACCAACAAGTCTCTAGTCCAGGTTTACCGCCTATTCGGGTTCCATCCGTAAGGAGATCCGGACGGGGTGTCGCTCACGGTCCCAAACGATGTGTGCAGGGTTCCCAAGCCCACCTCGACGGGTGGATCTACGCTTGGTACACCCTGCCACTGTGCCTAGTCTGTCCCAAGCCCACATGTACCGGGTACCACTTGGTAGACTACTAACACTACCTACAAACACCAGAAACTAGTTGCAACTCCTGGACAGAGATCAGGTTGATTAATAAGTCGAGAGAGCTTGGAGCGCCCGGAGCCCAATGTGTGGTAGTAATTGTTCATGGATCGCAAACACAGAACTCAGTTCCTGAGGACGAATGCACTGAGACAACCCACCATGTACTCCTACATGGCCTCTCACCGCTACCTTTACCAAATCATGTTCACACACTTAGCTCTCAACAGTAGGGCATGTTCACCATGTTTCAATTCATTCCCGATGAACCAGACCTGACTCAACTCTAAGCAGTAGCAGGCATGACAACAAGCATGAATGAGTAGGCACATCAGGGCTCAAACAACTCCTACTCATGCTAGTGGGTTTCATCTATTTACTGTGGCAATGACAGGTCATGCAGAGGAAAGATGTTCAGCTACCGCAACATGTAACGGTTGAAACGTTGTTGTCCTAATGCAGTAAAATAGAGCAGGAGCGAGAGATTGGGATTATATCGGAATGAACAAGGGGGGTTTGCTTGCCTGGCACTTCTGAAGATAGTATAGCTCTTCATCGGTGTCATCGAACTCATCGTCGGAACCTCGTCTACTGAGAGGGAAACAACACCAGCAAACAGAGAATAAACAGAATCAATGCAATGCCCAATATGATTCATGAACATGGCATGTATATGTGATGTTGTTTGTGCTAATGCAAATAGCAACAAGTTTAATGGAGCTCATTTGAATCAAGGATTCAAATGCAACTCCAAACTTAAGCATTTTAAATGCCCTTTATGTGTTTTCATCTATATAGCAGGTTTAGGTTGGTTTGTCATGCATGAAACTATTACAGATGGACAGATTGAATTTTTTTTTGATCATTTTTCATATATAATTTATTTGATTTGGAGCTACCGTTGATTTTCTATGAATTTCAGAAGTTTTGGATATTTTCTGAAAATAATAAATCATTTCTGATTTATTAAAATCCCAGAAAGCAATACTGCATCAGCACCACGTCATGACGACGTCAGCAAGTCAACAGGGGCTGGTCTAGGTCAAACCTTACCAGTGGGGCCCGCACGTTAGTGTAACAGGGCAGGAACAGAGGCTGACTTGTGGGCCCAGGTCAACAGCCACGTCAACACGGTCAAAGCTGACGCGTGGGGCCACTGTGTTTAATTAGAGCTAAACAAAGTGGGGCCCGACTGTCAGTGGGCCTGAGGGTGGTTAGTGGTGTTCTTAGGCAGCTAATGATGTAGCCATGTCAGCCCGCCGGCGTTTAGCCACCAGTGACACAAACCGCGGCGGAGATGCGTCGGGTTCGCACTACAGGGCACCGCTTGCGACGCGGTTGGGTCCTACGGCGAGCTGGGGCTCGTGCGCATCCAGCGGTGGCAGTGGGAGGGCGCGAGGTGGTCTCTAGCGGCGGCAGCGGCGAGCTGGGCGGCGGCCGGAGCTCGGGTGTCGACAGAATCGACGACACGGCGCGCGGGAGTACCAGCGGTTTGCACCTACATGTTCTATGAGAGCTCACGAACCCAACGGAGGCACGCACGGGACCATTTGATCACCGGAGCCTCGTCGGCGATGAGCTCGTGCGGCGGCGCATACATGACTCGCGGTCATCGGCGTTGCAGCGAGAAATCGACCACAGGAGCGGTGGAAAATGCTCAGGGGCTCACTGCGGTGCCGTAGGGATGGCCAGCGTGCTCGGGGAAGCTCGGACGGCGGCGAGTCGATGATGGGGATCCGCGGTGGCCGATGATGAAGAAGAGGTCGGGGGCGGCGCTCCGAGGCCTTCCGGTCGCATGGACCGGCGAGGACAGCTTAGGGGTAGACGTTGGTGCTCGTGGACTAGTCGGAAAGGCGAGGGGGAGGCGGTGGCTGCGGTGGTCCACGGCGGTGCTCCCGGGCACGCTCAGAAGAGGAAGCAGAGGAGGGGAAAGTGGTTGACAGAGAGCAGAGAGCGAGGGGAGAGACATAGGGGGCTGCGGGGCCTCTCCAGACACGTCGGGGGCGCCTCGGTGGCAAGCAGGAGGTGGCCAGGGCGGCGTTGAAGGAAATATGCCCTAGAGGCAATAATAATGTTATTATTTTATTTCCTTATATCATGATAAATGTTTATTATTCATGCTAGAATTGTATTACCCGGAAACATAATACTTGTGTGAATACATAGACAAACCAAACGTCACTAGTATGCCTCTACTTGACTAGCTCATTAATCAAAGATGGTTATGTTTCCTAAACATAGACAAAGAGTTGTTATTTGATTAACGGGATCACATCATTAGGTGAATGATCTGATTGACATGACCCATTCCATTAGCTTAGCACCCGATCGTTAAGTATGTTGCTATTGCTTTCTTCATGACTTATACATGTTCCTATGACTATGAGATTATGCAACTCCCGTTTGCCGGAGGAACACTTTGTGTGCTACCAAACGTCACAATGTAACTGGGTGATTATAAAGGAGCTCTATAGGTGTCTCCAAAGGTGCATGTTGGGTTGGCGTATTTTGAGATTAGGATTTGTCACTCCGATTGTCGGAGAGGTATCTCTGGGCCCTCTCGGTAATGCACATCACATAAGCCTTGCAAGCATTTCAACTAATGAGTTAGTTGCGAGATGATGTATTACGAAACGAGTAAAGAGACTTGCCGGTAACGAGATTGAACTAGGTATTGAGATACCGACGATCGAATCTCGGGCAAGTAAAAATACTGATGACAAAGGGAACAACGTATGTTGTTATGCGGTCTGACCGATAAAGATCTTTGTAGAATATGTAGGAGCCAATATGAGCATCCAGGTTCCGCTATTGGTTATTGACCGGAGACGTGTCTCGGTCATGTCTACATTGTTCTCGAACCCGTAGGGTCCGCACGCTTAAGGTTTCGATGACAGTTATATTATGAGTTTATGAGTTTTGATGTACCGAAGTTAGTTCGGAGTCCCGGATGAGATCACAGACATAACGAGGAGTCTCGAAATGGTCGAGACATAAAGATTGATATATTAGATGGCTATATTCGGACACCGAAAGTGTTCCGGGTGATTTCGGAGAAAACCGGAGAGCCGGAGGGTTACCGGAACCCTACCGGGAGAAGTAATGGGCCACATGGGCCTTAGTGGAGAGAGAGAGGGGCAGCCAGGGTGGGCCGCGCGCCTCCTCCCCCCTGGTCCGAATTGGACTAGGAGAGGGGGGCGGCGCCCCCCTTTCCTTCTCCCTCCCCACTTCCTTCCCCCTCCTAGTAGGAGTCCTACTCCTACTAGGAGGAGGACTCCTCCTGGTGCGCCAATAGGGGCCGGCCGGCCTCCTCCCCTTGCTCCTTTATATATGGGGGCAAGGGCACCCCTAGACACACAAGTTGATCCACGTGATCATATTCTTAGCCGTGTGCGGTGCCCCCTTCAACCATAATCCTCGATAATATTGTAGCGGTGCTTAGACGAAGCCCTGCGACGGTAGTACATCAAGATCGTCACCATGCCGTCGTGCTGACGGAACTCTACCCCGACACTTTGCTGGATCGGAGTCCAGGGATCGTCATCGAGCTGAACGTGTGCTAAAACTCGGAGGTGCCATAGTTTCGGTGCTTGATCGGTCGGGCCATGAAGACGTACGACTACATCAACCACGTTGTGCTAACGCTTCCACTGTCGGTCTACAAGGGTACATAAATCACACTCTCCCCTCTCGTTGCTATGCATCACCATGATCTTGCGTGTGCGTAGGAAAAATTTTAAATTACTACGTTCTCCAACAGTGGCATCCGAGCCTAGGTTTTATGTGTTGATGTTATATGCACGAGTACAACACAAGTGAGTTATGGGCGATGTAAGTCATATTGCTTACCAGCATGTCATACTTTGGTTCGGCGGTATTGTTGGACGAAGCGGTCCGAACTGACATTACGTGTACGCTTACGCGAGACCGGTTCTCCCGACGTGCTTTGCACAAAGGTGGCTAGCGGGTGAAAGTTTCTCCAACTTTAGTTGAACCGAGTGTGGCTACGCCCGGTCCTTGCGAAGGTTAAAACAGCACCAACTTGACAAACTATCGTTGTGGTTTTGATGCGTAGGTAAGATTGGTTCTTGCTTAAGCCCGTAGCAGCCACATAAAACTTGCAACAACAAAGTAGAGGATGTCTAACTTGTTTTTTGCAGGGCATGTTGTGATGTGATATGGTCAAGACATGATGCTAAATTTTATTGTATGAGATGATCATGTTTTGTAACCAAGTTATCGGCAACTGGCAGGAACCATATGGTTGTCGCTTTATTGTATGCAATGCAATTGCGCTGTAATGCTTTACTTTATCACTAAGCAGTAGCGATAGTCGTGGAAGCATAAGATTGGCGAGACGACAACGATGCTACGATGGTGATCAAGGTGTCGCGCCGGTGACGATGGTGATCACGACGGTGCTTCGAAGATGGAGATCACAAGCACAACATGATGATGGCCATATCATATCACTTATATTGATTGCATGTGATGTTTATCTTTTATGCATCTTATCTTGCTTTGATTGATGGTAGCATTTTAAGATGATCTCTCACTAATTATCAAGAAGTGTTCTCCCTGAGTATGCACCATTGCGAAAGTTCTTCGTGCTGAGACACCACGTGATGATCAGGTGTGATAGGCTCTACGTTCAAATACAATGGGTGCAAAACAGTTGCACACACAGAATACTCAGGTTATACTTGACGAGCCAAGCATATACAGATATGGCCTCGGAACACGGAGACCGAAAGGTCGAGTGTGAATCATATAGTAGATATGATCAACATAGCGATGTTCACCAATGAAACTACTCCATCTCACGTGTTGATCGGACATGGTTTAGTTGATTTGGATCACGTAATCACTTAGAGGATTAGAGGGATGTCTATCTAAGTGGGAGTTCTTTAGTAATATGATTAATTGAACCTAAATTTATCATGAACTTAGTACCTGATAGTATCTTGCTTGTTTATGTTTGATTGTAGATAGATGGCCCGTGCTATTGTTCCGTTGAATTTTAATGCGTTCCTTGAGAAAGCAAAGTTGAAAGATGATGGTAGCAATTACACGGACCGGGTCCGTAACTTGAGGATTATCCTCATTGCTGCATGGAAGAATTGCGTCCTAGAAGCACCGTTGGGTGCCAGGCCTGCTGCTGGAGCAACACCAGATGTTATGACCGTCTGGCAGAGCAAAGTTGATGACTAATCGATAGTTCAGTGTGCCATGCTTTACGGCTTAGAATCGAGACTTCAACGACGTTTTCAACGTCATGGAGCATATGAGATGTTCCAGGAGTTGAAGTTAATATTTCAAGCAAATGCCCGGATTGAGAGATATGAAGTCTCCAATAAGTTCTATAGCTGCAAGATGGAGGAGAACAGTTCTGTCAGTGAGCATATACTCAAAATGTCTGGGTATAATAATCACTTGATTCAATTGGGAGTTAATCTTCCAGATGATTGCGTCATTGACAGAATTCTCCAATCACTGCCACCAAGCTACAAGAGCTTCGTGATGAACTATAATATGCAAGGGATGAATAAGACTATTCTCGAGCTCTTCGCAATGCTGAAAGCTGCGGAGGTAGAAATCAAGAAGGAGCATCAAGTGTTGATGGTCAATAAGACCACTAGTTTCAAGAAAAAGGGCAAAGGGAAGAAGAAGGGGAACTTCAAAAAGAACAGCAAGCAAGTTGCTACTCAAGAAATGAAACCCAAACCTGGACCTAAGCCTGAAACTGAGTGCTTCTACTGCAAGCAGACTGGTCACTGGAAGCGGAACTGCCCCAAGTATTTGGCGGATAAGAAGGATGGCAAGGTGAACAAAGGTATATGTGATATACATGTTATTGATGTGTACCTTACTAATGCTCGCAGTAGCACCTGGGTATTTGATACTGGTTCTGTTGCTAACATTTGCAACTCGAAACAGGAACTACAGATTAAGCGAAGATTGGCTAAGGACGAGGTGATGATGCGCGTGGGAAATGGTTCCAAAGTCGATGTGATCGCAGTCGGCACGCTACCTCTACATCTACCTTCGGGATTAGTATTAGACCTAAATAATTGTTATTTGGTGCCAGCGTTAAGCATGAACATTATATCTGGATCTTGTTTGATGCGAGACGGTTATTCCTTTAAATCAGAGAATAATGGTTGTTCTATTTATATGAGTAATATCTTTTATGGTCATGCACCCTTAAAGAGTGGTCTATTCTTATTAAATCTCGATAGTAGTGACACACATATTCATAATGTTGAAACCAAAAGATGCAGAGTTGATAATGATAGTGCAACTTATTTGTGGCACTGTCGATTGGGTCATATCGGTGTAAAGCGCATGAAGAAACTCCATACTGATGGGCTTTTGGAACCACTTGATTATGAATCACTTGGTACTTGCGAACCGTGCCTTATGGGTAAGATGACAAAAGCACCGTTCTCCGGTACTATGGAGAGAGCAACAGATTTGTTGGAAATCATACATACAGATGTATGTGGTCCGATGAATGTTGAGGCTCGTGGCGGATATCGTTATTTTCTCACCTTCACAGATGACTTAAGCAGATATGGGTATATCTACTTAATGAAACATAAGTCTGAAACATTTGAAAAGTTCAAAGAATTTCAGAGTGAAGTTGAAAATCATCGTAACAAGAAAATAAAATTCCTGCGATCTGATCATGGAGGAGAATATTTGAGTTACGAGTTTGGTCTACATTTGAAACAATGCGGAATAGTTTCGCAACTCACGCCACCCGGAACACCACAGTGTAATGGTGTGTCCGAACGTCGTAATCGTACTTTACTAGATATGGTGCGATCTATGATGTCTCTTACTGATTTACCACTATCGTTTTGGGGTTATGCTCTAGATACGGCCGCATTCACGTTAAATAGGGCACCATCAAAATCCGTTGAGACGACGCCTTATGAACTATGGTTTGGCAGGAAACCAAAGTTGTCGTTTCTGAAAGTTTGGGGTTGCGATGCTTATGTGAAAAAGCTTCAACCTGATAAGCTCGAACCTAAATCGGAGAAATGTGTCTTCATAGGATATCCAAAGGAAACTATTGGATACACCTTCTATCACAGATTCGAAGGCAAAACTTTTGTTGCTAAATTCGGAAACTTTCTAGAGAAGGAGTTTCTCTCAAGTTGTCGTTTCTGAAAGTTTGGGGTTGCGATGCTTATGTGAAAAAGCTTCAACCTGATAAGCTCGAACCTAAATCGGAGAAATGTGTCTTCATAGGATATCCAAAGGAAACTATTGGATACACCTTCTATCACAGATTCGAAGGCAAAACTTTTGTTGCTAAATTCGGAAACTTTCTAGAGAAGGAGTTTCTCTCGAAAGAAGTGAGTGGGAGGAAAGTAGAACTTGATGAGGTAACTGTACCTGCTCCATTATTGGAAAGTAGTACATCACAGAAACCAGTTTCGATGACACCTACACCAATTAGTGAGGAAGCTAATGATGATGATCATGAAGCTTCAGAACAAGATACTACTGAACCTCGTAGATCAACCAGAGTAAGATCCGCACCAGAGTGGTACGGTAATCCTGTTCTGGAAGTCATGCTACTAGATCATGATGAACCTACGAACTATGGAGAAGTGATGGTGAGCCCAGATTCCGCAAAATGGCTTGAAGCCATGAAATCTGAGATGGGATCCATGTATGAGAACAAAGTATGGACTTTGGTTGACTTGCCCAATGATCGGCAAGCAATTGAGAATAAATGGATCTTTAAGAAGAATACTGACGCTGATGGTAATGTTACTGTCTACAAAGCTCGACTTGTCGCAAAAGGTTTTCGACAAGTTCAAGGGATTGACTACGATGAGACCTTCTCACCCATAGCGATGCTTAAGTCTGTCCGAATCATGTTAGCAATTGCCGCATTTTATGATTATGAAATTTGGCAGATGGATGTCAAAACTGCATTCCTGAATGGATTTCTGCAAGAAGAGTTGTATATGATGCAACCGGAAGGTCTTGTCGATCCAAAGGGAGCTAACAAAGTATGCAAGCTCCAGCGATCCATTTATGGACTGGTGCAAGCCTCTCGGAGTTGGAATAAACGCTTTGATAGTGTGATCAAAGCATTTGGTTTTGTACAGACTTTTGGAGAAGCCTGTATTTACAAGAAAGTGAGTGGGAGCTCTGTAGCATTTCTGATATTATATGTAGATGACATATTACTAATCGGAAATGATATAGAATTTCTGGATAGCATAAAGGGATACTTGAATAAGAGTTTTTCAATGAAAGACCTCGGTGAAGCTGCTTACATATTGGGCATTAAGATCTATAGAGACAGATCAAGACGCTTAATTGGACTTTCACAAAGCACATACCTTGACAAAGTTTTGAAAAAGTTCAAAATGGATCAAGCAAAGAAAGGATTCTTGCCTGTGTTACAAGGTGTGAAATTGAGTAAGACTCAATGCCCGACCACTGCAGAAGATAGAGAGAAAATGAAAGATGTTCCCTATGCTTCAGCCATAGGCTCTATCATGTATGCAATGCTGTGTACCAGACCTAATGTGTGTCTTACTATAAGTCTAGCAGGCAGGTACCAAAGTAATCCAGGAGTGGATCACTGGACAGCGGTCAAGAACATCCTGAAATACCTAAAAAGGACTAAGGATATGTTTCTCATATATGGAGGTGACAAAGAGCTCATCGTAAATGGTTACGTTGATGCAAGCTTTGACACTGATACGGATGATTTTAAATCGCAAACCGGATACGTGTTTACATTAAACGGTGGAGCTGTCAGTTGATGCAGTTCTAAACAATGTGTTGTGGCGGGATCTACATGTGAAGCGGAGTACATAGCTACTTCGGAAGCATCAAACGAAGGAGTCTGGATGAAGGAGTTCATATCCGATCTAGGAGTCATACCTAGTGCATCGGGACCAATGAAAATCTTTTGTGACAATACTGGTGCAATTTACTTGGCAAAGGAATCCAGATTTCACAAGAACACCAAGCACATCAAGAGACGCTTCAATTCCATCTGGGATCTAGTCCAGGTGGGAGACATAGAGATTTGCAAGATACATACGAATCTGAATGTAGCAGACCCGTTGACTAAGCCTCTTCCACGAGCAAAACATGATCAGCACCAAAGCTCCATGGGTGTTAGAATCATTACTGTGTAATCTAGATTATTGACTCTAGTGCAAGTGGGAGACTGAAGGAAATATGCCCTAGAGGCAATAATAAAGTTATTATTTATTTCCTTATATCATGATAAATGTTTATTATTCATGCTAGAATTGTATTAACCGGAAACATAATACATGTGTGAATACATAGACAAACAGAGTGTCACTAGTATGCCTCTACTTGACTAGCTCGTTAATCAAAGATGGTTATGTTTCCTAACCATGGACAAAGAGTTGTTATTTGATTCACGGGATCACATCATTAGGTGAATGATCTCATTGACATGACCCATTCCATTAGCTTAGCACCCGATCGTTTAGTATGTTGCTATTGCTTTCTTCATGACTTATACATGTTCCTATGACTATGAGATTATGCAACTCCCGTTTGCCGGAGGAACACTTTGTGTGCTACCAAACGTCACAACGTAACTGGGTGATTATAAAGGAGCTCTACAGGTGTCTCCAAAGGTACATGTTGGGTTGGCGTATTTCGATATTAGGATTTGTCACTCCGATTGTCAGAGAGGTATCTCTGGGCCCTCTCGGTAATCCACATCACATAAGCCTTGCAAGAATTTCAACTAATGAGTTAGTTGCGAGATGATGTATTACGAAACGAGTAAAGAGACTTGCCGGTAACGAGATTGAACTAGGTATTGAGATACCGACGATCGAATCTCAGGCAAGTAAAAATAACGATGACAAAGGGAACAACGTATGTTGTTATGCGGTCTGACCGATAAAGATCTTCGTAGAATATGTAGGAGCCAATATGAGCATCCAGGTTCTGCTATTGGTTATTGACCGGAGACGTGTCTCGGCCATGTCTACATTGTTCTCGAACCCGTAGGGTCCGCACGCTTAAGGTTTCGATGACAGTTATATTATGAGTTTATGAGTTTTGATGTACCGAAGTTAGTTTGTAGTCCCGGATGTGATCACGGACATAACGACGAGTCTCGAAATGGTCGAGACATAAATATTGATATATTAGACGGCTATATTCGGACACCGGAAGTGTTCCGGGTGATTTCGAAGAAAACCGGAGAGCCGGAGGGTTACCGGAACCCTACCGGGAGAAGTAATGGGCCATATGGGCCTTAGTGGAGAGAGAGAGGGGCAGCCAGGGTGGGCCGCGCGCCTCCTCCCCCCTGGTCCGAATTGGACTAGGAGAGGGGGGCGGCGCCCCCCTTTCCTTCTCCCTCCCCACTTCCTTCCCCCTCCTAGTAGGAGTCCTACTCCTACTAGTAGGAGGACTCCTCCTGGCGCGCCAATAGGGGCCGGCCGGCCTCCTCCCCTTGCTCCTTTATATACGGGGGCAGGGGGCACCCCTATACACACAAGTTGATCCACATGATCATATTCTTAGCCGTGTGCGGTGCCCCCTTCCACCATAATCCTCGATAATATTGTAGCGGTGCTTAGGCGAAGCCCTGCGACGGTAGTACATCAAGATCGTCACCACGCCGTCGTGCTGACGAAACTCTACCCCGACACTTTGCTGGATCGGAGTCCGGGGATCGTCATCGAGCTGAACGTGTGCTAAAACTCGGAGGTGTCGTAGTTTTGGTGCTTGATCGGTCGGGCCGTGAAGACGTACGACTACATCAACCGCGTTGTGCTAACGCTTCCGCTGTCGGTCTACAAGGGTACGTTGATCACACTCTCCCCTCTCGTTGCTATGCATCACCATGATCTTGCGTGTTCGTAGGAAAATTTTGAAATTACTACATTCTCCAATAGGCATCGGCGCTCGCCACCGAGCTGCTTCGGGGCGATGGGGAGGAAGACGATAGAGTGGAGGAGGTGGGCTAGGCCGGCCAGCTCAGGTGGGCCGCTAGGTGGGCTAGAGCGCCAGGTAAGTGCCCAGGTGAGTCTCTCTCTCTCTTTTATTTATGTTTTCTAATTTGCAAATTTGTTTTTGATTTAGTAGCAACACCAAATCACTTCTATGAATCCTGAAAATATTCCTCGACACTTGCTGAAAAAATTCAGTGTCCCAAAAATAGTTCCAACATTATTTGAACATTTAAATTATTTATAGAATTTAAATGCCCAAAGTAAAATACAATAAGATTTAATTCAAAAATCCAGAATGGCCTACAAATATGTGCATCATTTTTGGCAGAGGTTTTCACCTTTAACAAAAATCATGGACTTTTCTAAAGGGCATTTGGGTTCATTGAAAATATTTTTATTGAACCTAGTTGAATTCATTTGGTGTTGGGGTTTCAACAATCCCCATTTCAACTTCAAAATAATTTAAACATGATGCAACACATGACTAGCTAGCTCAGAGCATACTAGAACTAGGGATGTGACAACTCACCCCAACTAAAACAAGAATCTCGTCCCGAGATTCAAGAAGCGAAGTAAGAAGACAGAGGGGTCGCAAAACTATCACAGTCTTCTCGATCCAACTGCCCTTTCTCGAAGATACCGATATATTGCATCACATTGCTCTTGACGTCTTTGTCTTCGAGATCTTCATCCAACACGATGACGATGGAAGGAAACTCTACAGGAAACGATCTTCTCAAAGATCGAGCAACTCCAGATCAACTCATGGAGTGAGACGTTGAAACATCTCTTGGGCTGAGACACAAAACACACATCGAGAGAGATGGAAGGTAACAGATGACAAGGGTTCAAATTGGTAGGCAACAATTCCACGCTGGAGTAGGATGGTGCATGGTTTCAAAGTAGCGAGGAGGTAATTGACATGATTCCATAACGGGACACCTTAGGGAAAGGTGACTTGTAGAGCATTTCCCTTAAGTGGCAAAAAGAATTACTTTTGATACAAAGATCATTGAAACTCTTTATACCAGCCTCAGGCAATCACAAACGATCGTGTGAAGGAGCTCGAAGGAATGGCATACTCGAACTAGAATGAATGGTGTGGACTACCTTGTTGAACACAATGCAAGGGATGATTTTTCTTGCGCGTGCTCTCAAGAACTTGAGCATTTCCATATTCATCAAGGTTCTACCAACATCTGTATCGAGGATCCTGGCAACACATCTTACTACCTAGACGAATAGAGATGGACAATGCAGATGCATAGAAAGACAACCCTTTCTCATATTTCACCTTAGCGAGGCCAAGGAAACGAAATCTGGATGATCGACCGAGAGACATTTAGCACTCCGCTTCTAATGTTCTCCTTGATGTACTGGTTACTACGGTCATGCTTAAAGCATCAACAAAGCCATCAAGTAGTGGTCGGACTTCGGAATACAAAGGATCCATAAAGAACAACTTCTGGAGTAAATCCTACGAAATCCTTATGGGGAGGTGGCCAACTTCCTCAATCAAGATACTACAATAATAGGTCTTCCGGGTGGGTGTGTTGGCCACGACATCCACTTTACCAGTTATAGAGAGACCAATATTATAGTTCTTGGAAAACGTTCCAACCATCATATCTGCCTGAGATTCAGATCTGGTTGGTGTCAGGATATTCCAGACTCATCAAGTCTAGAGAGAAAAATGAAAGTTTGCAACACAAGTCGACGAGATGACGTTGCAGGATTCTCGGGAAATGGACTACGATGGTAAGCTCCAAAACATGAGCTGGTTCTGCTACAAACATGTGAACACGCTGTCCCAAACAAGCATGACCACGTAGTAGTTTTACAATGAAACACTACCGAGTTCAGGTGGGGAACCATCATTGTGGATAACGAAGTCCTTGAATAAGCCCGGGTTAGCTCTTAAAAAGGAACTTCTCCTTGAACAAATCAATCAGTGGCTTGGTGTGCTAGGAACACATATGGAGTGGAGGTAATTAATCTACCAAACCATAGAATACTTCGCACGTATGCATGACTGATTTGGGATGATTCCAAGGGAAACAAAACAATCCTTTCTCAAATTCATGGCGGCAACTTACACCTAATGCACGTGAACTTAGAGAAATTCACTTCTTTCACCCAAACATATACCTCATGAGCGGAACACGAACGCAATGCTTACAAAAGTTCCAACACTAGCTCAATGTTCAACATGAATCATGGAGGAGACAAGATGCTACTGATGGGCTCAACAGCAACTCATCAGAATTTCCATATCACTGGAATTCCACCATTATGTGAACAATGTGATAGTATTGGTCAGACCAAAGGATGTAATGGTGTATGCTCGAGGAACAACTACGAGTAAGACAACATTATGAATATCGTTGGTTCCAACTTGATTTGACGATAGCCCACACTCAAATCAAGGTTTGGACAAGATGATAGATTCAACAACCGATCACGAGGAAGAATCGATGAAGATATCATCTCTCGTCAACACACACACACACACACAAGATATCCCCTTTGGAGTGAACTAAGTGGATTAAGCTTTTTTCTTCCAACTCTCCAAGTTGTTGTTTTAGCTTAACCAATTAGTCCAGAGGTATCTAACACGGATTCTTGGAGAAAGAGTGGCTTACAAGAAAACCAACTTGATCACGAACTCAACATAGCGGTCAGGTGACAACCTGGTAACAGTTCCGAGAACATATTCGGAAAATCACGAACCACCGATATGTTACTAAGCTCGAGAACAATCATGCTTATCAGGGCAAGACGATATGATCAAGGGAGTGAGGGATTGACACAATCCTAACTCATTGATCAAAGAGTGCACCAGGAAATATGGACTAGGTAGCAAGATCAATCTTAGAATGGTAGTTCAATAACCAACACGCTAAGAATGAGGATATTGTCCATTTACTACCAAGCAACGAGTTGCTCGGAGTATTGATTTCACACATCACAATTCACTTGTCGGCATTCCGGTTACAACAACACGAGGACCAAGGAATGAATGATGATGGTGAGAAGTATCACTGCATCAAGAATTCATAAGAGGTGGTGTAATTCTCAAGACATTCTTGACATAAAGATGGTAACACTCCAAGGTAGAACAGAGCAAAAGTTGGGTTGATATTTTGATCTGCGAAATACAATTGCTTTGACCCAATCCTAGATATGGATGAGGTTCTGGAGTTTGTTTTCTCCTAGTCATTCTGGAGTAGAATGGCTTGACGGACCACAAGAATAATAGACTTTGATGAACGAATGCAATGATATACCCTCGACTATCAATTGATAGACGAAGGTCAGAAACAACTAAGGAGGGACAACTCAAGGAACATATATCTTTCTGAGTTGTGGATGCATAGATTAGTATGTCGAGCAAAGCTCAACATTTCTTCCAGATAACCCATGTAGAAAGGTAGAACTGGCAGATTCACAATGTAGAACGAAGAACTCATCAAGAGCACTCTTATTGTGATCTTTTGGTTCAAAAGAACTTCTGCCATAAGCAGTTCATGGTACTTGGAAGAAGAAAATACCACGGACCTCGAGGACTATCGCAAAGGTTACTAATAGTCTAAAGGAACTAGCAAACACTATCAACAGAAGGTAAGTGGAGTGAATCTTGGGTCAGGAACCCAAGAGTAGAATACCTACTACTAAATGGCATCACAGGATGCTTTCGAGAACAATGGCCAGAATCATCACACCAGGAATACAAAGCATTGCTAGATTACTAGGTGACACTCTAAGACACCTAGGGTCATAATAATAGCTCCAACATATATTTCAAGGCAACAAAGTACCTCAACTCACTGGCTAGTGTGCTTATTCTGACCAAAAGGACATCGGGAATGAAGGATTTGCAAATGCATCAGATTATTTAGAAACCTGGAATGACTCGGGCAGCATAATGGCTGTAAATGCTCGAAAAGATTTGAGACATCCTGCAAAATGGTGGCATAACCACTTAACATCGCAATATCAAGTTTCCAAGGCCAGCTATGAACATATGGAAGTAGTAGGAACTGAACGGAGGCTTGAACTCAACAATCCTAGGCAACTACGGTTTAGTAACACGTCATCCTGAGAGATAGAAGAGAAGCCTAGTTCTTAATCCCCGTAGAAAAGAAGAGGTTGACTTAGATCAGAAGGGCATAAGGTAAAGGAGTAAAAAGAGCCTTACATTCCCTTCCACAATCAATTTCCTTACATAACTAAAGCATTTCTAAACACAACTTCGACTGGTTTGGCTTGGTAATCCTACAGGCAGTCAGACTCTGATACCAAAGCTGTCAGAGCCCCGATTCCAAGTCACATCGATCTAGCCGGTAACACATCATATCACTTTGCAGCCTCACGCACGGTATTCCCACGGGTCTCGCCTTACCATGGCCCGGGACCGTTTGTGCCTTTTGGCTCACGTATATGATAGTGTCGCTAGCATCCATATGACAGAGAACCCGGGCCGACATGGCTAGTCGTGAACCCAAAGCGGCACTAACCTATGGGGACAGGCATACATGAATCACATCGAGCATGTCGGTCAGCAGCGTGTGAATTCGGGCTGTAGCACTGGGCTAATAGGACTCCGGGAACCCGGGCTGTAGCAAGCTAGGTAGGACTCCGGATGTCACCGTGTGACATTTCCTCGAAGGGACAGACACAGGAACGAAGTGAATCACATGCTGGCCAGTCAAGTGTTCCGGAGCAGTAGTGCTGGGCTAGCAGGACTCCGGTGAACCGGGCTGTAGCGGACTACTATGGCTCATGGAAGCACAAAACTACATTTCCCCATAAGAGAGGCTACCAAGGATAAACAACTAGATTGTCGGATCCCACACATACCAAGCATTTCAATCATACACACAATATGCTCGATATGTGTAAATACAACATGGCATCACAACATAACTCTACGACTCAAGGATTTATTCATTAGGCTCCGATGAGCGAGACATTACAAACATGGGTCTCATGACCCAACATTCAGAGCATACAAGTCAAAGCACACGCGGAAGCTCAACTTGTCTGAGTACAGACAACTAAAAATGAAGAAGGTTGAGGAGCCTGACTATCTACAAGACCCTCCCAAGGCACAAGATCGTAGCTGAGGTAACAAGCTAACTTCGAAGTCCACGTGATACTACTAGTGAGACTGAACTGCAAAACATAAATTAAGCAAACGTGAGTACAAATGTACCCAGCAAGACTTACATCAGAACTATCTACATATGCATCGGTATCAACAAAGGGGTGGTGGAGTTAACTGCAGCAAGCCAGCTTTGACTCGGTGGCTAACCTGAACTACGATTGCAAGTAACTCTTTTGAGGTGGTGCACACGAGTCCACAAATTCACCATACCAATACACCACTATGGATCCGCTCCCGTCTCCCTGCGAGAATGCCATCCATAGCACTCACACTTATCTTGCGCATTTTAGAGTATCCACTTTCACTTGTCTATGAACTATGCAAGGGGTCCAAGTTTCCATATCCGAGGAATCCAGCTATTCGAATAGATAATGAAAACCCTGCAGGGGTGTACTTCTTCACACACGCTCTCGCCACTTATCGCCATGTACACGTCATGTACCTCGGCAACCTTCAAGCGGAAGCCAGGCGAGGGAGTCGGCCACGACCTAACTAATCAACAAGTCTCTAGTCCAGGTTTATCGCCTATTTGGGTTCCATCCGCAAGGAGATCCGGCCGGGGTGTCGCTCACGGTCCCAAACGATGTGTGCAGGGTTCCCAAGCCCACCTCGACTCTACGCTTGGTACACCGTGCCATGGTGCCTAGTCTGTCCCAAGCCCACATGTACCGGGTACCACTTGGTAGACTACTAACACTACCTACAAACACCAGAAACTAGTTGCAACTCCTGGACAGAGATCAGGTTGATTAATAAGTCGAGAGAGCTTGGAGCGCCCGGAGCCCAATGTGTGGTAGTAACTGTTCATGGATCGCAAACACAGAACTCAGTTCCTGAGGACGAATGCAATGAGACAACCCACCATGTACTCCTACATGGCCTCTCACCGCTACCTTTACCAAAACGTGTTCACACACTTAGCTCTCAACAGTAGGGCATGTTCACCATGTTTCAATTCATTCCCGATGAACCAGACCTGACTCAACTCTAAGCAGTAGCAGGCATGACAACAAGCATGAATGAGTAGGCACATCAGGGCTCAAACAACTCCTACTCATGCTAGTGGGTTTCATCTATTTACTGTGGCAATTATAGGTCATCCAGAGGAAAGGGGTTCAGCTACCGCAACATGTAACGGTTGAAACGTTGTTGTCCTAATGCAGTAAAATAGAGCAGGAGCGAGAGATTGGGATTATATCGGAATGAACAAGGGGGGTTTGCTTGCCTGGCACTTCTGAAGATAGTATAGCTCTTCACCGGTGTCATCGAACTCATCGTCGGAACCTCGTCTACTGAGAGGGAAACAACACCGGCAAACAGAGAATAAACACAATCAATGCAATGCCCAATATGATGCAAGAACATGGCATGTATATGTGATGTTGTTTGTGCTAATGCAAACAGCAACAAGTTCAATGGAGCTCATTTGAATCAAGGATTCAAATGCAACTCAAACTTAAGCATTTTAAATGCCCTTTATGTGTTTTCATCTATACAGCAGGTTTAGGTTGGTTTGTCATGCATGAAACTAGTACAGGTGGATAGATTGAATTTTTCTGATCATTTTTCATATATAATTTATTTGATTTGGAGCTACGATTGATTTTCTATGAATTTTAGAAGTTTTGGATATTTTCTGAAAATAATAAATCATTTCTGATTTATTAAAATCCCAGAAAGCAATACTGCGTCAGCACCACGTCATGACGATGTCAGCAAGTCAACAGGGGCTGGTATAGGTCAAACCTTACCGGTGGGGCCCGCATGTCAGTGTAACAGGGCAAGGAACAGAGGCTGACTTGTGGGCCCAGGTCAATAGCCACGTCAGCATGGTCAAAGCTGACGCGTGGGGCCACTGTGTTTAATTAGAGCTAAACAGAAACCAAACCGTGGTTAATTTGGCAGCGGGGCCTGGCTGTCAGTGGGCCTGAGGGTGGTTAGTGGTGTGCTTAGGCAGCTAATGATGTTGCCACGTCAGCCCGCCGGCGTTTAGCCGCCGGTGACACAAACCGCGGCGGAGACACGTCGGGTTCACGCTACAGGGCACCGCTTGTGACGCGGTTGGGTCCTACGGTGAGCTGGGGCTCGTGCGCATCCAGCGGTGGCAGTGAGAGGGTGTGAGGTGGTCTGTAGCGGCGGCAGTGGCGAGCTGGGCGGCGGCCGGAGCTCGGGTGTCGACGAAATCGACGACACGGTGCGCGGGAGGACACCTACATGTTCTACAAGAGCTCACGAACCCAACGGAGGCACGCACGGGACCATTTGGTCATCGGAGCCTCGCCGGCGATGAGCTCATGCGGCAGCGGCATACGGGACTCACGGTCATCGGCGTTGCAGCGAGAAATCGACCATGGGGAGAGGGGGAAAATGCTCAGGGGCTCACTGCGGTGCCGTAGGGATGGCCAGCGTGCTCGGGGCAGCTCGGATGGCGGCGCGTCGATGATGGGGATCCGCGACGGCCGACGATGAAGAAGAGGTCGGGGGCGGCGCTCGTAGGCCTTCTGGTCGCATGGACCGGCGGGGACGGCTTAGGGGTAGACGTCGGTGCTCGTGGACTAGTCGGAGAGGCGAGCGGGAGGCGGTGGCTGCGGTGGTCCACGGCGGCGCTCTCGGGCGCGCTCAGAAGAAGAAGCAGAGGACGGGAAAGAGGTTGACAGAGAGCAGAGAGCGAGGGGAGAGACAGAGGGGGCTGCGGGGCATCTCCAGACGCGTCGGGGGCGCCTCGGTGGCAAGCAGGAGGTGGCCAGGGCGGCGTCGGCGCTCGCCACCGAGCTGCTTCGGGGCGAGGGGGAGGAAGACGACAGAGTGGAGGAGGTGG
Organism: Triticum dicoccoides; assembly: GCF_002162155.2. Taxonomy (NCBI): domain Eukaryota; kingdom Viridiplantae; phylum Streptophyta; class Magnoliopsida; order Poales; family Poaceae; genus Triticum; species Triticum dicoccoides. The sequence goes on along the minus strand of NC_041392.1, from coordinate 368,733,542 downwards.
GCTGGGCCGGCCAGCTCAGATGGGCCGCTAGGTGGGCTAGAGCGCCAGGTAAGTGCCCAGGTGAGTCTCTCTCTCTTTTATTTTTGTTTTCTAATTTGCAAATTTGTTTTTGATTTAGTAGCAACACCAAATCACTTCTATGAATCCTGAAAATATTCCTCGACACTTGCTGAAAACATTTCAGTGTCCCAAAAATAGTTCCAACATTATTTGAACATTTAAATTATTTATAGAAATTAAATGCCCAAAGGCAAATACAATAATATTTAATTCAAAAATCCAGAATGGCCTACAAATATGTGCATCATTTTTGGCAGAGGTTTTCACCTTTAATAAAAATCATGGACTTTTCTAAAGGGCATTTGGGTTCATTGAAAATATTTTTATTGAACCTAGTTGAATTCATTTGGTGTTGGGGTTTCAACAATCCCCATTTCAACTTCAAAAGAATTTAAACATGATGCAACACATGACTAGCTAGCTCAGAGCATACTAGAACTAGGGATGTGACACTCAACCTCACCGTCGTCCCTGTCCTCCTCGAGCCCGCTGCCACTCCCCTACACTGCCCGTGAGCACCTCCCTCTCTCCCCGTCCGCGTCGCCCGTTCCGGCCACCGCGTCGTCCCGCGCCCGACGCACCGCACGAGCGCCCCGTCCGCGGCGTGCACAGCCGCCCCTGACCGCGCACGACCTTTCCCCTGCTCCGCCCCGCCTGCTGCTTTCCTCCGCTGCTCACCTACGCCCGCGACCCTCGCTGCCCCGCCTCGCCGGCGCTACTGCAGCTCGCTGGACCCATCGCTCGCCTCCGCCCCGCTTCCTGCGCGTCCGCTGCATCGCCGACCTGCGCGGAAGTCGCCTCTGCCGCACGCTCGCCGCGCCCGCCACGCTGCTCCTCCCCGCTTGCTCTGTGTCGCGTCGAGAAGTCTCCGCCCCTCTCGCCGCGGCCTCACGCGCCCGTCGTCCGCCTCTGGCTGCCCTGCTGCGTGTCGGCAGCCGCGACCCTCCCCATGCTCCGGTCGGTCGCAGCCGCCGGAGCTCAACGCCGGCGCACTGGCGCCCGCGCCCGCCAGCCGCCCCATGTTGCCTAGTCGGGTGCGCACCCGTGGGCTAGCGCGCATTCGGACTGTACCCGACGCCCGACCCGCTATGGCCTTTGGCCCTATGATAAACGGGTCCCAGCCCAGAACGTTTAAAAAATAAAAATAATTAATTAATTAATTAACTTAATTAATTTTGATTAATTAAATTAAACAACTAATTAAACTAATTACACATTAGTTAACTAATTAACCTGATTAGTTAATTAGTTAATTAGGTAGTCAATGACAGTGGGGCCCACCCTAATTAATCCTGATTAGGTTAATTAATGTGTTTAATTAAAATGTGTCACTGACAGGTGGGACCCACACGTCAGTTTGACCAGTCAACACCCATGTTGACTTTTGACGTCATGCTAATGTCATGATGACGTCAGCAAACACTATTCTGGATAATGTTGTTTTAAATAATTAAATAAATCATAAAAATGATTTAAATCTTTTAAAAATCAATATAAAATAAACCGTAGCTCGGATGAAAAAACTTTGTACATGAAAGTTGCTCAGAACGACGAGACGAACCCGGATACGCAACACGTTCGTCCGCCACACATCCCTAGCATAGCAAACCTGCGACCGTCCCCCTCTGTTTCATCTGTCCGAAAATGCCTAACTCCGGGAAAACTTTCCCGGATGTTTCCCCCCTTCACTAGTATCGCCTAGTATTGCGTTAGGTCACCCCTAGCACCGCGTTTTGCCTTGTTATATTTTGTGATGCTTGGTTGCCCCGTATTTACTGTTTCCCCCTTCACCGGTACCACCTCATACCGCGTTAGGGCCCCCCTAGCACCGCTACTTGTCATGTCATGCATCGCTATGCATCTGTTTGCTTAATATTTATTGTTTCTTCCCCCTCTTCTCTCCAATAGACTACGAGACCGACACCGCTGCTACTCAGTACGACTACGGTGTTGACGACCCCTCTCTCTTGCCAAAGCAACCAGGCAAGCAAACCCCCCCTTGAGCATTCCGATATCGCCCATTTCTTTCCCTCTCATGCTTGCATTAGAACTGCTACTGCTTTCTGTATGATCCTACTCTGATGCATAGCCTGTTTTTGTTACCTGCTTATTGTTACCTTACCTGCTTATCCTAAACTGCTTAGTATAGGTTGCTTAGTGATCCATCAGTGACCCCCACCTTGTCCCAGTTGCCCCCGCTTTATGTTCGATGACTCATTCAACGTGATCGACGTCCAGGCCCCGACACCGCACATCACCCCCTAGTTGTATCATGTAGGGGAACGTAGTAATTTCAAAAAAAATCCTACGCACACGCAAGATCATGGTGATGCATAGCAACGAGAGGGGAGAGTATGATCTACGTACCCTTGTAGATCGACAACGGAAGCGCTAACTTGGTTAATGTAGTCGTACGTCTTCATGGCCCGACCGATCAAGCACCGAAACTACGGCACCTCCGAGTTCTAGCACACGTTCAGCTCGATGACGATCCCCGGACTCCGATCCGGCAAAGTGTCGAGGAAGAGTTCCGTCAGCACGATGGCGTGGTGACGATCTTGATGTACTACCGTCGCAGGGCTTCGCCTAAGCACCGCTACAATATTATCGAGGACTATGGTGGAAGGGGGCACCGCACACGGCTAAGAATATGATCACGTGGATCAACTTGTGTGTCTAGGGGTGCCCCTTGCCTCCGTATATAAAGGATCCAAGGGGGGGTGCGGCCGGCCCTAGTAGGAGGCACGCAGGAGGAGTCCTACTCCTACCGGGAGTAGGACTCCCCTCCCTTTCCTTGTCCAAGTAGGAGAGGAGGGAGGAGAGAAGGAAAAAGGGGGGCGCCGCCCCTCCCTCCTTGTCCAATTCGGACTAGGGGGAGAGGGGGCGCGCGGCCTGCCCTGGCAGCCCCTCCTCTTCTCCACTTTAGGCCCATGAGGCCCATTAACCCCCCGGGGGGTTCCGGTAACCCCCCGATGCTCCGGTTTTATCCGAAACTTCCCCGGAACACTTCCGGTGTCCGAATATAGCCGTCCAATATATCAATATTTATGTCTCGACCATTTCGAGACTTCTCGTCATGTCCGTGATCACATCCGGGACTCCGAACTAACTTCGGTACATCAAAACTCATAAACTCATAATATAACTGTCATCGAAACCTTAAGCGTGCGAACCCTACAGGTTCGAGAACAATGTAGACATGACCGAGACACGTCTTCAGTCAATAACCAATAGCGGAACCTGGATGCTCATATAGGCTCCTACATATTCTACGAAGATCTTTTTTTCGGTCAGACCGCATAACAACATACGTTGTTCCCTTTGTCATCGGTATGTTACTTGTCCAAGATTCGATCTCGGTATCCCATACCTAGTTCAATCTCGTTACCGGCAAGTCTCTTTACTAGTTCCATAATACATCATCTCACAACTAACTCATTAGTTGCAATGCTTGCAAGGCTTATGTGATGTGTATTACCGAGAGGGCCCAGAGATACCTCTCCGACAATCGGAGTGACAAATCCTAATCTGGAAATACGCCAACCCAACATGTACCTTTGGAGACACCTGTAGAGCACCTTTACAATCACCCAGTTACGTTGTGACGTTTGGTAGCACACAAAGTGTTCCTCGGCAAACGAGAGTTGCATAATCTCATAGTTATAGGAACATGTATAGGTCATGAAGAAAGCAATAGCAACATACTAAACGATCGGGTGCTAAGCTAATGGAATGGGTCATGTCAATCAGATCATTCATCTAATGATGTGATCCTGTTAATCAAATGACAACTCTTTGTCCATGGTTAGGAAACATAACCATCTTTGATTAAAAAGCTAGTCTAGTAGAGGCATACTAGTGACACTCTGTTTGTCTATGTATTCACACATGTATTATGTTTCCGGTTAATACAATTCTAGCATGAATAATAAACTTTTATCATGATATATAAGGAAATAAATAATAACTTTATTATTGCCTCTAGGGCATATTTCCTTCAGTCTCCCACTTGCACTAGAGTCAATAATCTAGATTACACAGTAATGATTCTAACACCCATGGAGCCTTGGTGCTGATCATGTTTTGCTCGTGGAAGAGGCTTAGTCAACGGGTCTGCTACATTCAGATCCGTATGTATCTTGCAAATCTCTATGTCTCCCCCCTGGACTAGATCCCGGATGGAATTGAAGCTTCTCTTGATGTGCTTGGTTCTCTTGTGAAATTTGGATTCCTTTGCCAAGGAAATTGCACCAGTATTGTCACAAAAGATTTTCATTGGACCCGATGCACTAGGTATGACACCTAGATCGGATATGAACTCCTTCATCCAGACTCCTTCATTCGCTGCTTCCGAAGCAGCTATGTATTCCGCTTCACACGTAGATCCCGCCACGACACTCTGTTTAGAACTGCACCAACCGACAGCTCCACCGTTTAATGTAAACACGTATCCGGTTTGCGATTTAGAATCGTCCGGATCAGTGTCAAAGCTTGCATCAACGTAACCATTTATGATGAGCTCTTTGTCACCTCCATATACGAGAAACATATCCTTAGTCCTTTTCAGGTATTTCAGGATGTTCTTGACCGCTGTCCAGTGATCCACTCCTGGATTACTTTGGTACCTCCCTGCTAGACTTATAGCAAGGCACACATCAGGTCTGGTACACAGCATTGCATACATGATAGAGCCTATGGCTGACGCATAGGGAACATCTTTCATTTTCTCTCTATCTTCTGGAGTGGTCGGGTATTGAGTCTGACTCAACTTCACACCTTGTAACACAGGCAAGAACCCTTTCTTTGCTTGATCCATTTTGAACTTCTTCAAAATCTTGTCAAGGTATGTGCTTTGTGAAAGTCCAATTAAGCGTCTTGATCTATCTCTATAGATCTTTATGCCTAATATGTAAGCAGCTTCACCGAGGTCTTTCATTGAAAAACTCTTATTCAAGTATTCCTTTATGCTATCCAGAAATTCTATATCATTTCCGATTAGTAATATGTCATCTACATATAATATCAGAAATGCTACAGAGCTCCCACTCACTTTCTTGTAAATACAGGCTTCTCCAAAGGTCTGTATAAAACCAAATGCTTTGATCACACTATCAAAGCGTTTATTCCAACTCCGAGAGGCTTGCACCAGTCCATAAATGGATCGCTGGAGCTTGCACACTTTGTTAGCTCCCTTTGGATCGACAAAACCTTCCGGTTGCATCATATACAACTCTTCTTCCAGAAATCCATTCAGGAATGCAGTTTTGACATCCATCTGCCAAATTTCATAATCATAAAATGCGGCAATTGCTAACATGATTCGGACAGACTTAAGCATCGCTACGGGTGAGAAGGTCTCATGGTAGTCAACCCCTTGAACTTGTCGAAAACCTTTTGCGACAAGTCGAGCTTTGTAGACAGTAATATTACCGTCAGCGTCAGTCTTCTTCTTGAAGATCCATTTATTCTCAATTGCTTGCCGATCATCGGGCAAGTCAACCAAAGTCCATACTTTGTTCTCATACATGGATCCCATCTCAGATTTCATGGCTTCAAGCCATTTTTCGGAATCTGGGCTCACCATCGCTTCTTCATAGTTCGTAGGTTCATCATGATCTAGTAGCATGACTTCCAGAACAGGATTTCCGTACCACTCTGGCGCAGATCTTACTCTGGTTGGTCTACGGGGTTCAGTAGTATCTTGTTCTGAAGTTTCATGATCATTATCATTAGCTTCCTCACTAATTGGTGTAGGTGTCGCAGAAACAGGTTTCTGTGATGTACTACTTTCCAATAAGGGATCAGGTACAGTTACCTCGTCAAGTTCTACTTTCCTCCCACTCACTTCTTTCGAGAGAAACTCCTTCTCTAGAAAGGATCCATTTTTAGCAACGAATGTCTTGCCTTCGGATCTGTGATAGAAGGTGTACCCAACAGTCTCCTTTGGTATCCTATGAAGACACATTTCTCCGATTTGGGTTCGAGCTTATCAGGTTGAAGCTTTTTCACATAAGCATCGCAGCCCCAAACTTTAAGAAACGACAACTTTGGTTTCTTGCCAAACCATAGTTCATAAGGTGTCGTCTCAATGGATTTTGATGGTGCCCTATTTAACGTGAATGCGGCCGTCTCTAAAGCATAGCCCCAAAATGATAGCGGTAAATTTGTAAGAGACATCATAGATCGCACCATATCAAGTAAAGTACGATTACGACGTTCGGACACACCATTACGCTGAGGTGTTCCGGGTGGCGTGAGTTGCAAAACTATTCCGCATTGTTTCAGATGTAGACCAAACTCGTAACTCAAATATTATCCTCCACGATCAGATCGCAGAAACTTTATTTTCTTGTTACGATGATTTTCAACTTCACTCTGAAATTCTTTGAACTTTTCAAATGTTTCAGACTTATGCTTCATTAAGTAGATATACCCATATCTGCTTAAATCATCTGTGAAGGTGAGAAAATAACGATATCCGCCACGAGCCTCAACATTCATCGGACCACATACATCTGTATGTATGATTTCCAACAAATCTGTTGCTCTCTCCATTGTACCGGAGAACGGTGTTTTAGTCATCTTGCCCATAAGGCACGGTTCGCAAGTACCAAGTGATTCATAATCAAGAGGTTCCAAAAGTCCATCGGTATGGAGTTTCTTCATGCGCTTTACACCGATATGACCTAAATGGCAGTGCCACAAATAAGTTGCACTATCATTATCAACTCTGCATCTTTTGGCTTCAACATTATGAATATGTGTGTTACTACTATCGAGATTCATCAAAAATAGACCACTCTTCAAAGGTGCATGACCATAAAAGATATTACTCATATAAATAGAACAACCATTATTCTCTGATTTAAATGAATAACCGTCTCGCATTAAACAAGATCCAGATATAATGTTCATGCTCAACGCTGGCACCAAATAACAATTATTTAGGTCTAATACTAATCCCGAAGGTAGATGTAGAGGTAGCATGCCGACCGCGATCACATCGACTTTAGAACCATTTCCCACGCGCATCGTCACCTCGTCCTTTGCCAGTGTTCGCTTAATCCGTAGTCCCTGTTTCGAGTTGCAAATACTAGCAACAGAACCAGTATCAAATACCCAGGTGCTACTGCGAGCTCTAGTAAGGTACACATCAATAACATGTATATAACATATACCTTTGTTCCCCTTGCCATCCTTCTTATCCGCCAAATACTTGGGGCAGTTCCGCTTCCAGTGACCAGTCTGCTTGCAGTAGAAGCACTCAGTTTCAGGCTTAGGTCCAAACTTGGGTTTCTTCTCCTGATCAGCAACTTGCTTGCTTTTCTTCTTGAAGTTCCCCTTCTTCTTCCCTTTGCCCTTTTTCTTGAAACTAGTGGTCTTGTTGACCATCAACACTTGATGCTCCTTCTTGATTTCTACCTCCGCAGCTTTCAGCATTGCGAAGAGCTCGGGAATAGTCTTATTCATCCCTTGCATATTATAGTTCATCACAAAGCTCTTGTAGCTTGGTGGCAGTGATTGGAGAATTCTGTCAATGATGCAATCATCTGGAAGATTAACTCCCATGTGAATCAAGTGATTATTATACCCAGACATTTTGAGTATATGCTCACTGACAGAACTGTTCTCCTCCATCTTGCAGCTATAGAACTTATTGGAGACTTCATATTTCTCAATCCGGGCATTTGCTTGAAATATTAACTTCAACTCCTGGAACATCTCATATGCTCCATGACGTTCAAAACGTCGTTGAAGTCCCGATTCTAAGCCGTAAAGCATGGCACACTGAACTATCGAGTAGTCATCAACTTTGCTCTGCCAGACGTTCATAACATCTGTTGTTGCTCCAGCAATAAGGATAATCCTCAAGTTACGGACCCAGTCCGTGTAATTGCTACCATCATCTTTCAACTTTGCTTTCTTAAGGAACGCATTAAAATTTAACGGAACAACAGCACGGACCATTTATCTACAATTAACATAAACAAGCAAGATACTATCAGGGACTAAGTTCATGATAAATTTAAGTTCAATTAATCATATTACTCAAGAACTCCCACTTAAATAGACATCTCTCTAATCATCTAAGTGATCACGTGATCCAAATCAACTAAACCATAACCGATCATCACGTGAAATGGAGTAGTTTTCAATGGTGAACATCGCTATGTTGATCATATCTACTATATGATTCACGCTCGATCTTTCGATCTCAGTGTTCCGAGGCCATATCTGCATATGCTAGGCTCGTCAAGTTTAACCTGAGTATTCTGCGTGTGCAAAACTGTCTTGCACCTGTTGTAGATGGACGTAGAGCTTATCACACCCGATCATCACGTGGTGTCTGGGCACGACGAACTTTGGCAACGGTGCATACTCAGGGAGAACACTTTTATCTTGAAATTTAGTGAGAGATCATCTTATAATGCTACCGTCAATCAAAGCAAGAGAAGATGCATAAAAGATAAACATCACATGCAATCAATATAAGTGATATGATATGGCCATCATCTTGTGCTTGTGATCTCCATCCTTGAAGCACCATCGTGATCACCATCGTCACCGGCGCGACACCTTGATCTCCACCGTAGCATCGTTGTCGTCTCGCCAATCTTATGCTTCTACGACTATCGCTACCGCTTAGTGATAAAGTAAAGCATTACAGGGCGATTGCATTGCATACAATAAAGCGACAACCATATGGCTCCTGCCGGTTGCCGATAACTCGATTACAAAACATGATCATCTCATACAATAAAATTTAGCATCATGTCTTGACCATATCACATCACAACATGCCCTGCAAAAACAAGTTAGACGTCCTCTACTTTGTTGTTGCAAGTTTTACGTGGCTGCTACGGGCTTAAGCAAGAACCAATCTTACCTACGCATCAAAACCACAATGATAGTTTGTCAAGTTGGTGTTGTTTTAACCTTCACAAGGACCGGGCGTAGCCACACTCGGTTCAACTAAAGTTGGAGAAACTGTCACCCGGAAGCCACCTATGTGCAAAGCACGTCGGGAGAACCGGTCTCGCGTAAGCGTACGCGTAATGTCGGTCCGGGCCGCTTCGTCCAACAATACCGCCGAACCAAAGTATGACATGCTGGTAAGTAGTATGACATATATCGCCCACAACTCACTTGTGTTCTACTCGTGCATATAACATCAACATATAAAACCTAGGCTAGGATGCCACTATAGGGGAACGTAGTAATTTCAAAAAAATTCCTACGCACACGCAAGATCATGGTGATGCATAGCAACGAGAGGGGAGAGTATGATCTACGTACCCTTTTAGATCGACAACGGAAGCGTTAACTTGGTTGATGTAGTCGTACGTCTTCATGGCCCGACCGATCAAGCACCGAAACTACGGCACCTCCGAGTTCTAGCACACGTTCAGCTCGATGACGATCCCCGGACTCTGATCCAGCAAAATGTCGGGGAAGAGTTCCGTCAGCACGACGGCGTGGTGACGATCTTGATGTACTACCGTCGCAGGGCTTCGCCTAAGCACCGCTACAATATTATCGAGGACTATGGTGGAAGGGGGCACCACACACGGCTAAGAATATGATCACGTGGATCAACTTGTGTGTCTAGGGGTGCCCCTTTCCTCCGTATATAAAGGATCCAAGGGGGGGTGCGGCCGGCCCTAGTAGGAGGCGCGCAGGAGGAGTCCTACTCCTACCGGGAGTAGGACTCCCCTCCCTTTCCTTGTCCAAGTAGGAGAGGGGGAAGAAGATAAGGAAAAAGGGGGGGCGCCGCCCCTCCCTCCTTGTCCAATTCGGACTAGGGGGAGAGGGGGGCGCGGCCTGCCCTGGCAGCCCCTCCTCTTCTCCACTTTAGGCCCATGAGGCCCATTAACCCCCTTGGGGGTTCCGGTAACCCCCGGTGCTCCGGTTTTATCCGAAACTTCCCCGGAACACTTTCGGTGTCCGAATATAGCCGTCCAATATATCAATCTTTATGTCTCGACCATTTCGAGACTTCTCGTCATGTCCGTGATCACATCCGGGACTCCGAACTAACTTCGGTACATCAAAACTCATAAACTCATAATATAACTGTCATCGAAACCTTAAGCGTGCGGACCCTACGGGTTCGAGAACAATGTAGACATGACCGAGACACGTCTCCGGTCAATAACCAATAGCGGAACCTGGATGCTCATATTGGCTCCTACATATTCTACGAAGATCTTTTTTTCGGTCAGACCGCATAACAACATACGTTGTTCCCTTTGTCATCGGTATGTTACTTGTCCGAGATTCGATCGTCAGTATCCCATACCTAGTTCAATCTCGTTACCGTCAAGTCTCTTTACTCGTTCCGTAATACATCATCTCACAACTAACTCATTAGTTGCAACGCTTGCAAGGCTTATGTGATGTGTATTACCGAGAGGGCCCAGAGATACCTCTCCGACAATCGGAGTGACAAATCCTAATCTCGAAATACGCCAACCCAACATGTACCTTTGGAGACACCTGTAGAGCACCTTTATAATCACTCAGTTACGTTGTGATGTTTGGTAGCACACAAAGTGTTCCTCTGGCAAACGGGAGTTGTATAATCTCATAGTCATAGGAACATGTATAAGTCATGAAGAAAGCAATAGCAACATACTAAACGATCGGGTGCTAAGCTAATGGAATGGGTCATGTCAATCAGATCATTCATCTAATGATGTGATCCTGTTAATCAAATGACAACTCTTTGTCCATGGTTAGGAAACATAACCATCTTTGATTAACAAGCTAGTCTAGTAGAGGCATACTAGTGACACTCTGTTTGTCTATGTATTCACACATGTATTATGTTTCCGGTTAATACAATTCTAGCATGAATAATAAACTTTTATCATGATATATAAGGAAATAAATAATAACTTTATTTTTGCCTCTAGGGCATATTTCCTTCATATGACTCTGCAGAGTTACCATCGAGTGCCGAGGGTGGAACCTCTTACATCACTCCTGATGAGATCTCTGTAGTGTAGCTATACGGTCGAGGTCATCGAGGGTGATTTCCTCCTTAACCACTTCCGTCACGGCTTTGTCGTGCAACCCCTCAAGTGTCAACCTCGAGGGTGAATCCTATTACGTTTATCTTGATGATAACATCGAGTGGAATTCACTGGGGGTGATTCCTCGGGTTTTCCCCTTGGTGTTGGACACACAATTACTATGGTTACTATGACTTTACACTGAACCATGTTACTAAAGACGGGTCGGCCCTGAGGGGTACCCGCGCGAGCTTAATAGCGAGTGATGTGGAGTCGGGTTGACCTGGAAGGTGCCCGTGAGATACTTACGAGGCGTGGCCGGGCATTCTTAGCCCTTGCCGCAAGTACCCGAGACGGGGCAACGGGGTCACATCTTTCGTGAGTCTCTGCTTGTTACCGCGTGCTCCTAATCCACTACGATTTGGATATTTGATCCGAGGGGCCTCTAGCCTGATAGCACTAACCATCACGTGGGCATAGTATGGGTGTTTTGCGTCGTATGCATCAGCCGAAGCTTAATAGACATCAGCGACTGAGCGGCGCGCGCCGGGTTAGACTGCGTAAACTCCTGCCTTGTTGAAGGAGGTAGCTAGGTCTGCTCACCGGCCGCGTAAGCAACGTGCAGGAGTTCCCGGGGAGATGGCCCATGACCCCTGGGGGCATAGGTTTAGTCTGGCGTGTTGACCTCTCTATTAAGCCTAGGTCGGGTTGCGGCGTATTGTTTGGCCGAGGCCGGGCATGACCCAGGAAAGTGTATCCGGACGGAGTTAATCGAGCGTGGTGGGTAAGTTGGTGCACCCTGCAGGGAAGAAAACATCTATCGATGGTCTGCCTATGGTAGCAGACACTTGGAGTTGTATCCCGATCGATACAACTAGAACTGGATACTTGTGATGAGAACTGGATGGTGATGAGATTTGGAATGTGTTGACACTTGGATAGTATGGCTCTGGGATTGCTTTCTCGCAGGGAGTCGAGAAAGGATCTCTGGCCGAGGTTGATAACATTACTGCTACTTTACTTTATGCTACTCTACTCCCTCCTGTTGCTGCAAGATGGTGGTTTCCAAAAGATGCTAGTCTTCGATGGGCTAGGCTTTCCCCTTCCCTTCTGGCATTCTGCAGTTTAGTCCACAGATACAACCCATTCCTTTGATACAGATGCATACTTAGTTTAGATCTGATGTAAGTCTTGCGAGTACTTTGGATGAGTACTCACAGTTGCTTTGCTACTTCTTTTCCCCCATACCCGATTGTTGTGACCAGATGACGGATCCCAGGAGCCAGACGACGCCACTGATGACTACTACTACCCGGAGGATGCCTACTACTACGTGAAGACCGCAAACGACTAGGAGTAGTTGGGAGGCTCCCAGGCAGGATGCCTTGCCTTTTCGATCATTGTTGCTTTTGTGCTAGCCTTCTTAAGGCAAACTTGTTTAACTCATGTTTGTACTCAGATATTATTGCTTCCGCTGACTCCTGTGTTTTCAAGCTTATGTATTCGAGCCCTCGAGGCCCCTGCCTTATAATATAAAGCTTGTATTATTTAAATTTGTGTCTAGAGTTGTATTGTGATATCTTCCTGTAAGTCCTTGATCTTGATTGTACACATTTGCGTGTATGATTAGTGTACGGTCAAATCGGGAGCGTCACACCCATCAATTAATGTCAATGCGAGGAGTGTGGATTGTCATGCAACGAATACACCAAGACTTATAAGTGTATGAAGGCTGAAAGTAAAAACTAAGTGGGTATGTATCCAACTTGCTTGCTCATGAGACCTCGAGCATTTGAGGAAGGCCGTCATCAAAACAAACAAATGTTATATAATGAAGTATTCTTACTAGTATATGAAAGTGACAACATAAGAGACTCTCTATATGAAAAATATGATATTACTTTAAAGCATAAGTGTGGAAAAAGATAGCAACATTGCCCCTTCTTTTTTTTCTTTTTTTTCTCATTTTTTCATTAGGCTTATTTTTTATTTCTTCACTAGGACAACATTTATTTTTTTATTTTCACACTGGGATAACATTTAATGATGATCATCATGCTACTATTTACATACAACTCGGTAAAACTGAAACATATGACTATATGCATGTCTCTAACAATGATGATGAACGATGGCTGAGCATATGAATGTTTGGTAGATAATGAACGGTGGTTGAGCCATAAATACTATGTAAGCTATATGATTATGCAAAGCAATATAACAATAAAGGCGTATGTCTACTACAAACGACAATTTTTTATAGGTGTATGTCTACTACAAATGATAACTTTTTGTAAACAATATTATATTTTGAATAAATGAAGTATAACATTTTAAATAAATGAAGCCTCTGATACGAGGATCTTAATTCACGAAAGTCCGTCGTCCCAAATTAGATACTAGTACCCAGATGCAAGTTCGTAGAACAGATACAATAAAGGGTGTTGCAAGTTCGTAGAACAGATACAATTAAGGGTGTAACATACGTAGAACTATACAAATACAAATTTAAAGATAACAATTGAATGAAATATGTCTACATTCCATCATTTTAATAGAACTAGTAAATGTACATGTGCAACGCATGTTAATATTTTAGACAATATATTAATTGCATGTGTTGCACGTTAATATTTAGACAATATATCAATTACACACAGATATTAGGTATGCTATTATTTGTATGTTAATTCTATGATTAATGCAATATTTTAATACAATATTAATTGCACGTTAAACACGTTGAAGGCTCCATTGGAGCAGTCTTGGTCATTGAATTGACTTAGTTTGATGGTAGAGATCAATTGGATATGCCCTTTTGGTTCCTTTTATATTGGTATAGATGGTAATCTTCAAATCTAGAACCGCAGAGCAAAACAAACCATCATGGATCAACAATGTTAAAAGATATGAAAATAAACACGGATCGTCTGGTAAAATAGTGTAGAGAAGATATGTTTTAAGCGATACAATAGTACTCATACTTGTCACGCTAAATGATGGAAACTTTTCTGATACAGGCAAAACTTTGGGGTTGTCTAGATCTCCAAAGAGCCGAGAGAATGAAAAGACAGAAAATCTAGAGACCAGCCCTTTTCTTCAAGTGTTGCTTGAAATCCATGATATCGCCTTCCCACCTAGTCACCGCCTGGTTCTCACAGACCCAGATCTCTTGAGCAACCTGATTGATCAGCCTGAAGTCATGGCTCACCAGGACCAAGCCCCCGTCCCATTCCTTCAGTGCCTCAGCAAGTGAGTCAATGGTCTCAATGTCAAGATGATTTGTCGGCTCATCAAGCAACAGCATCTGTGGCTGCCTAAATGCTAGCCAAGCAAAAATGACACGGGCCTTCTGCCCATCAGACAGGTTTTTCATTGGCATCACCTGTGCCTTTCCTGACAGGCCAAACTTGCCAATTGCAGCTCTCATCTTCTCCTCTTCATTCCCAGGGTACTCCCTCATCATGTACTGCAGGGCCGGCATGTCCAGGTCCAGCTTCTCAGTGAGATGTTGATGGAATTGTGCAATGCGTAGGTGGTTGTGGCGTCTGACCATGCCATCCAACGGAGATAGGTCACCTGTCATGAGCTTCAGAAGTGTGCTCTTACCAGCCCCATTGGGACCGACCAGTGCAACTCTCGAGTCAAGGTCAACACCGAAGTCAAGGTTCTTGTAGATGAGATTATCCGGAGTGTAACCAAATGTGACATCAGCAAACTGCAGCACTGGTGGTGGGAGTTTGCCAACATCTGTAAAGCGGAATACAAGAATCCTGTCATTGACAACCTTCTCAGCAAGACCACCACGCTCCATCTTTGCAAGAGTCTTCTCTTTGCTCTGAGCCTGACGAGCAAGCTTCGCAGATCCATGACCAAATCGTGCAATGTACTCCTTCATATTAGCTATCTGTTCCTGTTCCCATTTGTACTGCTTCATTTGATTCTCTTCAAGCTCAGAGCGAGTTTGAACATACTGGTCATAATTTCCAGTATATAACTTGAGGGTCTTGTTCTGCATGTGGATGATGTTAGTGCACACTCCATTTAGAAAATCTTGGGAATGCGAGATAACAACAAGTATACGCTCAAAATTCTTTAATTTCTCTTCCAGCCAGACACAAGCCTCGAGATCTGCAAACAAAGGTAAAAAGAAAATCAGGTTGCTTTCAAAAGTAAGCACAACTGACCACCGAGCTATGCAGGAAAGTCCACTAGAACCTCTTATGTAAGAGAAACAAGATTATGTATAGTAGTACCATATAACTTTGTGAGGTAGAAGGATGTGTGTCACATCTAGCCAAAGATTCAGTTTTGCTAAAGCACATCTAGATGTGCCATGAATATTGCACATCTAAGTCCTAAGTCATTGATCTTACGTGGAGATGGGTATTTTCGTTTTACTTCTCTTTTTCTTTCTATGCTTGATTTAGTCACTTAGATGTGCAATAACTAGGACACATCTAGATGTGCCCTAGACACACACCCAAAGATTTTATATCGAAGAAAAATGTTAACGGTAGTCCAGGCAATACAGAAAAAAAAACATCATTTCAATTTAAAATACATGTTCAAGTGCAGTTTTCATTTGTTTCATACTCACCAAGATGGTTGGTTGGCTCATCAAGCAAAAGGATGGTCGGGTTCATGAACAGCGCCCTTGCCAATGCAATCCTCATACGCCAACCCCCAGAAAAATCTCGTGTTGGCTTTGCTTGCATTTGCTTGTCAAAACCTAGACCAAACAATATCTCAGCAGCACGCTTTTCAGCAGTTGATGCATCCATTGCTTCTAACCGCTCATATACAAGATCCAAAGCTTCACCGCCACCATCATCCTAAATAGTCAGCAGCAAGTGTAAGCAATTATATAGACCCGGATGAAATGCAGACAATGGGCAAATAAAAAGATAGAAGTTCAATAGCTAACCTGTGCAGCCAAAATTTCAGCTTCCTTTTCCAACTTCACTCTTTCTTCATCACAACAGATAACAGCTTGCAGCGCAGACATGTCAGAAGCCTCAATCTCACGAGTAAGATGATGTATGTCCATGTGTTCAGGAATGGGGAGTTCCCTGCAGCCTATTGCGGTGAGAAGGGTAGATTTCCCACAACCATTTAAGCCGAGCAAACCATACCGCCTGAGGTTAAATAAAACCATCAATTAAGTGCTCCAGAAGGATACATGGTTGTAATGAAATGAAAATAAACGGATGTATAAACTATACCTCCCGTAGTTAAGCTCCAATTCTGAATCCACAATAAGGTCATGTCCATGAAATGTTAATGAAAGGGACTCAATCTGCAACATACAAATACTATATTAGGAAATCAACAAAGTATTGAAGTAATCAACTAGTATGAAGGAGGGACGGAGATGATGCTAGATCAGATATTCGCATTCAAGAACTATGTAGGCATGGCCCCACATCCCAGCATATTTGGCATATCAAGTATTATTTCTTGTTTACATATACATAATATTGGTACGATAATGGTTCCAGGATACAACGGATCAGGAAAGTGGCTAATACGACCACACTGTTCCTCGTCGAGAAGAGATGAATGGGTCATATATAAAGAGCCAAGAAATCACAAGTGATTTAACATGGATCTAGCAATCTGTTTTTCGCTCAATATAGGTAGTATATTATATCTGGCGATGAACGACGAGGATGTACATACTCTTGTGTTCTATCACTGGGGGTGGAACTAATCCGTGCGGCGAGAGAAGAAAAAAAAGGTTTGCAACGATGGATGAATAGCAACAAGAAGGAAAAGGGGATCGGATCTCAACGTACGTGGATATCACGGGAGAGCGGATGCGAAGCCAGGACCCCGGTACATGTCCGATCGGATAAGTTAAGGGCCGCTATGCCATTGGCGGCCTTATCGGCCGCTGACGACGCCGACGAGGACGAGGCAGCGGCGCTGGACTTGGCTCCCCTCTTTGCGGCGGCGGCGGCCTTCTTCTGCGCGGCTTTCTTCTTGCTGGCATCGGACACCATGGTAGGAGATCGGGATCGGGATAGTTAGATAGCTCGAGGGTTGGGGATTGGTTGCTGGAGACGGCGATTCGCGCAACCCTACGATACACACGATTTCTATTCCCCTCCCAGCGAGCGGTGGCGGCGGCTTGTGGTGTGGAGAGAGGAGTTGGGGGTGGAGAAGACAAGTGCTACTTGTATTGCCTCCTCCTCCGCTCACTACTGTTGGGCTGGTCAACTTACTCGGACCGGGCCGTGGAGCATGCTGGGCTGTTATCTGGGCTTCTCTTCCATTTCCGCGGGCGGGATAGCCTAGAGTATTATATATATACCTAATCTTTCTCTCAATATATATATATATACCTAATCTAAAATCGCTCCCGTTCCTCCTGGTACTTGTCATCGTCATGTGTCAACCGAGGATGTGAGGGCTCATCATCATATGACTAGCTCTTGTGGCCTTTGTGGAGCTCCCGACTCCTGGCGTCACTCCCTTCTGGAGTGCACGGTCTTTAGATACATTTGGGCGTTGGTAGATGAGGACTTGGCCTGCAGTCTGGTAGCATCAACAGAGATGAGGGCGAAGAGCTGACTCTTTGGACTTATGGACTCGTTGTCGCACGAGAAGTTCACACTGATGTCGGTCACATTGTGGGCGATATGGACTTCGAGGAGGAAAGTATCCATGAATCCATCTTCCAAACACCTCGGGCGACGAAGGAGTTTATAGTCCGTTTTCATGGCTGATCTGGGAACGGCTTCTCTTCCTGGAAAGATTTCCCCAGTGGCTGTGACTTCTTCTACTGCTCATGTACCAAGGCCGAAGGCACCCCTGCTAGCTATGCTAAGATCCATGTTGATGCGGCGGTAAGATTTCAGAGAGGAGGTGCAGCGGCAGCCATATGTAGAGATAGCCAAGGTGTCTATCTGGGGAGCTCATCACTTGTCATTGCGGGAGTATGCGACCCAGCGACACTCAAGGCTATAGCATGTAGAGAGGCTATCACTCTAGCAGAAGATATGAATGTACAACGATTTGTTGTGGTTTCTGACTGTAAACAAGTGATTGGCGACATTGCTAGGGACAACCAGAGTCCATATGAGGCTATAAAGTTGAGATCATCATCATTTCTTTGTAACTTCACTTTTGAGAATCGAGCTGTCAATTTGGAAGCTCACAAGTTAGCTAAGTTTCCTTTATCTTTACCACCAGGGCGTCATGTGTGGCTTGGCCAGTCTCATGATTAGTGTTGTATCTCACACATTGTGGAGTTTGATTAATAAAGTTGGCTTTACCTCTAAAAAAACCTAATCTAAAATACCTACACCTAAAAAATCTAAAATACCTACCCCTAAAAAAACCTAAACTATAATACCTTGTCTAAAAAAACTAATCTTTATATCAAAAAAACTTAATCTATAATACCACCCCCTCAAAAAAAGGCCAGTGTTAGCAATCAGTCGGATGATCCCGCGTCGGGATCAGCCGCCTCACTGACCGCTTGATTAGCATGATCATGGTCGTTAATTTCAACTCGTCCTTTTTCATTCCATGCCTCGCAGCCACATGCGCACTTGCATTCTCATCGATGACTTCCAGCAACATGCGTCCTCAGCTAGTAGTGGCATGCAGCAGCGTGCACCTTTGCAAGTCAAAATTAACAGTCGTTGTTGCAACGACAGAGTTGCTCCAAAGGTCATCAATCGAGTGGTTGTTGTCTACAAGGTCTGACGCACCTCATACGATGTTGCGATGGTGATTTGCTTGCTACAAGCGCAACTTTGAGGCCGCGGCCAGTGCTACAATGCTGGATGGCGGTCTTTGCGACACCCAAGTGCTTCAACGGTCATGACAATGCTACAAGGTGACTGCTTCAATGGTCGTGACAATGCTACAAGGCGTGATGCGATGGCCATGGAGATGGCACAACCACATGCTTCGAACGCCCCTGATGTGCTTCGACGGCCGTGAGGATGTTGCAATGGCATCCCTGTTGTTTTGATGATGTTGTGGCAGCCTCGGTGTTGGGACCACGAGATGCTTCAAACGCCCTTGACGTGCTTCGATGGCCGCGATGATACTGCGATGGTATCATTGGTGCTTTTGATGATGATGCGACAGCCCCGACATTGGGACAACGATATGCTTCAGACGCCCTTGATGTGCTTCGACAGTCGTGATGATGTTGCGATAGCATCCTGGGTGCTTCGATGATGTTGCGACGGCCGCGGTGTTGGCACGACGACATTCTTCGAACACCCGTGGTGTGCTTCGGCGGCTACGACGATCCTGCCATGGCATGCTTCGACGACCTTAGTGATGCTTTGTCATGTTGTGAGAGCCGCAGCGATGGCACAACGACATGCTTCTAACGCTCGTGGGGTGATTCGACGGCCGTGATGATGTTACAACGACAAGCTTCGGCAACCGCGGCGACATGCTTCTAATGCTGCGGGTTGTGATACGTCTCAACGTATTTATAATTTTTTATTGTTCCATTCTATTATAGTATCAATTTTGGATGTTTTATATAACTTTTGTACTCTATTATATCATTTTTGGGGACTAACCTATTAACCCAGTGCCTAGTGCCAGTTTTTTTTGCTTGTTTTTGGTTTTCCAGGATATCTGTAAGTGCATCTAGTCCCACCCCTAGTTGGTTTTGGAGTATTGATGACAAACCTAGTTGAGGGACTAATGTGTTTGTGAGAATTGCAGGATAACACAGGTAGAAGTCCCTCATTGATTCAGTTTTCCTACCAGAGATGACCCCTAAAAATGTATGAAGACATTAATGTTAAAGGTGGTATGTGAAGATATTCACATTGAAGACTATGACAAGAGAAGACATCGCATGAAGCCTATGGAGCTCGAAGACTTCGATCTTTCATAGTTCTTTTTCTTCTTTGTTGAGTCATAGGAAGCACCGTACTGTTAAGTGGGGTCCAAGAGAACCAGTCAGAATGACTGAAGTGATGCTTAACCAAAACCTATGTCTTCGAGTGAAAACTATGAGAGCGAATCTTGTCCAGAGTCGGACAAGTCAGCTTTGCTTGTAGCCCAAGTAAAGTTGTCGTGTGTGTTTGAAATCTGACCGTTGGAACATGTGTCAGTTCCTTAGTGACCCAGGGTCATTTCGGACAAATCAGGTCGGGTTGCCTAGTGGCTATAAATAGCCCACCCCCCTACAACCATAAATGGTTGGCTGCTCAGAGTTAGAGTACGGCTTTTGTCGTTTGAGAGCAACCCACCTCGAAGCCTTTGAGAGAGAATTCCTTGCGAGGATAAAGCCCTAACCACCCAAAGTCAAAGAGTGTTAGGCATCACTTAAGTCTTCCTGTCTGTGTGATCTGAAGACTTATTACACTTGAGGACTGTGAATCCTCTAGCCGGTTAGGCATCGCGTTCTGAGCATCCAAGAGTCATTGTGGATCGCCGGTGAACGAAGTCTGTGAAGGTTTGGGAGTCTACCTTGAAGACTTACCAGAGTGATTGGGCGAGGTCTGTGTGACCTTAGCTCAAGGGGAATACGGTGAGGACTGGGTGTCCTGAGGTGCGTGTTCAGGACTGGGTGTCCGGGACTGTGTGTCCTCAGGTTTAAATACCTAGCCGCCCTAACCAGACGTACAGTTGTCACAGCAACTGGAACTGGTCTAACAAATCATTGTCTTCAACGAGTCACTGGTTTCATCCTTCCTTTCCCTTTACTTACTGTTGGTCCTTGTGAAGTCATTGTATGATTGCACTATCTTTTTATCTTCACTGAGTGACTGCGTGTTCTGGTTGGCTTCATAATATCTTCCTACCTGATCCTAACTACCTAGCTACTATAGGTCATTGTGCTTTCACTTCATTGAATACTTGACTATGGTTTGCCAAGTGTAGTCTACCTTCCGCTGCATGGTAATAGGTCTATTTCTATCGTTTGTCTTCGAAACTTCCATGTTTTGAAGACTTTCATAAAAATTGCCTATTCACCTGTAACACCCCGGATGTAACTTTCCCTATTTGTACTCCAACTCTTGCCGTTTCCGGCGTTAAGTTATATCTATTTCCTCGGGTTCGGGTTTTTGTCTTCGTGTGTTGTTGTCGTTGTCATGCATCTCATATCATGTCATCAGGTGCATTGCATTTGCATACGTGTTCGTCTCATGCATTCGAGCATTTTCCCCGTTGTCCGTTTTGCATTCCGGCGCTTCGTTCTCCTCCGGTGGTCATTTCTAGCTTTCTTTCGTGTGTGGGGATTAAACATTTCCGGATTGGACCGAGACTTGCCAAGCGGCCTTGGTTTACTACCGGTAGACCGCCTGTCAAGTTTCGTATCATTTGGACTTCGTTTGATACTCCAACGGTTAACCGAGGGACCGAAAGGCCTCGTGTGTGTTGCAGCCCAACACCCCGCCGGTGAACAGTGCATCGCTGGAGCCACCTCGGGAAGCGTGTGATCCAGATCTGAAATTTTAGGTTGACTTCGTTTTTTTCTCTAAGTCCCAGAAATCTCAGTCCATATGCACATGTTCGCGGCTCCGTAACTTTGCATCCATAGCTCCGATTCATGCATATAGCATATCAAAATGTTCATCTCAGAGAGTACATCATTTCATTCCATTGCATCATTTTCATTTGAGCTCATCTTGATGCCCGAAATGCTGTTAAAAGAGGGCTACTTGAGTTAATTGTCAGATCTGCTACTCCGTTTAGCACTTTTGTCATTTTTGCCATGATTAATGTGTGCATGATATGCCCGTGAGTCTTACATGTGTTTTGTTAAGGGTTTTGTCATCTTTCCAGAGGTGCAACCCATGTATTTTTAGGATGTGTGTGGTGACTTGTGCAAGATTGCAAAGTGGTGCACTTGCTAATTCTGTTTTCAGGAACTTAGTGATTTCACTAAATCCTGGGGTTGTGATGAGGACATCAATACCATTGTTACACCCACAGCCCCTACTGTTACATATACTGGACCAATTACTAGAGATCGTGCACGCCAATTAAATTACCAGGTACTTTCGTTTCTTGGTAATGATTCTAATGTTCATGAGATTATGATGTTGCCTAAATTGGATACATTTGTTTTGCTTACAAATGAAGGGCCTGGCTTGGAGAAGGATGAACATTGGAGCAAGAACACACATGGAGTTGATGGCATGCGCAAGGGGATCAAGAACGGAGTTACAAGTGATGATTTCAGGACTTTAAAGCCGCCATAAGGAGTGCATGAAGCCTTGGACGAAATATACAAGATGCCACTTCATAATATTCGTCCATAGGCTATTCTAGGTGTTGCGTCACCTTATTAATGGGCCAGGCCCATGTAATTTCGAAATACTTAAGTATAGGCTATTTTTAGAGTCCGTATGTGTGGGGAAACAAGAGTTAGGGTTGGTTTCGGACCCCAACCTCAAGGGCCACGAAATTCCCCCCCCCCCTCTTCATCCATATATACAGCCCTTAGGGCATCGTTTAGACTTTGGGTTTTGTTTAGATCAAAAGTTCGTCATAGCTGCAACTTCGCATACTTCGTTTGTGTCCAACGACCAGACCAAGACGTCACAGAACCCCACCTTGATCAATAAAGCTTTCATCTTATATTCGCAATATCCAGATTGCAATCTCAGTTTCTTGCTTGTTCTTCGTTTGCTCGCAGGAAACAGACCCTCGTGGTCAGGTTGATAGTGCTCCGGCATGGTTAATAACCCTCGGAAGTTGGTTTAGCGATTGCTAAGGCGCGACGTCTCGCACGTTCGTAGTCGGATCATCAAAGTCGACTCCCACAGAAAACGACAGCCACCATCTCATCGAAACATCGGGACCCTCGCCTCTATCAAGTGGTATCAGATTTCCAGGTTACTCGGTGAGATTTTACAGTTTTTCGTAGATTAGATCGAGTCTGTTCTTCATACCTACAGTCCACGAAAAAGCCACAAAAAATTTTTAGGGTTAGTTCATCATATCCGAACCAATCTGAGCCTTTGCATAATCTTTTTAGGGTTTTTGCTTTGTTGAATTTGCGGTTGCATCGTCGTGTCAAGTTGCTGGTCTTAGAGTCTAGTCTTTTAGAGTTTCGAGTTCTGGTCATAAGTTGTCACGCCGCCGCCGCACCATCATCATCGCCCATCTACCACTTTTGCTTATCCGCCACCGCTCTGAATCCATATCCATATACCACCACCAATCTGTATCCATATACCACCACCAATCTGTATCCATATACCACCACCGCTACCATATACCACCACCGCTGCCATATACCACAACCATATATCCACCACCAATCCGAGTTCTTCTCATATTAGGTTTGTTGTTGAGATCAATCTAAATTCCGATTCGTGTTTCCTTGCCTGTGTAGGTCTCGAAAAAAAAAGAGTCTGGAGACCCCCGGGCAGTTTTTAGGCCAAAATTTTCCCGGGCAAATTTTTTTTCCCTATCCTATTGTTAGGCTTTTCTGAGTCTTTTGAGCCACGTGCCATCATAGTGATTTTTTGTCGCACTTTTTCGTCGTCGCTGCCCTGATTTCCGAAAAAAAAGTGAAAAAAAATTTCGTGCCCATCCTATCAGTTTGACGAGGGAAGAGTTTTGAGACACTCGCCATTATAGTGATTTTTCACAAAAAAAAAGAGGAGCGCAAAAAAAAGGAGCGCAAAAAAAAAGAGCGAAAAAAAAATCGTTCCAGAGTGTGCTTTTCCCTTATTTACGTGCAGCGCCGTGATTTTGTTAGTGTTCTAGGCTCGCGTCTCTAGCACGGTCTAGCCTAGGACCAGCACAGTACCGTCGTTGAGCGTTTATTCAACTTTGCATCTCTGAATTGATTATTGCTGACCCTTTTTGCTACCATACTATAAGGCTTCCCAGCTCCACATACATCTACGTCGTGCGTTTGACTCTCCCTGGCAATCGCTCTATCCAAGCTTTTGAGAGTTTTGACTATAACGGTTGCCGATCACCGCCTGCTGCTGGGTAAGAACTGGTAAGAATTTGAGATTTGCTTGACGGATTTGTGACACCCGCCACCACCACCACTTGTTAGTAGTTTGTAGGATCATATTCTTGTGTGTTTCTATTGCTGCTAACCATGCCAGGATCACAATCCGATGAGACTGACTGGGAGAACTTGACGAACAAGGAGCTTCATGATACGTTTCAGCAAATGATGAGTGTACAGGTGCAAGATGTGATAAACAGATTTGAAGAGGCTATGGAGAAGATAGATGGCATGGAGAAGACGTTTGAAACAAAGCTCAATAACAAGTTTGCTGAATTGCTTTCGCGTTTTCCACCACCACCACCGGCTGCTCCTGCCGCACCTCTGCAACAACAGCAACAACACCGACTACCTCCACGTCGGGAAACAGCCCTCCACCGAGCGAGCCGTGTCCCTCTTCAGTCGGGCCAAACTACTGGTGCTGCTGTTGATAATTCTGTGGCTCCTACTGCTGATATGGAGGAGGATGATTATGTGGGAGATTATGGGGATGAGGTTGATCAAAATCAGAACTACGTGCCACCACCAGCACAGCAACCACCAGGTCGTCCACATGCAAATAATGGCAATGGTAGGGCTCACCCTCAGGTACAAGATCATGACCATCTCCCTAAACTAAAATTGAATATTCCACCATTTGAGGGTAGATATGTTCCTGATATATATCTTACTTGGGAGTTAGAAACTGAACAACGATTTACATGTTTACAATATCCCGAGGAGAGACGTGTTCCTGCTGCTGTTTGTGCATTCACTAGTTTTGCATGTGTTTGGTGGTCTGAGCATTGTAGATTATTTCCTATTCCGGCTACTTGGGCTGCTTTGAAAACTGCTATGCGTACTCGTTGGGTTCCACCATATTATCAACGTGAATTACTTCAAAAATTGCAGCGCTTAAGACAGGGAAAAAATTCTGTAGAAGAATATTATCAGGAATTACAAACTGGCATGATTAGATGTGGTATTGTTGAGGAGAATGGAGCTATGCTTGCATGTTTTATGGGTGGATTAAATACAGAGATTCAGACGATTCTAGAGTATAAGGAGTATACTAATATCACTTGTTTATTCCATCTTGCTTGTAAAGCTGAACGTGAAGTGCAGGATCGACAGGCATTGGCGCGGACTAACTTTTCTGCAGGTCGACCTTCATCATGGACACCACGTGCATCATCTACTTCCACACGTTCTGCTACACCGGCGCCTTCGTCGGCTGCCACCTCCAACCGTGATACAATAAAGCAGGCACAATCACCACTATCTTCCAAGAGCACACCTTCTGGGCCTGCAAAGAGCTCTTCTTCATCCATGGCATCAACAGGGCAAACACATGATATTATTTGTCGACGTTGCAAGGGTGGAGGTCATTATGCGAGAGAATGCCCATCTAAGCGTGTGATGATTGTTACTGAGGATGGTGGGTATGAGTCTGCTAGTGACTATGATGAGGAGACTTTGGCTCTTATTACACGTGACGAACACGGTGGAGACGATTCTGATCATGAGACGCAATACATGGCTCCTGAAGATGCTGACAGGTATGAATGTTTAGTTGCTCAACGTGTTTTGAGTGTGCAGGTTACACAAGCTGAGCAAAATCGGAGGCATAATTTGTTCCATACAAAGAGAGTTGTGAAGGAACGTTCTGTTCGCGTGATCATAGATGGAGGGAGCTGCAATAACTTGGCTAGCATGGAGATGGTGGAGAAACTATCTCTCACCACAAGACCACATCCACATCCTTACTACATCCAATGGTTCAACGACAGCGGCAAGGTTAAGGTAACACGTACTGTTCGTGTGCATTTTAGTATCTCTACATATGCTGATTATGTTGATTGTGATGTGGTACCTATGCAAGCATGTTCCTTATTACTTGGTAGACCATGGCAATTTGATAAAATTTTTGCACACCATGGTAGAAACAATCAGTATACTCTTGTTCATAACGATAAAAATATTACTTTGCTTCCTATGACTCCTGATTCCATTTTGAAAGATGATATTAATAGAGCTAATAAAGCAAAACAGGAGACAAATAAGAGTGAAAATCAGATTGTGGCAAAAGAATTTGAGCACCAAATGAAGTCTAATAATAAACCATCTACTGTTGTTTCTGAAATTAAATTGAAAAGTGCATGTTTACTTGCCACCAAATCTGATATTGATGAGCTAGATTTCAACAAATCTGTTTGCTATGCCTTTGTGTGCAAAGAGGCATTATTTTCATTCGAGGACGTGCCTTCCTCTTTGCCCCCTGCTGTCACTAACATTTTGCAGGAGTTCGCTGACGTCTTTCCACAAGACGTGCCACCGGGATTACCACCTATTCGAGGGATTGAGCATCAAATTGACTTAATTCCCGGTGCTTCGCTACCCAACCGTGCACCATACCGTACCAATCCAGAGGAGACGAAGGAGATTATGCGTCAAGTACAAGAACTTCTCGACAAAGGTTATATACGCGAATCCCTTAGTCCTTGTGTTGTTCCTATCATTTTAGTGCCAAAAAGGATGGTACGTCGCGTATGTGCGTTGATTGTAGAGGCATAAATAATATTACGATTCGTTATCGTCATCCTATTCCTAGGCTAGATGATATGCTTGATGAATTGAGTGGCTCTACAATATTCTCCAAAGTTGATTTGTGTAGTGGATACCATCAAATTCATATGAAATTGGGAGATCAATGGAAAACAGCATTTAAAGCTAAGTTTGGATTATATGAGTGGTTAGTCATGCCTTTTGGGTTAACTAATGCACCTAGTACTTTCATGAGGTTAATGAACGAAGTTTTACGTGCTTTCATTGGACGATTTGTGGTAGTTTACTTTGATGACATATTGATTTATAGCAAATCTTTGGAGGAACATTTGGAACATTTACGTGCTGTTTTTATTGCTCTACGTGATGCACGTTTGTTTGGAAACCTTGGAAAGTGCACCTTTTGCATCGACCGAGTATCTTTTCTTGGCTATGTTGTTACTCCACAGGGAATTGAAGTTGATAAAGCCAAGATTGAAGCTATTGAGAGTTGGCCGCAGCCCAAAACGGTCACACAAGTGAGGAGTTTCCTTGGCCTTGCTGGTTTCTATAGGCGTTTTGTGAGAGATTTCAGCACCATTGCTGCACCTCTCAACGAGCTTACAAAGAAGGATGTGCCTTTTGTTTGGGGTATCGCACAGGAAGAAGCCTTCACGGTAAGTTGACACATGCTCCTTTACTCCAACTTCCTAATTTCAATAAGACTTTTGAGCTTGAATGTGATGCTAGTGGAATTGGATTAGGAGGTGTGTTATTACAAGATGGAAAACCTGTTGCATACTTTTCTGAAAAATTGAGTGGGCCTAGTCTGAACTATTCTACTTATGATAAAGAATTATATGCTCTTGTTCGGACCTTAGAAACATGGCAACATTATTTATGGCCCAAGGAATTTGTTATACATTCTGATCATGAATCTTTGAAACACATTAAAAGTGAAGCAAAACTGAACCGTAGACATGCTAAATGGGTTGAATTCATTGAGACTTTCCCTTATGTCATTAAACACAAGAAGGGTAAAGAAAATGTTATTGCTGATGCCTTGTCTCGTCGTTATACTATGCTTTCACAACTTGACTTTAAAATATTTGGTTTGGAGACCATCAAAGATCAATATGTTCATGATGCTGAATTTAAAGATGTATTGCAGAATTGTAAGGAAGGGAGAACTTGGAACAAGTTCGTTCTTAACGATGGATTTGTGTTTCGTGCTAACAAGCTATGCATTCCAGCTAGCTCCGTTCGTCTTTTGTTGTTGCAGGAGGCGCATGGAGGAGGATTAATGGGACACTTTGGCGTCAAGAAGATGGAGGATATACTTGCTACACATTTCTTTTGGCCAAAGATGAGACGGGATGTTGAGCGTTTTGTTGCTCGCTGCACTACATGTCAAAGAGCTAAGTCATGACTCAATCCTCATGGTTTATATATGCCTTTGCCTGTACCTAGTGTTCCTTGGGAGGATATATCTATGGACTTTGTTTTAGGTTTACCTCGAACAAAGAAGGGGAGGGATAGCATCTTTGTTGTCGTGGATAGGTTCTCGAAAATGGCACACTTTATACCATGTCATAAAAGCGATGATGCTGTTAATGTTGCTGATTTGTTCTTTCGTGAAATTATTCGCTTACATGGTGTGCCAAATACTATTGTTTCAGATCGTGATACTAAATTTCTTAGCCACTTTTGGAGATGTTTATGGGCTAAGTTGGGGACTAAGCTGCTTTTTAGTACTGCTTGTCACCCCCAAACTGATGGACAAACTGAAGTAGTCAATAGAACATTGTCTACTATGCTTAGGGCTGTTCTGAAGAATAACAAGAAAATGTGGGAAGAATGCTTGCCTCATATTGAATTTGCTTATAATCGTTCATTGCATTCTACTACTAAGATGTGCCCTTTTGAAATTGTGTATGGTTTCCTACCTCGTGCACCTATTGATTTGTTGCCTCTTCCATCTTCAGAGAAGGTTAATTTTGATGCTAAAGAACGTTCTGAAATGATTTTAAAAATGCATGAGTTAACTAAGGAAAACATTGAGCGTATGAATGCTAAATATAAACTTGCTGGAGATAAGGGTAGAAAACATGTTGTGTTTGCGCCTGGAGATCTTGTTTGGTTACATTTGCATAAAGATAGATTTCCTAATCTGCACAAATCAAAGCTAATGCCACGTGCTGATGGTCCTTTTAAGGTGTTAGAGAAAATAAATGATAATGCATATAAACTTGAGCTACCTATAGATTTTGGGGTTAGTCCCACTTTTAACATTGCAGATTTGAAGCCTTATTTGGGTGAGGAAGATGCGCTTCCGTCGAGGACGTCTTCATTTCAAGAAGGGGAGGATGATGAGGACATCAATACCATTGTTACACCCACAGCCCCTACTGTTACATATACTGGACCAATTACTAGAGCTCGCGCACGCCAATTAAATTACCAGGTACTTTCGTTTCTTGGTAATGATTCTAATGTTCATGAGATTATGATGCTGCCTAAATTGGATACATTTGTTTTGCTTACAAATGAAGGGCCTAGCTTGGAGAAGGATGAACATTGGAGCAAGAACACACATGGAGTTGATGGCATGCGCAAGGGGATCAAGAATGGAGTTACAAGTGACGATTTCAGGACTTTAAAGCCGCCATAAGGAGTGCATGAAGCCTTGGACGAAATATACAAGATGCCACTTCATAATATTTGTCCATAGGCTATTCTAGGTGCTGCGTCACCTTATTAATGGGCCAGGCCCATGTAATTTCGAAATACTTAAGTATAGGCTATTTTTAGAGTCCGTATGTGTGGGGAAACAAGAGTTAGGGTTGGTTTCGGACCCCACCCTCAAGGGCCATGAAATTCCCCCCCTCTTCCTCCATATATACAGCCCTTATGGCGTCGTTTAGACTTTGGGTTTTGTTTAGATCAAAAGTTCGCCATAGCTGCAACTTCGCGTACTTCGTTTGTGTCCAACGACCAGACCAAGACGTCACAGAACCCCACCTTGATCAATAAAGCTTTCATCTTATATTCGCAATATCCAGATTGCAATCTCAGTTTCTTGCTTGTTCTTCGTTTGCTCGCAGGAAACAGACCCTCGTGGTCAGGTTGATCGTGCTCCGGCGTGGTCAATAACCCTCGGAAGTTGGTTTAGCGATTGCTAAGGCGCGACGTCTCGCGTGTTCGTAGTCGGATCGTCAAAGTCGACTCCCACAGAAAACGATAGCCACCATCTCATCGAAACATCGGGACCCTCGCCTCTATCAGGCTGCATATCTCATGATGCCATATGTTCTTGTTGTTTCCTAGTGATCCGTGCCTCTCTTGAGGATGATCAGTAAAGGAGTTTTGTTAATCGTGTAGTGCTCTATCCATCCATGTCTTTGTTTGCAAATATGGAGCACCCTAGCTTGAGTCAATCGAGCTCTACTTTTGCTTCGTTGCGAATCTGGGCAGATCGTCAAGTTGTTTGCGATTTTGCCGATGTTATTGTAGTTGATCCGTGCATGCTATGCCATTGTTCTTGCCATGTCTAGCCTGCATTTTGTGCCTTATTAAGGGATGTATGCTTGTCTTGCCATGACTTGCACCCTGGTGAGTGCATCAAGCTCGTGAACATGCCTTCGTGAGTTATGTTCCAGCATGTCCCAGTTTTCACTAAGTCTGAAAACTGATTATGTTTTTGCTATGTTCGTGTGCTTGTTAGTATATTTTGTGATCCCTTTTGGCTCAAGGTCACTAAGGGACTTTTGTTAAGCTCTTTGAGTAGCTCCATTCCATGCTTTACGTTGCCATGTTCAGGTCCTGTAGCATGTAGTTTTGTTGCTCCGAAGAGGGCTACCTGATCTGAAATTCCAGACAAGTGTTAATTTCACTAAGTCTGAGATCTGTTTTACCATTTGCGTTTTTGCCATGCTTGTTTGAACCTCCTAATGGATGAATTGGTCGTAGCTCAGTGCTAGACTTTTGTTAAGCATCTTGAATGCTTCCCTACCATGTATTTTGATGCCATGTTTGAATGCTATAGCATGTTCATCTCATTGCATTTAGATGCCTACTTGCTGTAAATCGCAGACCAGTGTCATTTTTGAATCGCTTGCCATTTCCAAACCGTAACTCCGATTCCGGCGTTCTTTATATCGTTTTCAAGCGATTTCATCCCATCTTTCCAGTGGCCCACCTGGATTTCCAAGTTGAGGCCAGGTTCATGCATTTCCTGTCATATCTTGCATTTTGCATCCCGCATCGCATCCCGCATAGCATATCATCATTTCATCATGTTGCTTGGTCTTGCACGTGGTTGATTGTATCCTTGTTGCTTGTTTGTCTTGTTTGGGTAGAGCCGGGAGACGAGTTTGCTAACGAGGAGCCCGCTGAGTTTGCTTTTGAGGATCCAATCAACTCTGACAACTATGCAGGTAAGATGATCGTACCCTCGAAATCACTACTAGTTTGCTCGCTCTTTTGCTATGCCATTGCTACGATGCCTACCACTTGCTTGCAAGCCTCCCAAATTGCCATGTCAAACCTCTAACCCACCATGTCCTAGCAAACCGTTGATTGGCTATGTTACCGCGTTGCTCAGCCCCTCTTATAGCGTTGCTAGTTGCAGGTGAAGATTGGAGGCCGTTCCTTGTTGGAGCGTTTATTTACTTGTTGGGATATCATTATATTTCTTGTTATCTTAATGCATCTATATACTTGGTAAAGGGTGGAAGGCTCGGCCTCTCGCCTAGTGTTTTGTTCCACTCTTGCCGCCCTAGTTTCCGTCATATCGGTGTTACGTTCCCGGATTTTGCGTTCCTTACGCGGTTGGGTTATAATGGGAACCCCTTGATATTTCGCCTTGATTAAAGCTTTTCCAGCAATGCCCAACCTTGGTTTTACCATTCGCCACCTAGCCTTTTCTTTCCCTTGGGTTCTGCAGACTCAAGGGTCATCTTATTTTAACCCCCCCGGGGCCAGTGCTCCCTCTGAGTGTTGGTCCGAACCGGGCAGCCTGCGGGGCCACCTCGGGGAAACTTGAGGGTTGGTTTTACTCGTAGCTTGACCTATCTGAGTGTGCCCTGAGAATGAGATATGTGCACCTCCTATCGGGATTTGTCGGCACATTCGGGCGGTGTTGCTGGTCTTGTTTTAACCTGTCGAAGTGTCTTGAATTACCGAGATACCGAGTCTGATCGGAACATCTTGGGAGGAGGTCTATTCCTTCGTTGACCGTGAGGGCTTGTCATGGGCTAAGTTGGGACTCCCCTGCAGGGATTGAACTTTCGAAAGCCGTGCCCGCGGTTATGGGCAGATGGGAATTTGTTAATGTCCGGTTGTAGATAACTTGAACCTTAACTTAATTAAAATGTATCAACTGAGTGTGTTACCGTGATGGCCTCTTCTCGGCGGAGTCCGGGAAGTGGACACGGTGTTGGAGTAATGTTTGCACAGGTTGCTCTTTAGTTTCTCGCTCGTGCATTGCCTCCTCTTCTCGCTCTCTTGCGAATAAGTTAGCCACCATACTTGCTAGTCGCTTGCTGCAGCTCCACTCATATTTTACCTTGCCTTACCTATAAGCTTAAATAGTCTTGATCGCGAGGGTGCGAGATTGCTGAGTCCCTGTGGCTCACAGATTACTATTACACCAGATGCAGGGCCTGATGATTCAGCTCCAGGAGACGCGTATGAGCTCAAGTGGGAGTTCGACGAAGACTCTCAATGTTACTATGTTTCCTTTCCCGATGATCAGTAGTGGTGCCCAGTTGGGGGTGAACGGGACCGTGTCGCATGTTGGGTTCTCTTTCATATTGGCGCCGTAGTCGGGCCATGAGTGTTTGGATGATGTAATGTTATTTATGTACTTGATTGACGTGGCGAGTGTAAGCCAACTATGTTATCTCCCCATTATTATTTATATTACATGGGATGTTGTGAAGATTGCCTAACTTGTGACAGATGCCTTCAATGCGATTATGTCTCTAAGTCGTGCCTCGACACGTGGGAGCTATAGTCGCATCGAGGGTGTTACAAGTTGGTATCAGGGCCTTCCCCGATCTTAGGAGCCCCATTGCTTGATCGTTTTTAGCCGCTGAGTTGTGTCTAGAAAAATGTTTTGAGTCTTTTAGGAATTACATATCAGAGAGATTAGGAATTCTTTTAACTTCCCAGTCTCCTCATCGCTCTGGTAAGGCATCCTGACGTAGAGTTTTGACTCTTCTCTTCTCAAATTTCACAAAAAAAAAATTTAGGATCACGCGGGTATGTTGGAATCGTTCCGATGGTTTTATGATGAGAACATTGTCTTGGTGCTTCCTGTCAGGGGTTTAGTGGAAGTGTCCCGGGGAGTTGAGCTCTAAGGTGTTGTCATCATAATTTCATCATTGCAGTTCTGGAATACCTGAGTTTAGTACGCCGACATCGAAAATCTCTTTTATGCAGTTCGTTGGTGAGATAACCTCGACGCCACCCAGTACTGGGGCGGGAGTTCGGGAGTATCGCCATAACTTGTATAACGGATGCTTTTCGAAGGTTGAGGTAGATGGTTTCCGAAGGTTTCTTGGTTATGTGTTGAAGGATGGATACAGCTGGATGTAGGATTTGCTAGATTTGGGTGAGATATTATGCTTCCCCTGTATCCTCAACGCCTGATTGCATAACCGGAAAGGTTCGGGAGTTTCATAGGTGGGAATTCTAGTAGCTCTAGTTTTTCTTGCACGGATATTGGTTTGAGATTGGGATTTCTTATTGATTATTCGTTCTTGATCCGTACCTTGTTGATTTATTTCTCTACCTTAATTCTACGTGGCTTCTCAATTTATGGATATGTGACCATTTCAAGAGAAATGCATTCGTTCATTTTGTTCAGATGTGAAGACTATATGTTGCAATTTTCATTCCGTTGGATTCAGCTTCAATATTGTCTATCATTGTGCTAATGGTGGTCAACCTCTTCAGGATGGCTCCTCCAACGCGCACGACTCCGAACCCTGATCCGCCACCACCTCCACCTCCTCCGGAGGCATGGCAAGCTGTGATGGCCGCAACCAATGCAAACACACAGTTGATCATGCAAATTCTTCAAGAGCGCAATCAAGGCAACCAAGGGAATCAAGGCAGCAATCAGAGTCACTTTGCTACACTCAACCAGTTCCTTGCTAACGGGCCAAAGACTTTCAGCAATTGTGTTGAGGCAACCGATGCTGACGATTGGCTTGTGGATCTGTGTAAGCATTTCGAGTGCAGTAACGTCAGGCCTGAGGACTTTGTTAAGTTCGCTTCCTTCCAGCTCAAAGATCAAGCTGCAGAATGGTTCCAGCAGTACAAGGACTCCAGAGGTGGACGTGTTATCACTTGGGATGATTTCTGTCGAGATTTCCGAGCTCATCATATTCCGCAGAGCGTGGTTGAAAGCAAGCGTGAGGAATTCCGCAATCTGAAGCAAGGCTCTTTGTCTGTCTATGACTACAACAAGTTGTTCCAGAAGCTCGCCCGCTTTGCCAAGCAGGACGTCCCTGATGAGAAGAGCATGATATATCAGTTCAGGGGTGGTCTCAGAGAAGATATTCAGCTAGCTCTTGTTCTCTTTGAGCCCTTGAGGTACGATGAGTTCTACAACATGGCACTGAAGCAAGAGGCTGCTCAGTTGAGGTGTGATGCTTCCAAGAAGCGAGTCAGAGATATTACTCCTTCTTCCTCTACTCAAGTGGCCAAGCAGCAGAAGTATTGGCTTCCTCCTCCTCCGTTCCGTCAGCCGTATCAGCAGAAGAGCAAAGGTGGCAGTGGTTCTTCCCACCCACCCAACCCTGGCTTTCAGAACAAGACTTCGTCTCAAGCTCCAAGATCGAGTGCTCCGTATCACCGTCCGCTTTCAGAGGTCACGTGCAACAAGTGCCAACAGAAGGGTCACTATGCCAACAAGTGTCTCAACCAGAGGCGTCTTCCTCCTCCTCCTCCTGTCAGATCGGCAAGTACAGCTGTGGTCAAGCATAATCCCAAGCACGCCAAAGTCAATTTGATGAATGCAGCTCAGGCAGAGGATTCTTCAGATGTCATCATGGGTAACCTTCCTGTTAATGATATTCCTGCAAGAGTTCTTTTTGACACGGGTGCATCGCATTGTTTCATGTCAAATCCATTTTTTACCAAGCATGAGTTCGTTTCTTCTCATTTGGGTAAACAAATGGATATCGTTTCTCCTGGCAAACGTTTGAGTGCTAGTCTAGAGGTGCTAGATGTCACTATCACATTGGGCGACTACAAGTTCCTTTCTTCCCCAATGGTTCTTGGTAACTCGGATATTGATCTTATTCTCGAGATGGATTGGCTTTCTAAGCACAAGGCTCAGCTTGATTGTGCAGCCATGCAGATTCAATTGACTCATTCGTCTGAGGATGTAATTGTCTTTGCCACTCGTGATGATACTATCCGTCTGTTTTCTCTCAATGAGAAGGGTGAATTGGATGCTATCTCGCAAATTCCAGTCGTTTGCGAATATCAAGACGTCTTTCCAGAAGAGCTCCCAGGAATGCCTCCGCACCGGCCAGTTGAATTCGTTATTGATCTTGAGCCCGGTACGGAACCTGTGTGCAAGCGTCCTTACAAGATCGGACCTGGAGAGTTGAAGGAGCTGAAGAAGCAACTCGATATTCAAGAGAAAATGGGTCTCATCCGGCCTAGTTCTTCTCCGTGGGGTTGTGGTGTTCTTTTTGTGAAGAAGAAGGATGGAACGGACCGACTTTGTGTTGATTACTGTCCAGTGAACAAGAAGACCATCAAGAACAAATACCCACTTCCCAACATCAATGAGCTGTTCGAACAACTCAAAGGTGCCCAAGTATTCTCCAAGCTTGATCTCCGTATGGGTTATCACCAGATTCGCATTCGTGAAGAAGATATTCCCAAGACAGCATTCAGAACAAGCTTTGGTTCATATGAATACACTGTCATGTCTTTTGGCCTCGCCAATGCTCCTCCGACATTCTCTCGCATGATGAATTTCATCTTCAACGCCTACACAAATGACTTCGTTTTGGTCTATCTCGACGACATTCTGGTTTTCTCGAAGAACAAGGAAGATCATGCCAAGCATTTGCGTTTGGTTCTTGATAAGCTCAGGGAACATCAGTTCTACGCCAAGTTCTCCAAGTGCGAATTTTGGCTCGATGAGGTTCTTTATCTTGGTCATATCATCTCTGCCAAGGGCATTGCCATGAATCCTGAGAAGGTGTCTGCAATTGTGAATTGGGAACCTCCTCAGAGCGTGAAGCAACTC
Organism: Triticum dicoccoides; assembly: GCF_002162155.2. Lineage (NCBI taxonomy): Eukaryota > Viridiplantae > Streptophyta > Magnoliopsida > Poales > Poaceae > Triticum > Triticum dicoccoides. Next base: position 368,697,700 of record NC_041392.1, on the reverse strand, counting down.
CGCAGTTTTCTCGGTCTCGCAAGCTATTGCCGAAGATTCGTTGAAAACTTTTCTAAGATCGCGAAGCCTCTCTCTAATCTTCTTCAGAAGCACGTCAAGTACGTTTGGTCTTCGGAGCGTGATATTGCTTTCAACACTTTGAAAGAGAAATTGATCACTGCTCCAGTTCTGACTCCGCCTGATGAATCCAAGCCGTACGAGGTCTTTTGTGATGCCTCTCTCCAAGGTCTTGGCGCAGTATTGATGCAAGAGAAGAAAGTTGTTGCTTATACATCTCGCCAGTTGAAGCCTAATGAGAAGAACTACCCCACTCACGATCTCGAGTTGGCGGCAGTTGTGCATGCTCTTTTGACTTGGAGACATCTTCTATTGGGAAGAAAAGTGGACATTTTCACTGATCACAAGAGTCTCAAGTACATCTTCACTCAGCCTAATCTCAACCTCAGGCAAACTCGATGGGTCGAAATGATTCAAGAGTATAATCCGAGTATCGAGTATACTCCAGGCAAGGCCAATGTGATTGCTGACGCATTGAGCAGGAAAGCTTACTTCAACAGTCTTATTCTCAAGCCTTATCAACCCGAGCTTTGTGAAGCTTTCTGCAAACTTAATCTGCAAGTTGTTCCTCAAGGTTTCCTTGCCAACCTTCAAGTCTCTCCTACCTTAGAAGACCAGATTCGCCAAGCCCAGCTTCTTGATGCTATGGTGAAAAAGGTGAAGATTGGGATTGCCAAGAGTCAGTCCAAGTACAAGTGCTACCGCCTTGATGACAAGGACACTCTCTTCTTCGAGGATCGTATTGTTGTGCCCAAAGGGGACCTCCGTAAAGTGATCATGAACGAGGCTCACAATTCTCTCCTCTCCATCCACCCTGGGAGCACGAAGATGTATCAGGACCTCAAGCAAGCTTATTGGTGGACTCGAATGAAGCGCGAGATCGCTCAATTCGTGAATGAATGTGATGTCTGTAGAAGAATGAAGGCAGAACACCAAAGGCCAGCTGGTCTCCTCCAACCTCTTGCCATTCCAGAATGGAAGTTTGACCACATTGAAATGGACTTCGTGACTGGGTTTCCTAAGTCCAAGCGTGGCAATGATGCTATATTTGTTGTCATCGACAAACTCACCAAAGTGGCTCATTTTCTGCCTATCAAAGAGTCGATCACTGCAGCTCAATTGGCGGAACTCTATACCTCTCGTATTGTCTCTCTGCACGGTATTCCTCAAGTGATCTCTTCAGACCGTGGCAACATCTTTACCTCGAAGATTTGGGATTCTTTTCAGAAGGCCATGGGCACGAACATCCGCTTCAGCACAGCTTTCCATCCTCAAACAAGCGGTCAAGTCGAGCGTGTCAACCAGATTCTTGAAGATATGCTCAGGGCTTGTGTGATCTCCTTCGGCATGAAGTGGGAGGATTGTCTTCCTTATGCTGAATTCTCCTACAACAACAGTTTTCAAGCAAGTTCGGGCAAGGCCCTTTTGAAATTCTGCATGGCAGGAAGTGCCGTACCCCTCTCAACTGGTCTAAAACCGGTGAACGTCAGCTTTTGGGTAATGACTTAATCACAGAGGCAGAAGAAATGTGCAAAGTCATTCATGATAACCTCAAAGCAGCCCAATCCCGTCAGAAGAGCTACTATGATAGTAAGCACCATGATTTGGCTTTCGAGATCGGAGATCATGTTTACCTCCGCGTCTCTCCTATGAAAGGTACTCGTCGCTTTGGTATCCAAAGGAAGCTTGCCCCCAGATACGTGGGACCTTTCAAGATTGTTAGCAAGAGAGGCGACCTCGCCTATCAACTCGAGCTTCCTTCAAACTTTGCAAATGTTCATGACGTGTTCCATGTCTCTCAGCTTCGAAAGTGCTTCAAGACTCCTGACCGCACCGTCAACTTCGAGGACATTGAGCTCCAAGAAGATCTCTCTTATCGTGAGCACCCAGTTGCTATTCTTGAAGAGACTAAATGCAAGACTCGCAACAAGTCAATCAAATTTCTCAAAGTCAAGTGGTCACACCATTCCGACCGTGAAGCTACCTGGGAACGCGAGGATCACCTCCGTTCTGAGTACCCGGCGTTCTTTCAGTCCTAGATCTCGGGACGAGATCCTTCCGTAGTGGTGGAGTGTTGTAACACCCCGGATGTAACTTTCCCTATTTGTACTCCAACTCTTGTCGTTTCCGGCGTTAAGTTATATCTATTTCCTCGGGTTCGGGTTTTTGTCTTCGTGTGTTGTTGTCGTTGTCATGCATCTCATGTCATGTCATCAGGTGCATTGCATTTGCATACGTGTTTGTCTCATGCATTCGAGCATTTTCCCCGTTGTCCGTTTTGCATTCCGGCGCTTCGTTCTCCTCCGGTGGTCATTTCGAGCTTTCTTTCGTGTGTGGGGATTAAACATTTCCGGATTGGACCGAGACTTGCCAAGCGGCCTTGGTTTACTACCGGTAGACCGCCTATCAAGTTTCATATCATTTGGACTTCGTTTGATACTCCAACGATTAACCGAGGGACCAAAAGGCCTCGTGTGTGTTGCAGCCCAACACCCCTCCAATTTGGCCCAAAACCCACCTAACTCTGCTCCATCATCTAGAGCGTTCGATCACGATCGTGTGGCCGAAAACCGCACCTCATTTGAACTCTCCTAGCTCCCCATATGCCTATATATACACCCCCATTCCAAATTCGCGGATCCTCTCCCCCTAACCCTAAAAAAAAGATCTCCGCCGCCGCCGGACAACGTCCGCGCCGAGCCGGACGTGTCCGGATCCGCCACCGCCGCCACGTGGCGCTCCCGGGTTCGCCGCCGCCACCACGCCCTGCGCCCCACATCGCCGACCCCGCCGCCGGCCCGCAGGCCCATCCCGGGCCCTCTCCGCCGCCCGAACCGGCCCGCGCCATCCTCCCTCCGCGCCGCCTGAGCCGCGCGGCTCCTCCAGCCCGGCGCCGCCGCCCGCTTCTTTGGCTGCCCGGAGCTCGCCGCTCCGCCGCGGGCCTCCGCTGACCGGAGCCGAGCCCGGCGCCGCTAGCCGCCGCCCCCACCGACCTCGGCCGCCTCCGCCGCCCGTTCCTCTCCGGCGAGCCCTCCTCCGGCCCGCGGCCACCTCACCATCTCCGGCCGCCGCCAACTCCTCCGCCGGTGAACAGTACATCGCCGGAGCCACCTCGGGAAGCGTGCGATCTAGATCTGAAATTTTAGGTTGACTTCGTTTTTTCTCTAAGTCCCAGAAATCTCAGTCCATATGCACATGTTCGCGGCTCCATAACTTTGCATCCGTAGCTCCGATTCATGCATAGAGCATATCAAAATGTTCATCTCAGAGAGTGCATCATTTCATTCCATTGCATCATTTTCATTTGAGCTCATCTTGATGCCCAAAATGCTGTTAGAAGAGGGCTACTTGAGTTAATTGTCAGATCTGCTACTCCGTTTAGCACTTTTGTCATTTTTGCCATGATTAATGTGTGCATGATATGCCCGTGAGTCCTACATGTGTTTTGTTAAGGGTTTTGTCATCTTTCCAGAGGTGCAACCCATGTATTTTTAGGATGTGTGTGGTGAGTTGTGCAAGCTTGCAAAGTGGTGCACTTGCTAATTCTGTTTTCAGGGACTTAGTGATTTCACTAAGTCCTGGGGCTGCGTATCTCATGATGCCATATGTTCTTGTTGTTTCCTAGTGATCCGTGCCTCTCTTGAGGATGATCAGTAAAGGAGTTTTTTAATCTTGTAGTGCTCTATCCATCCATATCTTTGTTTGCAAATATGGAGCACCCTAGCTTGAGTCAATCGAGCTCTACTTTTGCTTCGTTGCGAATCTGGGCAGATCGTCAACTTGTTTGCGATTTTGCCAATGTTATTGTAGTTGATCCGTGCATGCTATGCCATTGTTCTTGCCATGTCTAGCCTGCATTTTGTGCCTTATTAAGGGATGTATGCTTGTCTTGCCATGACTTGCACCCTGGTGAGTGCATCGAGCTCGTAAACATGCCTTCGTGTGTTATGTTCCAGCATGTCTCAGTTTTCACTAAGTCTGAAAACTGATTATGTTTTTGCTATGTTCGTGTGCTTGTTAGTATATTTTGTGATCCCTTTTGGCTCAAGGTCACTAAGGGACTTTTGTTAAGATCTTTGAGTAGCTCCATTCCATGCTTTACTTTGCCATGTTGAGGTCCTGTAGCATGTAGTTTTGTTGCTCCGAAGAGGGCTACCTGATCTGAAATTGCAGACAAGTGTTAATTTCACTAAGTCTGAGATCTGTTTTACCATTTGCGTTTTTGCCATGCTTGTTTGAACCTCCTAATGGATGAATTGGCCGTAGCTCAGTGCTAGAATTTTGTTAAGCATCTTGAATTCTTCCCTGCCATGTATTTTGATGCCATGTTTGGATGCTTTAGCATGTTCATCTCATTGCATTTAGATGCCTACTTTTCTGTAAATCGCAGACCGGTGTCATTTTTGAATCGCTTGCCATTTCCAAACGGTAACTCCGATTCCGGCGTTCTTTATATCGTTTTCAAGCGATTTCATCCCATCTTTCCAGTGGCCCACTTGGATTTCCAAGTTGAGGCCAGGTTCATGCATTTCCTGTCATATCTTGCATTTTGCATCCTGCATCGCATCCCGCATAGCATATCATCATTTCATCATGTTGCTTGGTCTTGCACGTGGTTGATTGTATCCTTGTTGCTTGTTTGTCTTGTTTGGGTAGAGCCGGGAGACGAGTTCGCTAACGAGGAGCCCGCTGAGTTTGCTTTTGAGGATCCAGTCAACTCTGACAACTGTGCAGGCAAGATGATCATACCCTCAAAATCACTACTATCTTTGCTATGCTAGTTTGCTCACTCTTTTGCTATGCCATTGCTACGATGCCTACCACTTGCTTGCAAGCCTCCCAAATTGCCATGTCAAACCTCTAACCCACCATGTCCTAGCAAACCGTTGATTGGCTATGTTACCGCGTTGCTTAGCCCCTCTTATAGCGTTGCTAGTTGCAGATGAAGATTGGAGGTCGTTCCTTGTTGGAGCGTTTATTTACTTGTTGGGATATCATTATATTATCTTGTTATCTTAATGCATCTATATACTTGGTAAAGGGTGGAAGGCTCGGCCTCTCGCCTAGTGTTTTGTTCCACTCTTGCCGCCCTAGTTTCCGTCATATCGGTGTTATGTTCCCGGATTTTGTGTTCCTTACGCGGTTGGGTTATAATGGGAACCCCTTGATATTTCGCCTTGATTAAAGCTTTTCCAGCAATGCCCAACCTTGGTTTTACCATTCGCCACCTAGCCTTTTCTTTCCCTTGGGTTCTGCAGACTCAAGGGTCATCTTATTTTAACCCCCCCGGGGCCAGTGCTCCCTCTGAGTGTTGGTCCGAACCGGGCAGCCTGCGGGGCCACCTCGGGGAAACTTGAGGGTTGGTTTTACTCGTAGCTTGACCTATCTGAGTGTGCCCTGAGAATGAGATATGTGCAACTCCTATCGGGATTTGTCGGCACATTTGGGCGGTGTTGCTGGTCTTGTTTTAACCTGTCGAAGTGTCTTGAATTACCGAGATACCGAGTCTGATCGAAACATCTTGGGAGGAGGTCTATTCCTTTGTTGACCGTGAGAGCTTGTCATGGGCTAAGTTGGGACTCCCCTGCAGGGATTGAACTTTCGAAAGCCGTGCCCGCGGTTATGGGCAAATGGGAATTTGTTAATGTCCGGTTGTAGATAACTTGAACCTTAACTTAATTAAAATGTATCAACTGAGTGTGTTACCGTGATGGCCTCTTCTCGGCGGAGTCCGGGAAGTGGACACGGTGTTGGAGTAATGTTTGTGCAGGTTGCTCTTTAGTTTCTCGCTCGTGCATTGCCTCCTCTTCTCGCTCTCTTGCGAATAAGTTAGCCACCATACTTGCTAGTCGCTTGCTGCAGCTCCACTCATATTTTACCTTGCCTTACCTATAAGCTTAAATAGTCTTGATCGCGAGGGTGCGAGATTGCTGAGTCCTTGTGGCTCACAGATTACTATTACACCAGATGCAAGGCCTGATGAGTCAGCTCCAGGAGACGCGTATGAGCTCAAGTGGGAGTTCGACGAAGACTCTCAACGTTACTATGTTTCCTTTCACGATGATCAGTAGTGGTGCCCAGTTGGGGGTGAACGGGACCGTGTCGCATGTTGGGTTCTCTTTCATTTTGGCGCCGTAGTCGGGCCATGAGTGTTTGGATGATGTAATGTTATTTATGTACTTGATTGACGTGGCGAGTGTAAGCCAACTATGTTATCTCCCCATTATTATTTATTTACATGGGATGTTGTGAAGATTGCCTAACTTGCGACAGATGCCTTCAATGCCATTATGTCTCTAAGTCGTGCCTCGACACGTGGGAGCTATAGTCGCATCGAGGGTGTTACATCACCCCCCCTCTAGTCGATATAACGCACTTTAAATTGGTATCAGAGCAAGGTACTCCCTTGTTCTGTGTGATTCGGTTTAACCACCTGGAGTTTTAGCTATGTCGACTGCAGGGATAATTAAAGTCTCCGCTGCATGTCCCGTCTTCGATGAAACTGAATATCCCTACTGGAAGAATAAGATGCGCATGCATCTTGAAGCCATTGATGTCGACCTATGGTATGTCGTCAAGAATGGCGTTCCTAAGGCTGGTGAAGGTGTCACCGCTGCTGATGTCAAGAAGTTCGTTCAACTGGACTCCACTGCCAAGAACATCATCTGTGGTCATCTGACCAAAGGACAATATGGCCGTGTAAGTGCTTTGGAAATATCTAAGCTAGTATGGGACTGGCTCTCCAAGGTCAATGAAGGCGTCTCAACCCAGAGAGATCAGAGAATCAGCGTCCTTTGCAACCTCTTCAACCGCTTCAAGAGAAATGACAATGAGAATGTCCAGCTCACATTTGATCGACTCACTGATATCACAAATGAGCTTCAAGCTCTCGGCACCACTGAGATCACCAAGCATGAAGTCGTCAAGACACCCCTGAGATCACTTGACACCTCGTTTGACACCCTAGCCCTGATGATTCAAGAACGTCCTGACTTCAAGACACTCGATCCGTTTGACATACTTGAGAGACTCAACACACATGAGTTTCAGCTTTCTGAGAAAAGAGACATCTACGGTCCCAACTATGGGTGAACTCGTGGCTTGAAGGCAAAAGCTATCTCCACATCTGAAGAAGAATCCGACAGCAGTTCTGATGATCCTGAAGACATTGGAAAGGAGCTTGCTATGCTTGTGAAGAAGTTCCAAAAATTCACCAAGAAGAAAGACTTCAGAAAGTCTTCACGATCAAGCTCAAGGGATGATGAAGCTTCTGCTTATGACTACAAGAAAAGATCATGCCACAAGTGCAAGAAACCTGGCCACTACATCTTTGAGTGTCCGCAGTGGGACAATGAGAACAACAACAAGAAGAAGAGCAAGGAGTATGACTCTGACGACAAGAAGAAGAAGAAATACTCAAAGTCTTCTTCCAAGTCTTCCTCCAAGTCTTCATCACACAAGAAGAGCTCATCTGGCAAGGCACGTGCGTTTGTTGGCAAGGAAATGGATTCAGAGGAGGAGTCTGCTTCTGAGGAGGCGGAGGTGGAGTCTGAGGAGGAGTCCGATTATGGCGTTGCGAGTCTGGCTACAACATATGTTGCCAAGTCCATCTTCAACACTGAAGACAACGACTTCATCACTGACACCGATGCAAATGACAAGGACTACTCTGCTCCTACCTACCGCTTCATGGCACGCGGTGCCAAGGTAAACACACGCACTACTCACTATCAAACATCTAGTGAAGATGACTCTAATTGTGATTCCAAACCAAACTACAAAACACTTGCTAAAATTGCAACTGAACAACAGAAAGCTATGGAACATATTCAAAAACTATTAGACAAACGCGATGATCTTCTAGACACTGAAATGACTCGATCTCAGTCCTTAATTGAAGACATAAATAATCTTCATGTTAAGTATGAGGAACTTGAAAGTCGTCATGAAACGCTCTCAACAACTCATGAAAGGCTTTCCTATGATTATCTTCAAAGGAAGCAAGATCTTGAGAAATTGAGAGCGGCTCATGAAGATCTTCAAAAGGAAAACGAGTCACTTTGCGCCAAACAGACCAGTTCCGCTCAGGAAGGATTTGAACCACCATGTCTTAAATGCATTGAGCGTGATAACGCTACCTCTATTGCTGAATGTTCTACTGCTGCTACTATTGCAATATCTTCAACTGTTGATGTGGTAACTAACCCCTCCGCTGAGGATACCACTGCTATTGCTGATGAGAATGCTAGGTTGAAGACACTGCTTGAAACAGGGATGTACAAAAGTCTCAAAGGGCATCAGACACTATGTGATGTCCTCAAAAGGCAGATCTTGAACCGAAACCCTAGGAAAGAGGGTGTTGGGTTCGAAAGGAAAATGAATGCTGATGGCTCTTACTGGAAACCTGAGCAGTACCCCAAAACCACATGGGTTGCTGCAAAGGAACCCTCAGCGGATCCATCCACCCTATCTGGCTTCACTTGTGCTAATCCCATCGTTATTGATGAATCCTTTGATGCAAACTATAAACTGTTTAAGAATCAGAATGGTGAAGTGTTTGCCAGGTATATTGGTACTAACTGCAGGAATGGACCGCCTATGAAGAAGATCTGGGTGCCGAAAAGGTGTTTGGAGAATCTTCCTGTGAATGTCATCATGACACCACAGGTGAAGAAGACAAACCCCAGACCACAGGCTTCATACGGTCCAAAGGCTTCATACAGACAGAGGACTCACCTGAGTCGCACTAACGCAAATGTTTTGCAGGGAAGCCATACTCAGGCCTATGAATATGAGCGCGGTTCATCAAACCGCCATGTTCATAAGACCAAGAACTATTCTGCTTATTCTTATGAGTACTATTGTCCTCATGCAAGACTTTTTGCTAGGGCTCCAAAGCCAAAGTTCTCAGATGCTGCACTTAGACTTATTGCTTCTAAGCCACCCTTGAAGATGTGGGTGGCTAAGAAAGCTTAACTCTCTTTTGCAGGGAAGGGTCTCCAACAGAAAACCAAAATCGTCTGACGCTATTGCTGGGGACCTTAAACATCTTGTAGGGCGCAAGATCAAATGCCCGAATGGTCTTATTATGTACTTTGTCCCTGAATCGCTTGCTACTCGCCCTATCAGTCCAAATCTTGATCTAAGCTTTCATAACCCACTCGTTCGTCAAATGTTTTTGCTTCACAATTCTCTTCGTGAAGCCTATCCCCCTAACTGCACTATAGGGTATGACACCAGCAGCTTCAGAATGGATTATTGATAGTGGGTGTACCAATCACATGACTGGCAAGAGAAGCCTTCTTATGGACTCAACATTACGTCCATCCGACAAGAGTCACATCACATTTGCTGACACTGGTAAAAGTAAGGTATTGGGTCTAGGTAGAGTTGCAATCTCAAAGGATCAACACATGGATAAAGTCATGCTTGTTGAATCCCTTGGTTTCAACTTAATGTCTGTCTCAATGCTTTGCGATTTAAACATGATCGTGATGTTTGGAAAATATCGTTGCCTTGTTCTAATGGAATCTGACAAGTCTCTAGTGTTTGAAGGGTATAGGAAAGATGATTTGTACGTGGTAGATTTCTCAGCAGGACCACAGCTTGCCGTATGTCTTCTGGCAAAAGCTTCAGAATGCTGGCTCTGGCATCGAAGGCTAGGGCATGCTGGCATGAGGAACCTCCACACCCTTACAAAGAAGAAGCATGTCATAGGCATCGAGGGCGTCAAGTTCAAGAAAGATCACTTATGCGGTGCCTGTGAAGCAGGAAAGATGACGAGGGCCAAGCATCCCTCGAAGACAATCATGACAACAACTCGACCCTTCGAACTGCTCCACATGGATCTTTTCGGTCCCACTCATTACTCAACTCTTACTACTACTGCTTGTCTCTATGGCTTTGTCATTGTTGATGATTATTCTAGATATACTTGGGTGCACATAATCCTCTACAAGACTGAAGTGCAGGATGTCTTCAGACGCTTCGCCAATCGAGCAATGAACAACTATGGCGCCAAGATAAAGCACATCAGAAGTGACAATGGCACTGAATTCAAGAACACTGGCCTTGATACATATCTTGATACTTTGGGCATCACACATGAATTCTCAGCCCCGTACACGCCACACAGAATGGCGTCGTCGAAGCAAGAACGGAACACCATTGAGATGGCCCGAACGATGCTTGATGAATACAAGACTCCAAGAAAATTCTGGCCTGAAGCCATTGATACTGCATGCCATACAATCAACCGTGTTTATCTTCACAAGCTTCTGAACAAGACATCTTATGAGCTCCTTACTGGCAAGAAGCCAAATGTCAGTTACTTCAGAGTATTTGGCGCCAGGTGCTGGATCAAGGATCCACATCACACTTCAAAATTTGCACCAAAAGCACATGAGGGTTTTATGCTTGGATATGGAAAGGATTCGCACTCCTACAGAGTCCTCAATCTCTTTCATTATAAAGTGGTTGAAACAGTGGATGTGCGGTTCGATGAGACTAATGGTTCACAAAGAGAGCACCTGCCAAATGTGCTAGATGAAGTTCCATCCAGTGAATCAATCAAACTTATGGGAACTGGAGAAATCATACCCTCTGAAGCTCAACTTGAAGAGGAACTTATCATCTCCGCACCTGATCAACCTGAAGACAATGCTCATCCTGAAGACAATCCCTCTAACAATGACAATGATCAGCAAGAACAAAATCTTCACCCTGTACATCCTCGTGTTGCAAATGAAGTGCAGATTGAGAGAATAATTGATAGCATCAATGCACCCGGTCCGCTCACTCGTTCAAGGGCAACACAGCTAGCAAATTTCTATGGGCACTTCGCATTCGTCTCAATAACAGAACCCAAGAAAGTTGAAGAAGCCTTCATGGAACCTGAATGGATTCAAGCTATGCAAGAAGAGCTTCAACAGTTTGAGCTGAATAATGTATGGGAGCTGGTTAAGCGTCCTGATCCTCGGAAGCACAATATAATAGGCACCAAATGGATATACCGCAACAAGCAAGATGAGCATGGTCAAGTTGTCAGAAACAAAGCTCGTCTCGTCGACCAAGGATATACTCAAGTGGAAGGGATTGACTTTGATGAAACATTTGCTCCCGTTGGCTCGACTTGAAGCCATACACATACTGCTGGCCTATGCAAATCATCATAACATACTTCTATATCAAATGGATGTGAAGAGCGCATTTCTCAATGGCAAGATTGAAGAAGAAGTGTATGTTGCACAACCACCTGGCTTTGAAGATCCAAAGCATCCTGACATGGTATACAAGCTCAACAAGGCACTGTATGGCCTCAAACAAGCCCCTCGGGCTTGGTATGACACACTCAAATACTTCCTGAAGAGCAAAGGCTTCACACCTGGTTCTCTCGACCCCACTCTCTTCACGAAGACATATGATGGTGAACTATTTGTGTGCCAAATATATGTGGATGACATTATCTTTGGCTGCACCGATCAGAAATACAGTGAAGAGTTTGGATATATGATGCAAGAGCAATACCATATGTCCATGATGGGAGAGCTGAAGTTCTTCCTTGGTCTTCAAATACGACAGCAACGCAACGGCATCTTTATATCTCAAGAGAAGTATCTCAAAGACTGCCTGAAGAAGTTCGGTATGCAAGACTGCAAAGGCTTCACAAGGCCAATGCCAGCCAAACATCATCTGGGTCCCGAAGACAATGGTAAAGAGTTCGATCAAAAGGTATACCGCTCCATGATTGGTTCTTTACTTTATCTATGTGCATCTAGGCCAGATATTATGCTTAGTGTTTGCATGTGTGCTCGATTCCAAGCGGCACCAAAGGAATCGCATCACTTAGCTGTGAAGCGAATTCTTCGATATTTGGCTTACACCCCAACTCTAGGATTATGGTATCCAAAGGGCTCAGAGTTTGATCTAGTTGGATTCTCGGATGCTGATTATGCTGGTGACAAGTTTGATCGCAAGTCTACATCAGGCACATGTCATTTTCTGGGACGATCACTTGTATGTTGGTCTTCAAAGAAGCAGAACTGTGTATCTCTCTCCACTGCTGAATCTGAATACATTGCTGCTGGATCTTGCTGCGCTCAGCTTCTGTGGATGAAGCAAACACTCAAAGACTATGGCATTCATCTGAAGCAAGTGCCACTCTACTGCTACAACGAAAGCGCCATCAAGATTGCCAACAACCCAGTTCAGCACTCGAAGACAAAGCACATTGAGATTCATCATCACTTTCTCAGAGATCATGTTGTGAAGGAAGATATTGATATCATACACGTCAACACTGAAGAGCAATTGGCAGATATCTTCACCAAGCCCTTGGATGAGAAGAGATTTTGCAAGTTACGGTGTGAGCTAAATATCTTGGAATCATCAAATGTCCTGTGATCAGGCACACATCCTAACACTTATGCATATTATGACTTAGATGTGCAACACACGAAGCAAAGTATATCTTCAATCAATGAAGACATGCATTCTAAGTGTGAATACATTAATGAGGAATTTGACCTCGGAGTGCCACGATAATTGTGCGCCGTGTTTGGGTCTAACACTTCCTATACGGTGGGTAACGCCACCACCAAATGTTCTATTTGAAGTGTTTCACTCAGGGCATTACATTTGCTATGTCTTCACATTTGGTTTGGCTTCAATCTCAACATGTCTTCATGATTATCTTCACCATGTTGATTATATATATATACTAGTGTTCTGTTCTCTACAACATTCACTTATAGCTATGTCTTCTTGTTGAATCTTTTGAACTAAGTGAATGTGATCGGACCCTAACCTCTCTATGCTTTCTATCTCAAACTCTAACTCTCCAAATCATATGCATTCTCTTGAAACTGTCAAATGTCTTCTCTGCGTCCTTGTCAGCAGAAGATACAGCGACAAACATTAAGTCCGCTTTCAATGCTAATTCCTTCACCTGAAACCCGGAGAAGTGGGAACGACCACCCGACAATCCAGGCGTGCGTGGGACGTGGAACAACCTCCGATATGCTGCATGATGGCCACGTGTTCCTCAGATGTGAATCTCCAGGGGCACCTGTGTAATAACACGGAGCCGCCCCTGTCCTATAAATACACGCCACACCACAGTCATTATCTCTTCTTCCACTCTCGCACGAACCCTAGCGCCACCGCTAGCCCTCGACGACGCCGGCGACGAAGCGCTTAGCTGCCGCAACCTCTCCGACGCTGTCTTCACGCCGACTGCGGACATCGTCCTCTCCGCCGTTGCCGTAGGTGTCCTCCGTCGCCAAGTTAGGGCACGGACGATCGAACTGCTCGGCCTCCTCTTCCACTCCGTCTAGCAGTTCCTTGTGTGGTAAATAAAAACCTCCTTTTTACGGCCCCTTTGATCCTACAGATTCGTCACTTTCTACCACAAGTAGTTTATGTTCACCCATGTTGGATCCACTTCATATTGCATCTCATATTATGCCTAGTATGTTAACTTATGCTTCACAAAGTAGTTAGATTCCTCACTTGTACTGATCCGTGGATTCGTACAAATCTGGAACCAACTCCTTATCTATGAGTGAATGTCTTCGCATGATGAGGTCAATGTCTTCTAAACTGATTTATCTTCAAAATCTTCTGAGAATGCATATGACCTCTTCCCCTTCCCTCGCACCTTAATGCTGTCACAGGTACATGTCCGTGGGAGAATCCCTTGGTTCTCATAGTCTGCATTCATTTGCAGAATTCTTACAGTATCATATAAATTCTCCCGAAGCCAGTTCCTGTTTGTCCAGCAAGTGAAAGCCTTTGAAGCCTTTGAACGTGTTGAAGCCATTCAGTTTGAAGTTCATGGCTGCAGAGAAATCAACAAGGAAGGGTGGCAGACAGCGTCATGGGGGGACATTAAGAGATTTGCCTGATGACCTCTCAGAGCTTTACAAGACAGATCCTGAAGAGGATTACAATCAGCGCAAGACACGAATCCATGGATTCGACGATATTGGGCAGAACAGTGGTTCAAGTACAGATTTGTGACAAAGGAATATGTTGAAAAGAATGCCATCAAGCGACCATGGGGAGACATCCTCTACAAAAATCTTCAACCCAGGTCCAGAGATGAAGCCATTGAACAAGGCTTCTATCCCTGCATGGTCCGTGGACCACAACCTGCGAATGCTGACCCATCGTCACTGCTATGGTGTCGAGACGACAATCTGTTCAAGCGCAACTTCCAGTTTGCCCAGAATTCGGCGAAGCAGAACAAGAAGTCTTTGGGACTAGACTTCAACCCAGGTCCCTCTGCTCCCCGTGCCGATGGCACCCGCGAAGCTGAACCCAATCTTGTTGGCCCCTTCTACAACCTGGAAGGTCTCATCACTCATATCGTGGTTCAATGGATAGTCGTGGATGAGCCTGCAGATGACGCTGAATTAGATGAAGCACCTGCAGCGCAGCCAAAGAAACTGAAGCAGTCTAAAGCTTCAAAGCCTGCCTCAGCGCCAAAAATCTCATGGGCGAAGCCACTGGCTACTGCACCTCCTGAAGACAGTGTGCAGTCTGAAGATCTGTCACGCATCTCCAAGCCCCAGAAAGTCAAGATGCCTCTGCCACACACCAGCCAAGAACTGACTGCTGCTGCTATTCTGTGCAACGATGCCATTGATCTGTCCAGTGATGAAGATCTTGCAGATGACGCTCTTGAGCAACTGATCAAGAGCAAAGAAGAAGCAGAAATCTTCAATGATATACCTCTCTTTGACGTGGCAATCATCCACAACTTCATTGATGACTGGTTTGACACGCCCAACCTCAGCTTCAAAGATCTACAACTTCTAATTGGCCTCAGTGTCGCCTTCCATGGCGCCATTGCTTCAGAGCTAGCTCTAGCTCAGCGCATCGTCGAACTGAAGCAAAAGATTGACTTTGAGAAAGCTCAGTTCAAGAAGCATATGGCCAAGCTCAGTGTGCAAGAGGTGAAAAACTTCAAGATTATGCTGCATGAGCTCAAAGAAGCCTTTCTCAAGAAACATGCAGAAGCTCAAGGTTCTCGTGAGCACATGAAGGTCCTGGCTGACAAGAGTGTGCAAGCCTACAATGAGGCTGAGAAGCGCAAGGCCCTTGGTCGTCCTAGCATCGACCCCAGGATGGCTGCAAAGCAGCAGCAGCAGAAGAAGAAGCCCGCTATGGCCGAACCCGACGCACCAAGGCAGGAAGCACATCCCATTGTCTTCCCAACCAGCATGACTGGCTCGAAGCCAAAAGCCAGGTCTACCGCTTCAGAACTGAAGAAGACAAGGACTGCTGAGGCTGAAGCCAGAAAGAGGAAACATTCTAAAGCCTCTGATGCTGCTCCCTTCAAGAAGAAGCAGAAGACCAAGAAGGAACGGGCTGCTCCCACAGAGCCCTTACTTGTTGAACCCATCTCCATGGTTCGCCCTGCCGCTGAACATCAAGAGTGCCAACTGACTGTCCATGAGCCTGCTTTCACAGAGGCTCATGAAGCTGAAGACTTTCCAGCAGCTGATTCCACTGCTGCTGAAGACATTGGTCACCATGACCATGTTGAAGATGATGCAGTTCTTCCTCAGATCGAGCACCAACAGGTATCATCGCCTGTGCTTACGCACATCGAACTCATCAGCATTGGTCGTCCTCTGACGCCAATTGCTCAGGATGCATCATGGGCTGATCACCCATAAGAACAAGAAGCAGATGACTTTGAGGCCCAGCCAACTCCTTCTCCAAAAGCGTCACCAGCGTTACGCAGGCTTCGCAAAGGACCAAGGCCTCCAGTCTCTGAATCTGAAGCTAAAGCTGCTGAAGACATTCCGGCTGCATTAGCCGATGACACCCAAGAAGAAGAACGTGTCCCCACTCCCCCAACTACCGACGAAGCTGTTCTCGCGAAGAACGTGTCTGTGCCCGACCCTCCAGCTCATCAAGTGGAGGTAGAAAATCTTGAGGCTGCCACCACCAACACCAATGAAGCCACTGATGCTGTCATGGCTAAAGCAAATGTGGAGCCTACACCAACCCAAGAACCAGAAGTCAGCGAAGCCAATGATGCTACTGCTTCTGTTTCTGCGCCTGCTGCTGGTCCTCAGTTTGACTATCATGTTGAGCACAGGCCTCAGGTACAGAAGCCAATTCCAAGGTTGCCTAGGTTTCCAGGTCCTGCATCAACACCTGGATCCTTCAATGTCAACGGCTTCAAAGCAGACAACACTTTCTTCAACAGCTCCAAGAACCCCTACTCAAGGGAACGGATATCTTCTGATCGGTTCTGGAGCTATCCACAGCGAAGCTATTACTCCTGCATTCTGTACAATCAAGGTTGCATCTTCCCACATAAGCGTCTTGACACCGAAGCAATAGCTGGTCTGCCCTGTCTGGAAGAATCTCTGGATTGCTTCAAAGAGGTTGGACTGTTGGCTTTTGTCACCGACCAAGAGCACTGGAACGAAGAGTTGCTACTCCAATTTTATGCCACACTTCACATACGTGGCTACAATAGAGATCCGAAGACTTGGGTCCTGGAGTGGATGACAGGAAATGTTCATCATGAAGCCAAAGCCTTTCATATCATTGAGCTCACTGGTCTGCCCACTCCTGGAGATCTCTATGAACCTGGCTGTCAGCTTCACAGTGAAGCTATGGAGAACATCTATCAGAAGCCTGAACCGAACATGAGTCAGATGCTCAGTATGATGAAGCCCTTGCCACAAGATGTCGCATATCCTAAGGAGTTCTTTGTTGAAGACCTTGAGTATCTGCCAAGGACTATCTATCACATCATAAGGCGAACTCTCTGGCCCATCAAAGGGCATTCTCCACATGCCAAGCTGGAAGGTGCAATGAAGACTTTGGTCTTCTATATTCTTCATGGCAAATGCTTCAATGCACAAGACTTCTTCATCCGCCAACTTGCTGCATCAGGCTCTGATCTTTTTGGCTTGAAGTTCTACACTCCATGGATAATGCGGCTGATTAAACTCCACTCCGCTATCTCATATCAGCCATCTGCTCGCAATCATCGGACCTTTCTGCCTGATGTGGATATGTCTGTTGAAGCCATTTATCCTGAGCCTGCCAAGGAGCCTCTTAGTCTTCAGAATGCGGAGCATCAAAGTTTCTCTCAGAACATTGAAGGAGTTGAAGCAGTCACTCGTGTTTATCCTCTGGCTGGAACTACACGTGCACCTCATCGTGCCCTTACTGTAGCCACCAAAAGCACTATTGCCCAACGACCCAAGAAGCGATCTCGTGTTCTCAATGACCGAGAGCTTCTGGTGGCTCTTCCTCAGAAACAGGATAGGCATCATGACTGGCTGAAGCGCCAAATGCAAATCCTCTTGGTGGATGTTAACCACATTCGCAATCTTGCCACCAAGAATGCCTTTGTTGCCCATGAAACCTCTCGACGCACATGGAAAGGGCTGACGCTTATGTGCTCTGAAGATGATCTTCAAGAGGATGGCTTCTCTGAATGCTTCAAATTTGACTCCACACCTCCCCGAAGGGCAGTGCTGCGACGAACTCCATCTCTTGAAGACTCTGAGTTCTCTTCCTCTGTGGCAACTGTGAATGCCCGAGTGATCGAGGATGAAGACGATGCTACTTCACCGCCCCCTCCTTCAGCATGCTTCGACACTGCTCCAAGTTCTTCTGCACCGCCGATCACCACCGATGACCCTGCTGCTTCACCTACTCTTCATGGGAACGAGTAGATGCTCTATGTCTTCAAACCTTTTTGGTCCTTACTGACAAAAAGGGGAGAAGCATATGAGTTCGATAGTCTTCAAGCGGGTCCATATGGGCGGTTGCTTTATATTTTGCCTAGTGTTTACAACTCTTGTTTTGATACATTTGGTTCTTTGAGTTATAACACTTAAACTCGATGGTCGTCTGCTACTTATTTGCTACTTCATGTGCGACGATAAATTCCGCACTTAGATCATTTTGCAGACGTCCATTTTCCATTATGCATGTCATTATCTTCACATACCTTCACATGCATAATGAATTGTCATCATAAGTTGAAGAGGATCTCCACAAGTACAACCTGCCATGTGCATTTGCATTCCGAAAGCAAATTACTCATATGCACATCTTTAGGGGGAGCCCTTGCAACTTATGAAGACAATTCCTTATCCTTTACAATTTCACATTATATTCCCCGTTGAAAACTTCAACTAGTTTGTCATCAATCACCAAAAAGGGGGAGATTGTAAGTGCATCTAGTCCCACCCCTAGTTGGTTTTGGAGTATTGATGACAAACCTAGTTGAGGGACTAATGTGTTTGTGAGAATTGTAGGATAACACAGGTAGAAGTCCCTCATTGATTCGGTTTTCCTACCAGAGATGACCCCTAAAAATGTATGAAGACATTAATGTCAAAGGTGGTATGTGAAGATATTCACATTGAAGACTATGACAAGAGAAGACATCGCATGAAGCCTATGGAGCTCGAAGACTTCGATCTTTCGTAGTTCTTTTTCTTCTTTGTTGAGTCATAGGAACCACTGTACTGTTAACTGGGGTCCAAGAGAACCAGTCAGAATGACTGAAGTGATGCTTAACCAAAACCTATGTCTTCGAGTGAAGACTATGAGAGCGAATCTTGTCCAGAGTCGGACAAGTCAGCTTTGCTTGTAGCCCAAGTAAAGTTGCCGTGTGTGTTTGAAATCTGACCGTTGGAACACGTGTCAGTTCCTTAGTGACCTAGGGTCATTTCGGACAAATCAGGTCAGGTTGCCTAGTGGCTATAAATAGCCCACCCCCTACAACCATAAATGGTTGGCTGCTCAGAGTTAGAGTACGACTTTTGTCGTTTGAGAGCAACCCACCTCGAAGCCTTTGAGAGAGAATTCCTTGCGAGGATAAAGCCCTAACCACCCAGAGCCAAAGAGTGTTAGGCATCACTTAAGTCTTCCTGTCTGTGTGATCTGAAGACTTATTACACTTGAGGACTGTGAATCCTCCAGCCGGTTAGGCGTCGCGTTTTGAGCATCCAAGAGTCATTGTGGATCACCGGTGAACGAAGTCTGTGAAGGTTTGGGAGTCTACCTTGAAGACTTACCAGAGTGATTGGGCGAGGTCTGTGTGACCTTAGCTCAAGGGGAATACGGTGAGGACTGGGTGTCCTGAGCTGCATGTTCAAGACTGGGTGTCCGGGACTGTGTGTCCTCAGGTTTAAATACCTAGCCGCCCTAACCAGACGTACAGTTGTCACAGCAACTGGAACTGGTCTAACAAATCATTATCTTCAGCGAGTCACTGGTTTCATCCTTCCTTTCCCTTTACTTACTGTTGGTCCTTGTGAAGTCATTGTATGATTGCACTATCTTTTGTCTTCACTGAGTGACTGCGTGTTCTGTTTGGCTTCATAATATCTTCCTACCTGATCCTAACTACCTAGCTGCTATAGGTCATTGTGCTTTCACTTCATTGAATACTTGACTATGGTTTGCCTAGTGTAGTCTACCTTCTGCTGCATGGTAATAGGTCTATTTCTATCGTTTGTCTTCGAAACTTCCATGTTTTGAAGACTTCAATAAAAATCGCCTATTCACCCCCCCTCTAGTCGATATAACGCACTTTCAATAGCACTACCAAGCGGAGTCCAAATGCTACAAAACTTTTTGATGATTTTTTTCTCTACAAGAGAGACCCTAGAAGCTTTAGGAGGAGACCAGGCGGCAAAAGAGGAGACGCCAAGGCAACATGGCCTCATGTTGCCTTGTAGGCCCCTCGTGGATCCGTGTGACCTAATTCCACCTCTATAAATTCTCTAAAATCGGGAAACCAACATAGAGCCAGCCAAAGCGCCTTTTCTGTCGCCGCAAGTTTCTGTTCTTTTGCGGTGCCACCTGGAGGCCTTTTCTGGTACTCTATCGGAATCGATTACAGAGAGCTTCTACATCATCCTTGCTGCCCTCCGATGATGTGTGAGTAGTTCACCATAGACATATGGGTCCATAGCTAGTAGCTAGATGTCTTCTTCTCTATCTTTGATTTTCAATACAATGTTCTCCTCGATGTTCTTGGAGCTCTATCCAATGTAATCTTATTTTGCAGTGTGTTTGTTGGGATCCGATTAATTGTGGGTTATGATCTGGAGTCTTTTCTGAACTTTATTATGCCTTATTTTTATAGCATTGTATTTCTCTCCGATCTATCCATTTGATTTGGCCAACTAGATTGATTTATCTTTAGTGGGAGAGGTCCTTTGAATGGGTTCAATCTTGCGGTGCTCTATATACTAGTGACAGTAGGGGACAAGACACGTATTTGTATTGTTGCCATTGAGGGTAAAACAACGGGGTTTATTCATATTGATTGGGTTTACTTTGTCTACATCATGTCATCTTGCTTAAGGCGTTACTCCGTTTCTCATGAACTTAATACCCTAGATGCATGCTGGATAGTGGTCGATGGTGAAGGAAATATGCCCTAGAGGCAATAATAAAGTTATTATTTATTTCCTTATATCACGATAAATATTTATTATTCATGCTAGAATTGTATTAACCGGAAACATAATACATGTGTGAATACATAAACAAACAGAGTGTCACTAGTATGCCTCTACTTGACTAGCTCGTTAATCAAAGATGGTTATGTTTCCTAACAATGGACAAAGAGTTGTTATTTGATTAACGGGATCACATCATTAGATGAATGATCTGATTGACATGACCCATTCCATTAGCTTAGCACCCGATCGTTTAGTATGTTGCTATTGCTTTCTTCATGACTTATACATGTTCCTATGACTATGAGATTATGCAACTCCCATTTGCCAGAGGAACACTTTGTGTGCTACCAAACGTCACAACGTAACTGGGTGATTATAAAGGTGCTCTACAGGTGTCTCCAAAGGTACATGTTGGGTTGGCGTATTTCGAGATTAGGATTTGTCACTCCGAATGTCGGAGAGGTATCTCTGGGCCCTCTCGGTAATGCACATCACATAAGCCTTGCAAGCATTGCAACTAATGAGTTAGTTGTGAGATGATGTATTACGGAACGAGTAAAGAGACTTGCCGATAATGAGTTTGAACTAGGTATTGAGATACCGACGATCGAATCTCGGGCAAGTAACATACCGATGACAAAGGGAACAACGTATGTTGTTATGCGGTCTGACCGATAAAGATCTTCGTAGAATATGTAGGAACCAATATGAGCATCCAGGTTCCGCTATTGCTTATTGACCGGAGACGTGTCTCGGTCATGTCTACATTGTTTTCGAACCGTAGGGTCCGCACGCTTAACGTTACGATGACAGTTTCATTATGAGTTTATGTATTTTGATGTACCGAAGGTTGTTCGGAGTCCCGGATCTGATCATGGACATAACGAGGAGTCTCGAAATGGTCGAGACATAAAGATCGATATATTGGAAGCCTATATTTGGATATCGGGATCTTTCCGGGTGAAATCGGGATTTTACCGGAGTACCGGGGGTTACCGGAACCCCCCCGGGGGTTATTGGGCCTACATGGGCCCTAAGGGAGAAGAGGAAAGGAGGCAAGAATATATTGGGCCTACGTGCGCCCCTCCCCTCCCTAGTCCGAATAGGATAAGGAGAGGGGGGCGCCCCCCTTTCCTTTCCCTCTTCCTCCTCTTTCCCACTTCTCCTTCTCCAACTAGGAAAGAAGGGAGTCCTACTCCCGGTGGGAGTAGGACTCCCCCTTGGCGCGCCCTCCTTGGCCGGCCGCCCCCTCTCCTTGGCTCCTTTATATACGGGGGCAGGGGGGCACCCTAGAACACACAAGTTGATCTTCGTGATCGTTCCTTAGCCGTGTGCGGTGCCCCCCTCCACCATATTCCACCTCGGTCATATTGTAGCGGTGCTTAGGCGAAGCCCTGCGATGGTTGAACATCAAGATCGTCACCACGCCGTCGTGCTGACGGAACTCCTCCCCGAAGCTTTGCTGGATCGGAGCCCGGGGAGCGTCATCGAGCTGAACGTGTGCCAAGAACTCGGAGGTGTCGGAGTAACGGTGCTTGGATTGGTTGGACCGGGAAGACGTACGACTACTTCCTCTACGTTGCGTCAACGCTTCCGCTTCGGTCTACAAGGGTACATAGACAACACTCTCCCCTCTCGTTGCTATGCATCACCATGATCTTGCGTGTGCGTAGGAATTTTTTTGAAATTACTACGTTCCCCAACAGTGGTATCAGAGCCTAGGTTTTATGGTTTGATGTTATATGCACGAGTAGAACACAAGTGAGTTGTGGGCGATATAAGTCAAACTGCTTACCAGCATGTCATACTTTGGTTCGGCGGTATTGTTGGATGAAGCGGCCCGGACCGACATTATGCGTACGCTTACGCGAGATTGGTTCTACCGCCGAGCTTTGCACACAGGTGGCTGGCGGGTGTCAGTTTCTCCAACTTTAGTTGAACCGAGTATGGCTATGCCCGGTCCTTGCGAAGGTTAAAACAACACCAACTTGACAAACTATCGTTGTGGTTTTGATGCGTAGGTAAGATTGGTTCTTGCTTAAGCCCGTAGCAGCCACGTAAAACTTGCAACAAACAAAGTAGAGGACGTCTAACTTGTTTTTGCAGGGCATGTTGTGATGTGATATGGTCAAGGCATGATGCTAAATTTTATTGTATGAGATGATCATGTTTTGTAACCAAGTTATCGGCAACTGGCAGGAGCCATATGGTTGTCTCTTTATTGTATGCAATGCAATCACCCTATAATGCTTTACTTTATCACTAAGCGGTAGCGATAGTCGTAGAAGCATAAGATTGGCGAGACGACAACAATGCTACGATGGAGATCAAGGTGTCGCGTCGGTGACGATGGTGATCATGACGGTGCTTCGGAGATGGAGATCACAAGCACAAGATGATGATGGCCATATCATATCACTTATATTGATTGCATGTGATGTTTATCTTTTATGCATCTTATCTTGCTTTGATTGACGGTAGCATTATAAGATGATCTCTCACTAAATTTCAAGATAAAAAGTGTTCTCCCTGAGTATGCACCGTTGCCAAAGTTCGTCGTGCCCAAACACCACGTGATGATCGGGTGTGATAAGCTCTACGTCCATCTACAACGGGTGCAAGCCAGTTTTGCACACGTAGAATACTCAGGTTAAACTTGACGAGCCTAGCATATGCAGATATGGCCTCGGAACACTGAGACCGAAAGGTCGAGCGTGAATCATATAGTAGATATGATCAACATAGCGATGTTCACCATTGAAAACTACTCCATTTCACGTGATGATCGGTTATGGTTTAGTTGATTTGGATCACGTGATCACTTAGATGATTAGAGGGATGTCTATCTAAGTGGGAGTTCTTAAGTAATATGATTAATTGAACTTAAATTTATCATGAACTTAGTCCCTGATAGTATCTTGCTTGTTTATGTTGATAGATGGCCCGTGTTGTTGTTCCGTTGAATTTTAATGCGTTCCTTGAGAAAGCAAAGTTGAAAGATGATGGTAGCAATTACACGGGCTGGGTCCATAACTTGAGGATTATCCTCATTGCTGCACAGAAGAGTTACATCCTGGAAGCACCGCTGGGTGCCAGGCCTGCTGCTGATGCAACTGACAACGTTAAGAACGTCTGGCAGAGCGAAGCTGATGACTACTCGATAGTTCAATGTGCCATGCTTTACGGCTTAGAACCGGGACTTCAACAGTGTTTTGAACGTCATGGGGCATATGAGATGTTCCAGGAGTTGAAGTTAATATTCCAGCAGAATGCCCGGATTGAGAGATATGAAGTCTCCAATAAATTCTATAGCTGCAAGATGGAGGAGAATAGTTCTGTCAGTGAGCATATACTCAAGATGTCTGGGTATTGTAATCACTTGATTCAACTGGGAGTTAATCTTCCGGATGATAGCATCATTGATAGAATTATCCAATCACTTCCACCAAGCTACAAGAGCTTCGTGATGAAGTATAATATGCAAGGGATGGATAAGACAATTCCCGAGCTCTTCGCAATGCTAAAGGCTGCGGAGGTAGAAATCAAGAAGGAGCATCAAGTGTTGATGGTCAACAAGACCACTAGTTTCAAGAAAAAGGGCAAAGGGAAGAAGCAGGGGAACTTCAAGAAGAACAACAAGCAAGTTGCTGCTCAGGAGAAGAAACCCAAGTCTAGACCTAAGCCTGAAACTGAGTGCTTCTACTGCAAGCAGACTGGTCACTGGAAGCGGAACTGCCCCAAGTATTTGGCGGATAAAAAGGATGGCAAGGTGAACAAAGGTATATGTGATATACATGTTATTGATGTGTACCTTACTAGAGCTCGCAGTAGCACCTGGGTATTTGATACTGGTTATGTTGCTAATATTTGCAACTCAAAACAGGGACTACGGATTAAGCGAACACTAGCAAAGGACGAGGTGACGATGCGCGTGGGAAATGGTTCCAAAGTCGATGTGATCGCGGTCGGCACGCTACCTCTACATCTATCTTCGGGATTAGTATTAGACCTAAATAATTGTTATTTGGTGCCAGCGTTGAGCATGAACATTATATCTAGATCTTGTTTGATGCGAGACGGTTATTAATTTAAATTAGAGAATAATGGTTGTTCTATTTATATGAGTAATATCTTTTATGGTCATGCACCCTTGAAGAGTGGTCTATTTTTGATGAATCTCGATAGTAGTGATACACATATTCATAATGTTGAAGCCAAAAGATGCAGAGTTGATAATGATAGTGCAACTTATTTGTGGCACTACCGTTTAGGTCATATCAGTGTAAAGCGCATGAAGAAACTCCATACTGATGGATTTTTGGAACCACTTGATTATGAATCACTTGGTACTTGCGAACCGTGCCTCATGGGCAAGATGACTAAAACGCCATTCTCCGGTACTATGGAGAGAGCAACAGATTTGTTGGAAATCATACATACAGATGTATGTGGTCCGATGAATGTTGATGCTCGTGGCGGATATCGTTATTTTCTCACCTTCACAGATGATTTAAGCAGATATGGGTATATCTACTTAATGAAGCATAAGTCTGAAACATTTGAAAAGTTCAAAGAATTTCAGAGTGAAGTTGAAAATCATCGTAACAAGAAAATAAAGTTTCTACGATCTGATCGTGGAGGAGAATATTTGAGTTACGAGTTTGGTCTACATTTGAAACAATGCGGAATAGTTTCGCAACTCACGCCACCCGGAACACCACAACATAATGGTGTGTCCGAACGTCGTAATCGTACTTTACTTGATATGGTGCGATCTATGATGTCTCTTACAGATTTACCGCTATCGTTTTGGGGTTATGCTTTAGAGACGGCCGCATTCACGTTAAATAGGGCACCATCAAAATCCGTTGAGACGACGCCTTATGAACTATGGTTTGGCAAGAAACCAAAGTTGTCGTTTCTTAAAGTTTGGGGCTGTGATGCTTATGTGAAAAAGCTTCAACCTGGTAAGCTCAAACCCAAATCGGAGAAATGTGTCTTCATAGGATACCCAAAGGAGACTGTTGGGTACACCTTCTATCACAGATCCGAAGGCAAGACATTCGTTGCTAAAAATGGATCCTTTCTAGAGAAGGAGTTTCTCTTGAAAGAAGTGAGTGGGAGGAAAGTAGAACTTGATGAGGTAACTGTACCTGCTCCCTTATTGGAAAGTAGTACATCACAGAAACCGGTTTCTGTGACACCTAAACCAATTAGTGAGGAAGTTAATGATGATGATCATAGAACTTCAGATCAAGTTGCTACTGAACCTCGTAGATCAAATAGAGTAAGATCCGCACCAGAGTGGTACGGTAATCCTGTTCTGGAAGTCATGCTACTAGATCATGATGAACCTACAAACTATGAAGAAGCGATGGTGAGCCCAGATTCCGCGAAATGGCTTGAAGCCATGAAATCTAAGATGGGATCCATGTATGAGAACAAAGTGTGGACTTTGGTTGACTTGCCCGATGATCGGCAAGCAATAGAGAATAAATGGATCTTCAAGAAGAAGACTGACACTGACGGTAATGTTACTGTCTACAAAGCTCGACTTGTTGCAAAAGGTTTTCGACAAGTTCAAGGGATTAACTATGATGAGACCTTCTCACTCGTAGCGATGCTTAAGTCTGTCCGAATCATGTTAGCAATTGCCGCATTTTATGTTTATGAAATTTGGCAAATGGATGTCAAAACTGCATTCCTAAATGGATTTCTGGAAGAAGAGTTGTATATGATGCAACCAGAAGGTTTTGTCAATCCAAAGGGAGCTAACAAAGTGTGCAAGCTCTAGCGATCCATTTATGGACTGGTGCAAGCCTCTCGGAGTTGGAATAAACGCTTTGATAGTGTGATCAAAGCATTTGATTTTATACAGACTTTTGGAGAAGCCTGTATTTACAAGAAAGTGAGTGGGAGCTCTATAGCATTTCTGATATTATATGTGGATGACATATTACTAATTGGAAATGATATAGAATTTCTGGATAGCATAAAGGGATACTTGAATAAGATTTTTTCAATGAAAGACCTCGGTGAAGCTGCTTACATATTAGGCATTAAGATCTATAGAGATAGATCAAGACGCTTAATTGGACTTTCGCAAAGCACATACCTTGACAAAGTTTTGAAGAAGTTCAAAATGGATCAAGCAAAGAAAGGGTTCTTGCCTGTGTTACAAGGTGTGAAGTTGAGTAAGACTCAATGCCCGACCACTACAGAAGATAGAGAGAAAATTAAAGATGTTCCCTATGCTTCAGCCATAGGCTCTATCATGTATGCAATGCTGTGTACCAGACCTGATGTGTGCCTTGCTATAAGTCTAGCAGGGAGGTACCAAAGTAATCCAGGAGTGGATCACTGGACAGTGGTCAAGAACATCCTGAAATACCTGAAAAGGACTAAGGATATGTTTCTCATTTATGGAGGTGGCAAAGAGCTCATCGTAAATGGTTACATTGATGCAAGATTTGACACTGATCCGGACGATTCTAAATCGCAAACAGGATACGTGTTTACATTAAACGGTGGAACTGTCAGTTGGTGCAGTTCTAAACAAAGCGTCGTGGCGGGATCTACGTGTGAAGCGGAATACATAGCTACTTCGGAAGCAGCAAATGAAGGAGTCTGGATGAAGGAGTTCATATCCGATCTAGGTGTCATACCTAGTGCATCGGGTCCAATGAAAATCTTTGTGACAATACTGGTGCAATTGCCTTGGCAAAGGAATCCAGATTTCACAAGAGAACCAAGCACATCAAGAGATGCTTCAATTCCATCCGGGATCTAGTCCAGGTGGGATACATAGAGATTTTCAAGATACATACGGATCTGAATGTAGCAGACCCGTTGACTAAGCCTCTTCCACGAGCAAAACATGATCAGCACCAAGGCTCCATGGGTGTTAGAATCATTACTGTGTAATCTAGATTATTGACTCTAGTGCAAGTGGGAGACTGAAGGAAATATGCCCTAGAGGAAATAATAAAGTTATTATTTATTTCCTTATATCATGATAAATGTTTATTATTCATGCTAGAATTGTATTAACCGGAAACATAATACATGTGTGAATACATAGACAAACAGAGTGTCACTAGTATGCCTCTACTTGACTAGCTCGTTAATCAAAGATGGTTATGTTTCCTAACCATGGAGAAAGAGTTGTTATTTGATTAACGGGATCACATCATTAGGTGAATGATCTGATTGACATGACCCATTCCATTAGCTTAGCACCCGATCGTTTAGTATGTTGCTATTGCTTTCTTCATGACTTATACATGTTCCTATGACTATGATATTGTGCAACTCTCGTTTGCCGGAGGAACACTTTGTGTGCTACCAAACGTCACAACGTAACTGGGTGATTATAAAGGTGCTCTACAGGTGTCTCCAAAGGTACATGTTGGGTTGGCGTATTTCGAGATTAGGATTTGTCACTCCGATTGTCGGAGAGGTATCTCTGGGCCCTCTCGGTAATGCACATCACATAAGCCTTGCAAGCATTGCAACTAATGAGTTAGTTGTGAGATGATGTATTACAGAACGAGTAAAGAGACTTGCCGGTAACGAGATTGAACTAGGTATTGAGATATCGACAATCGAATCTCGAGCAAGTAACATACCGATGACAAAGGGAACAACGTATGTTGTTATGCGGTCTGACCGATAAAGATCTTCGTAGAATATGTTGGAACCAATATGAGCATCCAGGTTCCGCTATTGGTTATTGACCGGAGATGTGTCTCGGTCATGTCTACATTGTTCTCGAACCGTAGGGTCCGCACGCTTAACGTTACGATGATAGTTTCATTATGAGTTTATGTATTTTGATGTACCGAAGGTTGTTCGGAGTCCCGGATGTGATCATGGACATGACGAGGAGTCTCAAAATGGTCGAGACATAAAGATCGATATATTGGAAGCCTATATTTGGATATCGGAATCGTTCCGGGTGAAATCGGGATTTTACCGGAGTACCGGGGGTTATCGGAACCCCCCCGGGGGTTATTGGGCCTACATGGGCCCTAAGGGAGAAGAGGAAAGGAGGCAAGAGGTGGCCGCGCGCCCCTCCCCTCCCTAGTCATAATAGGACAAGGAGAGGGGGGCGGCGCCCCCCCTTTCCTTTCCCTCTTCCTCCTCTTTCCCACTTCTCCTTCTCCAACTAGGAAAGAAGGGAGTCCTACTCCCGGTGGGAGTAGGACTCCCCCTTGGCGCGCCCTCCTTGGCCGGCCGCCCCCTCCCCTTGGCTCCTTTATATACGGGGGCAGGGGGCACCCTAGAACACACAAGTTGATCTTCGTGATTGTTCCTTAGCCGTGTGCGGTGCCCCCTCCACCATATTCCACCTCGGTCATATTGTAGCGGTGCTTAGGCGAAGCCCTGCGACGGTTGAACATCAAGATCATCACCCCGCCGTCGTGCTGACGGAACTCCTCCCCGAAGCTTTGCTGGATCGGAGCCCGGGGAGCGTCATCGAGCTGAACGTGTGCCAAGAACTCGGAGGTGCCGGAGTAACGGTGCTTGGATCGGTTGGACCGGGAAGACGTACGATTACTTCCTCTATGTTGCGTCAACGCTTCCGCTTCGGTCTACGAGGGTACGTAGACAACACTCTCCCCTCTCATTGCTATGCATCACCATGATCTTGCGTGTGCATAGGATTTTTTTTGAAATTACTACGTTCCCGAATAGATGGGTGGAGTAATAGTAGTAGATGCAGGCAGGAGTGGGTCTACTTGTCTCAGACGTGATGCCTATATACATGATCATTGCCTTGAATATCGTCATAACTATGCACTTTTCTATCAATTGCCCAACAGTAATTTGTTCACCCACCATACGCTATGTGATGAGGACATGAATACCTTGGATACGACCAAAAATATTGCATACATGTATATTTGTGAGGTGATTTCTAATGCAAACTATGCAATAATTTATTTATGTCATCCAGGGCAAAAATACTTCACAAACTTTTGTGCCATGTCTAATTGCAGGTGTATGGGACATTTGTACAATCCACATATGAAGATAAGGGAAAAAGAGAAGTTTAGGTGCTGTTTAAAAAGTCCTCTGACATCATTTTTGGGCCAAGAGAAGATAGAGTCCAAGTCTCTCACGTTCTGGATTCATTCAGACTGCACAAACATACCTGACTCAAAACACCAACAATTTTTTCATACGGACTCCAAATTGGGTGATTCTTTTTTCTTTGAAAGTAGATTTCGTGCTCTTTCCAACACAATTGGATTCACCTTCAAATTCGTCTGGAGCATTGGGTTATGGACGAAACAATCTGACATTGTAGCAGAATCCGAGTCAAACTACAAGCCCAAAGGTGATTCGGACTGCACAAACATACCTGACTCAAAACGCCAACAAATTTTTCATACGGACTTC
The DNA here is from genome assembly GCF_002162155.2 of Triticum dicoccoides. Taxonomy (NCBI): domain Eukaryota; kingdom Viridiplantae; phylum Streptophyta; class Magnoliopsida; order Poales; family Poaceae; genus Triticum; species Triticum dicoccoides. The sequence goes on along the minus strand of NC_041392.1, from coordinate 368,667,776 downwards.
TAATTGGGTGATTCTTTTTTTGTTTGAAAGTAGATTTCATGCTCTTTCCAACACAATTGGATTCACCTTCAAATTCGTCCAGATCATTGAGTTATGGACGAAACAATCTGACGTTGTAGCAGAATCCGAGTCAAACTACAAGCCCAAAGGTGTTGCATCACCTCCACTTGGGCCCATGAGCCTTGTACGACCTAGGGTTAGTTTTAGGCTGCCTTGGGATGTCCTCCAACCTCCTTGGCCGGCACCCGTTGCTCCTATATAAGTAGATCCATCTAGTAGCTTTTTCCTGGGGGATTTGTTTAGTTAAAAGTTAGCCATTGCAACTTCGCGTACTTTGTTTGTGTCCAACGACCAGACCAAGACCGCTTACGGATCCCCACCATTATCAATACTTCATATATATTCGCAATATTCAGATTGCTTTATCATATCCTTGCTCATTCTTCGATTGCTTGCAGGAATAGACCTTCGTGGTCAGGCTGACCGTGCTTCCGGCATCGTTAGTAACCTCAGAAGATTGGTTTAGCGATTGCTAAGGCGCAACGTCTTGCATGTTTGTAGTCGGATCGTCAAAGTTGTCTCCACCAAATCGATAGTTATCATCTCATTGAAAGACCGAGACCCTCGCCTCTATCAAGTGGTATTAGTTTTCAGGTTGCTTAGTGAGAATTTCCAGTTTTTTCCAGATTAGATTTATTTTCTTACCTATTGTCCAAGAAAAAGCCACAAAAAAAGTTAGATCTATTCATCCTTTGTCCAAGCCAGTCTAAACCTTTGCAATTTTCTTTTCATTGCTTGCATAGTTGAATTATCGGTTGCATCGTCCTGTCGAGTTGCTGGTCTTAGTGTCTAGTTCATTTAGAGTTTCGAGTTCTGTTCACATTAGTCACGCCGCCGATGCATCGTTATCCCTTCCGCTGTCCACCATCCATCCATCAATTTCCACCACGTGCTACCCATCGTTCATTGTATGTGTTCGGGAGAGAAGCATCTAGTGAAAACTATGGCCCCCGGGTCTACTTTTATCATATATATATATAACCCAAAATATCATTGCTGCAATTTTTATCTTTTTTTGCAATTTATCTATCTACTTATACAAGATTTGATCCTTGTAAGTTATGAGTTCAAGGGGATTGACAACCCTCTTACCCACGTTGGGTGCGAGCATTTGCTTTTGTGTGTAGGTGTTGTTCACGAGGCTTTGCGTGATTCTCCTACTGGATTGAGACATTGGTTCTCACTGAGGGAAATACTTATCTCTATGGTGCGTGATTCTCCTCTCCTCTTCAGGTAAAATCCCAACGCAGCTCACAAGTAGCAGGAAGAATTTCTGGCGCCGTTGCCGGGGAGGCATCATCAAAACCTATCAAGTACCTTCGCACAAACTATTATCTACTTGCTCTAATTTTTATTTGCCTTTGCCTCTCGTTTTAATCCCCCCACTTCTATTTTTTTTACAAAAACACAAAAAAACATTGTTTGCCCGTTTGCTTGCTTTGTCGCTATGTCTCAAGAAAATACCAAGTTGTGTGACTTTTCAAATACCAATAAAAATTATTTTTATAGTACTCAAGTTGCTCCTCCCGCGACTAGTGCGGAATCATGTGATATTAATGTTGTTTTGATAAATCTTGTTATGGAAGAACAACTTTTTGGTAGTCCTAATGAAGATGTTGCATTGGTAGTCCTAATGAAGATGTTGCATCCCATCTTAACACTTACGTTGAATTATGTGATATGCAAAAGAAAAAAGATATGGATACTGATATTTTTTAATTGAAATTATTTATGTTCTCACTATGAGATCGTGTTAAAACTTGGTTTTCGTTCTTCGCTTGAAATAGTATTGATTCTTGGGATAAGCGTAAGGATGCTTTTATTGCCAAGTATTTTCTCCCGCTAAAATTATTTCTCTTAGAAATCAATTTATGAATTTTAGGCAACTTGAGCATGAACATGTTGCACAATCTTTGGAGAGAATGAAATTAATGATAAGAAATTGTCCCACTCATGGTTTAGGTTTATGGATGATTATACAAAATTTCTATGCGGGACTAAACTTTGTTTCTAGAAATCTTCTAGACTCTGCTGCAGGTGGTACTTTTATGGAAATCACATTGGAAGAAGCTACAAAATTCCTTGATAATATAATGGCAAATTAATCTCAATTGCACACCAAAAGAGCTCGAACTGGTAAGAAGGTAAATTCTGACAAAGAAATTACTACTTTGAGTGATAAAATGGATGCTCTTATGAAATTGGTTGCTAATAAAAATGCTCATGTTGATCCTAATGATGTACCATTATCTACTTTGACTGAGAAAAATAATGCCATTGATATGAATTTTTTCTCTAGAAATAATTTCAATAACAATGCTTATAGAGGTAATTTTAATCCTAGGCTGTATCCTAGAAATTCCTCTAATAATTATGGTAATTCCTGTGGTAATAATAATAATAGGATACCTATTGATCTTGAGATCAATATTAAAGAATTCATTAATTCTCAAAAGATTTTTATGCCATGTAGAAGAAAAATTAAATAAAGTTGATGATATGACTAGGAACATGGATAGAATTGCTCATGATGTGGAAACTCTTGAATCTAAAAAATTTCCACCTAAGCATGGTATTAATGAGTCTATTGAAGCTATCAATGTTTCCATTAATGAAAGTAAAGAGAGAACCACTAGGTTGAGAGCTTAACGGTAGAAAAGGCTATTCCGCCCGATTTTTTCCGTAATCATGATGAAGATATTAAAATGATTGGTATCTCACCCATTGAATCTTTGTTTAGTAATATGAAACTTGATGAAAAAGGGACTGGAGATGAGTCAACTTTAGCTAGAAGGTGTCCCAATTGTTCGGCGGGTGATGATCTTAATGACAAAAGTAATAGAAGTGGGTTTGGAGAGGTCAAGACTTTAAGTTGTGATGTGCCCACTACTTTGGATTACAAGGGCTTTAATTATGATAGTTGTTCTTTAATTGAGTGTATTTCCTTGTTGCAATCCATGATAAATTCACCCAATGCTTACGAACAAAATAAAGCTTTTACTAAACGTATCGTAGAAGCTATGATGAAAGCTCATGAAGTGGAGTTGGAGGTTTCAATACCTAGGAAATTACATGATGAATGGGAACTTACTATTAAAGTAAAGATTAAAGATTATGAATGTAATGCTCTATGTGATTTAGGTGCTAGCTTTTCTACTATACCAAAATCTTTATGTGATGTGCTAGGCCTTGTTGATATGGATGAACATTCCCTTAATTTGCACTTAGCAGATTCAACTATTAAGAAACCATTGGTAGAATAAATTATGTGCTTTATTATTGCTAATAGAAACTATGTGCATGTGGATTTCATTGTGCTTGCTATTGAATGTAATCCGTCTTGTCCTATTATACTTGGTAGGCCTTTCCTACGAACCATAGGTGCTATTAGTGGTATGAAAGAAGGAAACACAAGGTTCCAATTCCCATTGAAGAAATAAATGGAACACTTCCCTAGAAAGAGAATTAAGCCACCATATGAATCTAGTATGAGGGTGACCTATGGGATGAAAACTAAGGATGGCAATACTTGAAACTATGCATTACGCCTATCTAGGGGCGTAAAAGAATAGCACTTGTTGGGAGGCAACACAATAATTATCTTATTTTTCTTTTTTCTTTTTTGTTTTTGAGTGTTCACACAATTATGCTACTATTATGATTTGGTTTTATGTTTTAATTAGCGTTTGTGCCAAGTAAATCCTTTGGGATGATTTGGTTGATAGTCGACTTGATTATGTGAAAAAACACAAACTTTTGCGCCCAGTTCTGGATTTTTTAAAATTCAATGGAACGGGATAAAATTCTAAATTTATTACAAATGATTGATATACAAATTTTCCATGTTGTCCTAGTTTTGAAGAATTTTTGGAGTTACATAAGTATTGCGTTTGTTCATATTACAGACTGCTCTGTTTTAGACAAATTATGTTTTTGTTGCATAGTTTGCTTGTTTTAATGATGCTATGGATTATATCAGGGGGTATAAGCCATGGAGAAGTTAGAATACAGTAGGTATTATGTAATAATAAAATATGAATGGGTTCATAACAGTACCTAAAGTTTATGATTTGCTTGTTATAAAACAGATCTCACAAGTTTCTATTGAGTTTTGTGTGCTAAAGTTTTCATGTTTTGGGTGATATCACGATGTATGAAGGAATAAGGAGGAGCAAGATCCTAAGCTTGGGGATGCCCCAAGCACCCCAAGGTAATATTCAAGGAGAACCAAGCATCTAAGCTTCCCTCTTTCGTCTATAATCCATTGGTATATTACTTGCAGCTATATTTTTATTCATCACATGATATGAGTTTTGCTTGGAGCGTCTTGTATTATAGTAGTATTTGCTTTGTTTACTTTTTACTTTGCCACAATCATTGTTTGTTGCAGACACCTTTTGAGAGGGACATGCATTTATTCGTGATTTGTTAGAATGCTCTATGTGCTTCACTTGTATCTTTTGATCTAGGCAGTTGCTCTAGTGCTTCACTTATACTCCCATCCATCCCAAAATTCTTGTCTTATATTTGTCTAAATACGGATGTATCAAGCCACGTTTTAGTATTAGGTACATATGTATCTAGACAAATCTAAGACAATAATTTTGGGACGAAGGGAGTATCTTTTAGATCACGGTGGTGGTTATATTTTAAAGAAATAGTTGCACCCTGATGCTTCACTTATATATTTTTGGGAGTCTAATAAATAGTAATGGCAATATGCATGTGTTATGAATCTAGTCCTAATATGATAGGTATTCAAGAGGGATATAATAAAAACTTTCATGTCGATCACTGAATATGATAACTTTGATTCCTTGCAATAGTTTTGCGATATTTAGATGGTAATATGTGGGAGGTACTAGTGAATGATTGGGGTTTACTAAGAATATTGGTGTTTGTGATTACCGAAACATGCACGTATAGTCTCTAGTTATGCTAAGAAGTTGGAGCATGATTTATTATTGGTTGTCTTCCTTATGGGTGGCGGTCGGGGATGAGCGATGGTCTTTTCCTACCAATATATCTCCCTAGGGGCATGCGTAGTAGTATTTTGCTTCAAGGGCTAATAAACTTTCGCAACAAGCATGTGAGTTCTTTATGACTAATGTGAGTCCATGGATTATATGCGCTCTTACCTTTCCGCAATTTGCTAGCCTCTTCGGTACCATGTAGAAGCCAGAGCTCGTGGTGTGGAAAACATTTGCAACAAATACTGTGTTGCAAATTTTTTCGTAGACTCATGGACTTCTCCAACTGTAACGCCCCAAGACCGGAGCTTCAGATGTCTTTATGGTTTCCAAGATTCGTTGTGTGATTGGTTTCGTCTGTTGCATTCATATTTGCATCATGTGCATTGCATCATGTCATCATCTCATAAATCTTTGCACCTCAACTCACTAAATAAATTGCATGGATCTTCGGTCCATTTAAATCGAGGGAACTCACATGGTGGTTTCTCTTTATAACCTATCCTCCCGATAGTAGGGAGCTATATTCAATATTTCTTTAATTTGATATTCACCATAACACACATGCAAAAATAATCCTCATGCCTTTTTCCTTCTCAACTCTTGGTCTCTAACTTTGTCATATACCTTTTCTTCATTTTCCGGAGCTCCACCTAAATTCTCAACATTTTTGGGCACTTCGAAAAACCTGTCCTAGTTCAAACCTTTTGAATTAAATTCAAATGAATTTGAATTTAATCTTTCAAACTTGACCTTTTCTATTTTCTCGGGCTGTGCACATTTTCACGAGTTCGTGAAAATTATCCCCATGCCCAGAGTCCTCCCCTACCTTCTCTTTCTTTTCTTTCTCTTTTTCTGTTTTGTTTTAAATGGAAAAGATGGGAAAGAGAGAGAGAAAGCAGAGAGCCCAACTGGGCCTCCCTAGGCCATTTTCCGCGCCGGCCCACCTGCACCACCCGCACCCAGGCCGGCCCAAGGCCCACTCCCTCCCTAACCTAGCGCTGACCGAACCCTCGATCTCTCCCTCCTCCTCATTCCCTCACCACCGCCAGTAGCGCTGCACGCACGCACGCACGCTCCCTTCCCTCGATCCCATCTCTCCCTCCCGCAGTGCCCGACTCCCCCATCTCCCTCGCAGACTCGCTCTCTCCCGACCCTCTCTTCTCCCCTGCTCGCGCCGCCAGAGAGGAGAGGTCTCTCGCCCCACCCATGCACGCAGGAGCCCCTGCTCTCGGTCCCCGTCCTCGCCAGCGCACCTCGACGCCCCATCCCCGCATGGCTCCATCCTCGCCGCCTGCAAGCTCCGTCCAGCGAGCGCCGCGGTGTTCCTCGTGTTCATGGCCTCCTCGCCGCCGTTCACCTTCGCCTCGAGCTCCCGGAGAGCGCCGCCGTGCCTCCTGCCATGGCCTCCTCCTCGCCTCGAAGCCCCACGCCCTAGGCTTCTTCCTCGCGCTCCTTGCCATGGTCACGTGCCCTTCGATCCAGCAGGACGATGCCCTGCCTCGCCGCCGTTCGCCTCCGGCGAGCATCCGCAGAAGCTCATCCACATCGCCATGATCCTATTTCCTCTCCAGCGCTGCCCCTGTTGCCTCTTGTTTTGGCCGCAGAGATCCTTCGACGACCCGTGTACCTCGTCGTGACTGCTTCTTGTCGTTGGACTGCCGAGATGCAGCCCCGATGCTCTTCATTATCGCTGCAAAATCCCACCTCGTCACCACTTGCACCCCCCATGATTCGGTGATCCTTCGTTCGCACGCCAAGACCGGACCCGTCAAGTACAACCACACCGTGCTGATACGGGAACCACTACCGTCGACCTCCGAAGAACAGGGTTTTGCCGAGTACCCCTTCGTTTTGTCCAGACCATCAAGTCCCTCGACGACAAGTGCACGACTACGCAGATTGTACCAAGTACCCCTTCGTTTCGACGAGACCAGAAAGTCCGAAGAATGCCAAGTTCGATGACGCTCTCCGCCCGAACGACTACCGCCGACGCATACCTCTCCGTCGCCGTGGGTTTCGTCAAGTTCAACGGTGAACCCCGAAGCCCTCGGATTCGTCAAGTCCGAAGATGCAAGTACCACTCCGAACCATGTACGACGACAATCGCCGAAGACCCGTGTAACGTGAACGTGAACGACTACCGTCGCGGAACAACTACTTCCTCTACTTCCCTCGACGAACTCGAACCGTCCCGTTTGCACACTTCGAAGGTATAACCCCGAGACGACCGTCCGTGAACGAATGTTTGTGATGTTTGAGATGCTCGTGTTTGCACCGTGTCCAATTTGTCACTCGTTTCCTTGTCGCCAACTCATGGGGCACCCGGTATCCGGGAGCGCCCCACCATCTTTTGCACGCAACCACACACTTCTCCTTTGCATCGGTATCTTGAACCGGAACGCTGTCGTGGCACCATTTTCGTTATCGTTGCCGTGGCACCCCTTTCCTTTCCGCCACGATGACAAATGCCTCATAATATGCTCTTGTTAACATTTTCTTAAAACTTGCATAACTTGAACATGTCACCCGCATCATGATAACAACAATTAAAATGTTTAAATTGTTGTTGCTATATATTATTAATGCATATGGGGATTTACCGGATTCGTTATTTGTTATACCCGGCCCCATTTAAATTGTTTAGATGGTGTAGTTTTTTTATGCCTCACCTCTTGCCATGTTAACCAACATTTAATATTGTTGAGTACCTAACCGAGAGAGAACTAAATAATTAATGTGGTGTTCCATCAATATGCAACGGAGCTCCACTTAATTTGTGGTATTGTTTGTGCACTTTTCCATGTCATGCTTCATTTAACCGGACATGCATCATGCCATGATTATGTGGTGGTTGTTTACTATGTTGTTTGCTTCTTTCCGGTGTTGCTTTTTCGGGTTAGTTCCGATAACGTCGCGTTTGTGAGGATCCGTTCGACTTCGTCCGTTTGTCTTCTTCATGGACTCATTCTTCTTCCTTGCGGGATTTCAGGCAAGATGACCATATCCTCGAAATCACTTCTATCTTTGCTTGCTTAGTTGCTCGCTCTTTTGCTATGCCTATGCTGCGATACCTACCACTTGCTTATCATGCCTCCCATAATGTTAAACCAAGCCTCTAACCCACCTTGTCCTAGCAAACCATTGATTGGCTATGTTACCGCTTTGCTCAGCCCCTCTTATAGCGTTGTTAGTTGCAGGTGAAGATTGAAGCCTGTTCCATGTTGGAACATGGACATTTTTTTGTTGGGATATCACGATATATCTTATTTAATTAATGCATCTATATACTTGGTAAAGGGTGGAAGGCTTGGCCTTATGCCTGGTGTTTTGTTCCACTCTTGCCGCCCTAGTTTCCGTCATATCGGTGTTATGTTCCCGGATTTTGCGTTCCTTACGCGGTTGGGTTATAATGGGAACCCCTTGACAGTTCGCTTTGAATAAAACTCCTCCAGCAAGGCCCAACATTGGTTTTACCATTTGCCACCTAGCCTTTTTTCCCTTGGGTTAGGCCAGCCCAAGGGTCATCTTTATTTTAAACCCCCCCGGGCCAGTGCTTGTCTAAGTGTTGGTCCAAACTAGAGCCCCTTGCAGAGCCACCTCGGGGAAACTCGAGGGCTGGTTTTAGTTGTACGGATTGCTTATCCGGTGTTGCCCTGAGAACAAGATATGTGCAGCTCCTATCGGGATGTCGGCACATCAGGTGGTCTTGCTGGACTTGTTTTACCATTGTCGAGGATGTCTTGTAGAACTGGGATACCGAGTTTGATCGGAATGTCTCGGGAGGAGGTCTATTCCTTCGTTGACCGTGAGAGCTTTTCATGGGCTAAGTTGGGACACCCCTGCAGGGATTTGAACTTTCGAAAGCCGTGCCCACGGTTATGGGCAGATGGGAATTTGTTAATGTCCGGTTGTAGAAAACCTGAAGTTGACCTTAATTAAAATGAATCAACCGTGTGTGTAACCGTGATGGTCTCTTTCCGACGGAGTCCGGGAAGTGAACACGGTGTTGGAGTTATGCTTGACGTAGGTTGTTCTAGGATCACTTCTTGATCATAGTTTCTCGACTATGCTTTGCCTTCTCTTCTCGCTCTCATTTGCGTATGTTTAGCCACCATATATGCTAGTCGCTTGCTGCAGCTCCACCTCATACCTTTACCTTACCCATAAGCTTAAATAGTCTTGATCGCGAGGGTGCGAGATTGCTGAGTCCCCGTGACTCACAGATACTTCCAAAACCAGCTTGCAGGTGCCGATGAGTCCGTGCAGATGACGCAACCAAGCTCAGGAGGAGCTCGATGAAGATCTTGTCATTTATGTTGTTTTGTTCTAGTTGATCAGTAGTGGAGCCCAGTTGGGGTCGATCGGGGACCTTGTCGCATTTGGGGTTCTTCTTTTATTTTGGTTCCGTAGTCGGACCTTGATTGTATCTGGATGATGTATTGCTTTATTCATGTAATTGTGTGAAGTGGCGATTGTAAGCCAACTATGTATCTCTTTTCCCTTATTATATTACATGGGTTGTTTGCGAAGATTACCTCACTTGCAACATTGCTTTCAATGCGGTTATGCCTCTAAGTCGTGCTTCGACACGTGGGAGATATAGCCGCATCGAGGGCGTTACACCAACATAGGCAATGTTTCAGAAACATCTCACTACAATGTCATCTTAGCGCGATTACTGGCTTGCAGTTGTATCATTGTTACTGAAGCACGAGGGATGTTCTTGAAGCAGCTATGTTTCCGCAACATTACATTGGCGTATCCAAGGATGGACCGATGGAGCACGCAGGCTATGGTGGCGACCAGTAGGCCCCATCCCTAGCGCCTCCATCACAACAACACAGGTGTCCCCTGATATGTCTCCAACGTATCTATAATTTTTGATTGTTCCATGCTATTATATTATCTGTTTTGGATGTTTTATATGCATTAATATGCTATTTTATATGATTTTTGGGACTAACCTATTAACCTAGAGCCTAGTGCTAGTTTCTGTTTTCCCCTTCTTTTAGAGTTTCGCAGAAAAGGAATACCAAAAGGAGTCCAAATGAAATGAAACTTTGGCGATGATTTTTCTTGGACCAGAAGACATCCAGAAGACTTGGAGTGCAAGTTAGGGAAGCCACGAGGCAGCCACAAGGACGGAGGGCGCGCCCAGGGGGGGTAGAGCGCGCCCCCACCCTCGTGGGCCCCTCGTGACTCCACCGACCTATTTCTTCTGCCTATATATTCTCAAATATTCCAAAACCTACCAAGAGAGCCACGAAAACACTTTTCCACCGCCGCAACCTTATGTACCCGTGAGATCCCATCTAGGGGCCTTTTCCGGCGTCCTGCCGGAGGGGGATTCGATCACGGAGGGCTTCTACATCAACACCATTGCCTCTCCGATGAAGCGTGAGTAGTTTACCTCAGACCTACGTGTAACGACCCGAGACCGACGCTTCAGACGCATCACATTTGTTTTTCCTTGCCGAGTGTGTTTTATTTGTTTGTTGCATTTCATCATCGCATCATCCGCATTGCATTCACTTGTTTTCATAAAACCCGTTGTCATTCGTAGTTGTCGTGTTGTAATTTTGGAATAGCAAGGCGCGGGTTGAGATGGAGGGAGTTGTTGGAGCACAACGACACAAAGATATATCTTGAATATTTCGGTGTAACAAGGCGCGAGTTGAAGAGGCGGGAGTTTCGCAGCACGATAGACAAAAACGCTAGCTTGAAATTTCGCCATAACAAGGCGCGGCTTGAAATTTCGGGAGAACAAGCTTAACGTGTACCCAAAAAAGACAATTCGCACCTCATCACTAGAGAGAGCTATGTCCCATTTTACTATATTACTAGAAATGCATTCAAATACAACAAAAAAACTAAAAAATTAGGACAACAAACATAACGTGTACAGTACCAAAACAATTTGCACTTCCCTCAACAATAAAAAGCAATGTGTGTTGTCTAGCATATGGACTAAATTTGAGTACATTTTCCCTGTTTGAATGGGATTGTACTCGGGTTAGTTATACAACCATCTAAATATTATCTTCACAACACATGACATGAATATAGGAGAAGTAAATTCCTATATAAATACGAACTACATGTACATACGATCTCAAATTCAAATATATGTATAGATTTTATGTTGAATTCAAATCATAGTACATGTATGCTCTAGCTAGATGTTCGGAACCTAAACCATGTATGATATACTACGCACAATGTGTTTAACAAGCACAGCGCACACACAAACACCATTTAGACTAGTAAGGTACACGTGAATAGCACGCATGAGATTTGGCAACCAAATTATGAATAAATACCACATTATATCATGTAAGCTTTGAGTCATATATGCATGATCTAGATGTTCGTTTAATTCTTATAGTTCATTTCATTCAAAATCATCTAGTTTTTATAAGAAAGCTAATCTATGTTAAGATTCATGGAATTGTGCGTTGTAAGGCATAAAGTAAAAACAAATAATGGCAAATCATGTAGAAAAACATTTGGGCAATTCTGAGAAGGAAGATTCTAGAACAAAGAAGAAGTGCTTGTGTTTTGAGGTTTGTGCATTATGCTTAAGTTCAACCATGGAGTCTTCTAGATTGTACATGTGGCAAAATCTGGTGGAATCTAGATGATATCCAACGGCCAGTTGTGCTCAAATTTGTCATCTCTGAACCATCGGATTGGCCTCATCCAACGATCATCTTTCAAAGTTAAAGTTATCCGCACACTATATAAAAAATAAAAAATATAATATATATAGGGGTATAGATATAGATATGTCATGCGAAAGCCACCCATCATCTCTAATTAGAATAGTGTGTCCATGCATGGATGCAATGTGGCCAAACGATGTCTGCCATCGATATCTCAAATACAAATCAGTCTGACCTTGTTTAATGTGTATACACTACAACATGCTCGTTTCCAAAGCACACCACACATATCTCAGTTATATTCATGCATGCATGGGTTTCAAACATCATGATCTCTTATTCAAATATTTGAATTGTACTTTACATTGATTATGACGCCACCTAGTCTTTTACACCCACACAGTCATCTTCTCTTTATAATTGTACCATTAACTTTCTCTCGTGAATGCATGCACAGACAGTACCAGTCGGCATTATCCATCGCACACATGCAATCTTTTTCTTCAGGTTGGTCTCCCATGCATGCACACACACACACCTCCCCCTCCCCATCATATCGGGCATTCTTTATCTCTCACGTGCATGCGCAACGATCGATGTTCCTCTGTGAGTGTGTATATATAGCTAGGTCTTTCATAGTTTTCCACACAAACCGATCAGTCTATACATCTAGTGAGGTCTCACCCTCTTTCCCACGTCCACATTGATCTATCTATACCTCTCTATATAGGACTACATAGCTAATACACCCACATTAATATATATCCAACGCCCCCCTCTCATCATCCATTACTCCGCTTCATCTCTCAAATGCATGCACAATGGCGAAGACAAGGGGAAGCAAGGGCCCTGCCCCCCTAACATCACTATATATCGAGGCTAATATGAATGTGATCATTAGTAAATTGCTGGTAAAATGGTTTAAGTTGATGAATTGGCCCTCCTCGTAAAGGATTAGCAATGCTTGGCCCCCTAGCTCATTTATATTTCATGGCTCCGCCACTGCGTGCAACAATGCACGTTCTCGCCCCCTCTCTTCAAATATCGATCTCGCACTTGTGCACTCCTTCATAGTCTCCCTCCACTTGGCCCCTCGCACCATCTTCTAGCCCCCACCGGATTTTGCCACATGTACAATCTAGCAGACTCCATGGTTGAACTTAAGCATAATGCACAAACCTCAAAACACAAGTGCTTCTCCTTTGTTCTAGAATCTTCCGTATCATAACTGTCCAAACTTTTTTTCTAGTTGAATTGCAATTATTTGTTTTCACTTTATGCTTTACAATGCACAATTGCATGAATCATAAAATAGATTAAGGGATTCTTTGATTCAAAGGATTCCCAAAGGAATTTTGGAGGATTCTAATCCTTAGGAATTTTTCCTATCTTGGTTGTTTGATTCGTAGGATTGTAAACCATAGAAATTTTTACATAGGATTCATTTGCACTAGATTTCATAGGAAACATCCCATCCACTCAAACCACTTTGAAAGAATCCTGCATTTTTCTATGCACAATCAAACACTCGTACAATCCTGTAGGATTCAAGATGACATTCCATTCTAATCCCATGTTTTTCCTATTCCCGCGTTTTGGAAATCCTACGAATCAAAGAGGCCCTAGCTTTTTTTTATAAAAACTAATTTATTTTGAATGAGATGAACTATAAGAATTAAACGAAGGTCTACATCAGGCATATATGACTAAGAGCTTACATGCTATAGTGTGGTATTTATTCATAATTTGGTTGCCAAATCTGATGCATGCAATGCACGTGTACCTTACTAGTACTTCGAGTATGTGAAAACACGTAAATTAGAATTCCAATGGCACGCTACACAGTGTCTCTCTTACAGTTCATGAAGCTACGTGGCACATGTGGAGGCGTTGTCCCGACCTTGTTGTGTGGATTGATCACAGTGATGTGCCGCTGCTTCCAGAAGAATGTACTCGTCCTCTCTGAGCCACATTGGCGGTACATGCATGAAGCGAAGATGTGCACACACCCCACGCACGCACTCATTCCCTCGCATGCACATGCAGGTACACGGGGCAATGCATTTTTGTACGAAGATCCACCCCATGTGATAATTTGACGCGTGTAAAGTCCTTCATTTCATTGATGGTCAATTAATACAGCGCATGCAAATTGAGTGGACGTGAGGGCGGAAGAAAGACATTACTACTCCATTTTTGCCAGGGCTACTGTTGGTGGCCTTTATATTTAAATATGGACAGAGTGGAGTAGTACTATCTTTATCTTAGCCTCGTAGGGCTCTCCCAGTGCCTAGGCTCGCCTCCCCGCCTCGCCCACCTGATCCCGCCATGGAGGATCCCATCATGGATAATCCCTTAGATCACAGGATCCCGCGGGCTTCCCTCTCGCTGCGGCCCGCAGCACTGCCGCCTTTGAGCGAAACCCACATGTGTTTTAGAGGGGATCCATTGCTCTGGAATCACAGATCGGTGACACTGGAGGACATGCCAGGGCTGCGTTTTAGGTGGTGGGCAGCAAGGGAAAATTGGATCAACGAAGCATCGCATCGATTGGAGAGAAGTTTCAAGGAGCTGCGCCTGGCGCAACACAAGGTGGAGGCGCAAGTCGATCTCAGGGGAGAGTTGCTGAGGGATGTCAGCATCTGGCAGCGTTGCATTGATTTCGAGCTAGGGCTAACGACAGAGATCATATTCACAAAGTCGACTGCGGAGGAAAGAACGCGCATGCCTGCGTAATGGCATGAGCAGCCGGTGCAACTGTTCAAATGGGCGGTAGGAGAAGCCAAATCTCGGGATCAGTTGCGGTGGTGCCGCTGGGCATGCATCTTAGGCGATGTGAGCTGCCCTCCTTCCCCGCCAGCGATGTAGTGACCTAGTCGGTTGCTGCTGCAGTGAACTTGCAACGCTATGTCGGTTTGCATCCTTGACAATAACTCCATCTATATGTATTGTTTTCCTATAAAAAAATACTTGGTCATTTGGAAAAAGATGGTAATTGATTTATCACTAGTTTTAGATTGCTTGGTCGTGACAATCAACCGAAGCCACAACTAGAAGTCTCCATCGCGTAAGTACTTTACGGTCGGTCACACCAACAGATGGTCGGTCACACCAACAAACGGCTGGTCAGACCCGCGTCTCACCGAAGGGACACACATCGGCTTGGTCTGACATGTACGACCAGTTACATCACTGACTTGTGCGACTGCATTTGAGCAGTGTAGTACTCCCTCTAACTCAGTTGACAAGTCTTGCACGTGTACCTAGGTCGTTAATTTGACCAACTTAACAAGAGGCATACATTATGAAAAATATATCATTACAAACTTCAAATATTCTATTTTTAATGATATATTTTTTATGTTAAACAATTTATGTTCTACTAAACTCATCAGGAGTACTTGAAATTTATGTTCCACTAAACTCATCGGGAGCCGTTTCGGGCCTCCAAACCAAAACCATCAATTAATCTTTACCTTGTTCCCATCACATTCCAAAGTACTAGTGCTACAGTTAAGTGCAAGCCTGCTCACACCTACCAGTACGTACCAAACCTGAACGTGTTCCCACTATGCAGGTTTTAGTACTAGTGCTAGTACTTAGGTTATAAAAAGGGGAACTACCTAACCAAAAATTACTCTACCTTCCTCCTCATAAGTCCTCCTTCTTCGTCCATACTTGCCATGGCCGGTGTGCAGAGCTCTAGGTCGAGAACTACTCGTAACAAGGGAGCGGCAACCAAGGCTGCGAAAAAAAGAGAGGGCTCGCCGCTACGCAGAGACCTCGAAAGATCTCTCACGGGCAGGCGATGGCTCCTAGGAGCGCCGTACCCACGGAGGCGAACATGCCGAGCTGGCGGCGCTGGAGTCGTTATCCCTCGATGGCATGCCCGATCAGCTCAATAAGCACCTCAATAAGCACAAGGAGTTCATCCATGGCTTGGTGGAGCTGCTGAAGGAGAGCCTCGATGACATGCCCGCTGAGCTCAATGAGCAGGGGGAGTTGACCGCCGGCTTGGTGATGCCACTAAAGAAGAGCATTGCCTCAGAGAAGAAGGGGACCGACGAAATCCTGCAACTCCAGGAGGACAAGGCGAAGCTCTGCTACGAGCTCGACCTGCTGAAGGAGGAGAACGCCGGCTGGAAGAAGTTGCATGAGAATAGTAGTTCCACGATGAAAATGCTGCAGGCCCTCGTCATGGAACAGAAGGAGGAGTTGGGGAAGCTCCGCATTGAGCACCCGGCTGCTGTCAAGGTACATAATGCGGCCGTGGAAAAGATGATGAAAGCTCATGTCGAGAAATCCCGCGTCATGGAGGTTCTCGACCGCAGAGAAGGGCAAGGCTCCCCTCAACGTGCCCGAGCTGCTCCCGCCAAAGAAAAGGAGGTCTCATTGCCGCGAGATGGTCGTGAGGCCAGTGGTGTCGTGGCCTTGGTATGAGAGGCCGCCTCCTGGGTACCCACTGCCCTTGTACACTCACGCCACCGATTCCGGAGGGAGGAGCGGTGAGCGGCGGCGCCCTCGCTAGGGCCGTCGTCGCTGTGCCGCGGAGGCGCACGCCGTCGCCCCAAGGATCCACGCCGCAGACTCTTCGCGCGAGTTTGTGCTGTGGGTGGCGATGCCCCCGAGCACCTGGATATGCCTCCCGCCGTTCTTCGCTGCCGAGATGCCGCCGATGGGCCTTCGTGAACTTTGGCTGCAGCATGCCGACTGTGATGCCCCAATGACCGAAGCGGAGATTGGAACCGTTGCCTCCGGGAAGATCTTCATGAACCGAGGCTGGGGTGAGATTACCCGGGTCTGCCGTGCGGAGGGTGCCCTCGCGATCCACTTCGAGTACGACGAGACCTCCGTGCTGTCCTTCAAGGTCTTCGACAAGGAAGGCCGCCGCCTAAAGTGCTGCCTTGAAGGAGGTCGCCAGGACGACGATGCGGCGGGCGCAGGGCCCGCCACCGGTCTCGGCTGCAGCTCCTCCAGCGATGGCGGCGACTCCCGGTGGTCCAGAGACTCTCCTGAGCTCTTGGAGTCTCTGGAGACGAGCGATGACAGCTACGTGCCCCCGAGCTCCCGCCGAGCCCGGAGCAGGGCCGCGGCGTCCAGCCGCCGTCGCCGCTGATCTGGATGGGATTGGCGCCGGCCTCATGTGTCCCACTGTCGATGAGGGCGTAGGCGACACCTCGTGCGTGTAGATAGAACCCCTAGGAATTCCTTCCCTTTTGTTCCCTGCGAGGAATCAAGAAACGGACCCCGTGGGTGTGTGTAAAGCGTCTGTAATGCCTTTTATCAACATAGCCCTCATTATGAAGATTCGTGTGCGCATATCCTGCCGAGGCTCAGCCTCCCCTTTTGAATCCTGTGACAGCTTGGTACTCTACGCTGACAGGTCCCGATCCCCAGGCAGGCTGCAGCCGTCGCTGGTATGCTAGGTCGTGTGCCGTGGTCAAGGCCAGGAGGTGAGCAGCCCGAGGTCCAGTAAGAGCTCCTGAGGCACGATGCTCAAGAGGCCCCCTTTAGCGTGCAAGCAACTGTCTTAGGATGGGAAAGGGAGAAAATGTTGCCGCGACAGGGCAGCGAAGGGAGTGAGCGAGGGTCTCGTGCCGTGGGCGACTGGTGGATCCAGAGCGAGAACTTATCTTGGCCGTCCGGGGTCGGCTCCTCGAGTCGTGCCGGACTCGTACGTCGGTCGCTGTGGTGTGGCTAGGTCTGGCCCATGCGGGCCTCCCCCTCCCCTCCATGTCCTTCTTGGTGCACTGCATCCTCAGGTCATGGCCCTCGAGCGAGCTCAGCCGTCGCTGGTATGCCAGGTCGTGTGCCGTGGTCAAGGCCAGGGGGTGAGGGCTGGAGAGCCAGTAAGAGCTCCTGAGGTGCGATGCTCAGGAGCCCCCATTTTAACGCGCAAGCGAATCGCATGAGAGAAGAGAGAGAGAGAGTCCGCGGTACCGCCTGCTGTGGCCCTCATGAAGTTCCTGCAAGTTATCTCAAGGAAGGTCCCCAGTCGCCGTGGTGATTGTTGGTTTGCTTCTGGCATGTGAGAGGGGACTCCCTACTGTGGAGAGCCCTCGGGGCGTGTACAGCCCCGCCCTGACATGTGGATTGCACGGCAGGGCTAGACGAGGTGTATATGGGCACTCGTGGGCCAGCGCGGGACTGACAAGGACCTACCTCAAGGCGGGTTGCGCCTGGTCTTGATTCTTATTCGCTGTCTTGGTCCTGTGAGGTGGTTAGACAACCCGCACCGAACGAATCTCCTGAGGTCATCACGTGAAAAAGCCAACCACCAACGGCCCCAGGAGGTGACGTGAACGGGGCCGGCCCGCCAGACAGAACTCAGCCGCTGGATTTATCGATGCTGCAGGGACGGGCCTGAGCACAGACGTCGTGCTTAACTTACTCACGCGAGGGGTCCTGAAGAAAGACGGCTGGCGCGCGGCTCCTACGGTGGGTGACAATCAAGAAAGTGATAGTCATAGATAGATTAAGCATGGAAAGCGACCTAGCTCAAGTAAATGTAGGGAAGATGCATGCCACTGGGTCCGGCCCGAGCAGCTTTGGGATGATGCAGCCCGAGGGGCGCCCCCAACAGGGTAAGCTAAAGACATAAAAGGAAAGATACATGCCACAGGGACGGACCCACGCGGCGTGGGAATGATGCAGCCCCGGGGGCGCTCCCAGCTGAACGAACTTTGGAAAATGTCACCTGGTCCTGTCGATGAAGGAGAGTTGGGGTAGCTGAAGGCGTGCAGCGAAGGGGCTGCCCCTCATGAGCCACCAAGGCCCTGGGCCTCGGGAGGCTCTGGGGGTCCAGGGGGTTCCTTGAGGACCATCTTCATCTCCGTCAGCACAGTGTGGTGCCTGCCTCCTGAGCCACCAGGATGCTCCGCAGGTTGCGCTGATAGGCGGCCGCCACGCTGGGCAGGACAAAGGGCATGCAACATAGCTATGAGGTGGCCACTCGCAGCATCCCACGCGCGAAGGCCAGAGAAGCTCCTGAGAGGTGGCCCGATTGAGCCCTGGGACGTCAATGCAGACGCGCAGCCCAGCATCCCCGCCTGGATGGGGAGTTGCGTCTGGTGAGCAACGGCCGCCGCGCATGGCCCTCGCGTCTTGCAGTTCCTGAGTGGTCTTGGTGATGAACTCCTGAGCGATGGGCACTCCTTGCCCTGTGCTCTCCTGAGGGAAACGTGTCGTGAAGCACGCCTCCAAGTGGTGCCCAAGCACCTCCCTCGTGATGTTGGCAAAGTCTGAGGCCCTCCAGAAGAGGGCCCATGAGCCCTGCCCGAGAGGGGCGCTGGGCGCGCTTTCCTATGCGATGGAGGGAGGTGTCCCAGGCGCGGGCGCCGATCCTGACGAGGCGCCGCTTGCCTGAGGCCTTGCGTGGCGCAGCTGCTTCTTCTTCTTGGGGGTGGCCTCAGGAGGGAGCTCGCCCTGACTTTCGGGGTCGTCGATTGCTGCAGCTTGGAAGGCACGCTCGAGGGAGCATGGTATGTCTCCAATGTATCTACTTTTCCAAACACTTTTGCCCTTGTTTTGGACTCTAACTTGCATGATTTGAATGGAACTAACCCGGACTGACGCTGTTTTCAGCATAATTACCATGGTGTTATTTATGTGCAGGAGCAAACGTTCTCGGAATGGCCTGAAACTTCACGGAGACACTTCTTAGAAAATAAGAAAAATACCTGCAAAAGATGAAGGCCAGGGGACCCACCACCTTGCCACGAGGGTGGGGGGCGCGCCTGCCCCCCTAGGGCGCGCCCCCTACCTCGTGGGCCCCCTGTTGCCTCTCCAACTCCAACTCCACCTCCATATATTGAGTTTCGATGAGAAAAAAATTAGAGAGAAGAAATCATCGCGTTTTACGATACGGAGCCACCGCCAAGCCCTAAAATTTCTCGGGAGGGCTGATCTGGAGTCCGTTCGGGGCTCCGGAGAGGGGAATCCGTCGCTATCGTCATCATCAACCATCCTCCATCACCAACTTCATGATGCTCACCACCGTGCGTGAGTAATTCCATCGTAGGCTTGCTGGACGGTGATGGGTTGGACGGGATCTATCATGTAATCGAGTTAGTTTTGTTAGGGTTTGATCCGTAGTGTCCACTATGTTCTGAGATTGATGTTGCTATGACTTTGCAATGCTTAATGCTTGTCACTAGGGCCCGAGTGCCATGATTTCAGATCTGAACCTATTATGTTTTCATCAATATATGAGTGTTCTTGATCCTATCTTGCAAGTCTATAGTCACCTATTATGTGTTATGATCCGTTAACCCCAAAGTGACAATAATCGGGATACTTAGCGGTGATGACCGTAGTTCGAGGAGTTCATGTATTCACTATGTGTTAATGCTTTGTTCCGATTCTCTATTAAAAGGAGACCTTAATATCCCTTAGTTTCTGTAAGGACCCCGCTGCCACGGGAGGGTAGGATAAAAGATGTCATGCAAGTTCTTTTCCATAAGCACGTATGACTATGTTCGGAATACATGCCTACATTATATCAATGAACTGGAGCTAGTTCTGTGTCACCCTAGGTTATGACTGTTACATGATGAACCGCATCCGGCATAATTCTCCATCAACGATCCATTGCCTATGAGGTTTCCATATATTGTTCTTCGCTTATTTACTTTCCCGTTGCTATTTCTATCATCACTACAAAATACCAAAAATATTATTTTTACTACTGTTACCTTTTGCTACCGTTATCACTACTATCATATTACCTTGCTACTAAATACTTTGCTGCAGATATTAAGTTTCCAGGTGTGGTTGAATTGACAACTCAGTTGCTAATACTTGAGAATATTCTTTGGCTCCCCTTGTGTCGAATCAATAAATTTGGGTTGAATACTCTACCCTCGAAAACTGTTGCGATCCCCTATACTTGTGGGTTATCAAGACTATTTTCTGGCACCGTTGCCGGGGAGCATAGCTCTATTTTTTGAGTCACTTGGGATATATATCTGCTTATCATTATGAAGAACTTGAGAGATCCAAAAACCAAGATCTATCCCTCAACTACGAGGGGTGGTAAGGAACTTCCATCTAGCTCTGCACCTGATTCACCTTCTGTTTTGAGTAAGCTTGCGACACCTACACCCGCTTCTGCTATTCGTTCTGATATGTCGCATGTTATTGATGATGCCACTTCTGCTATGCATGATACTTATGATGAAACTACCTCTATGCCTGATACTACTATGTCACTTAGTGCTTTTCTTGATGAACAACTTGCTAGGGCTAGATAAATTGAAAATATTGAATCTGATAATACTAATGAAAGTGATGATGAAGAACCACTTGCTATTCCTAAGGGTTATGTTTTTGATCAAGATGCTTCTTTAGCTATTTTAGCTTGCAGAAATAGAAAAAAACTTAAAAAATTATTAGCTAAATGGAGTAAGCAATCCCTAAATGATAGAATGAAACCTGACCCTGCTTTTGCTACTTCACCTATCTTTGTTACTGATAAGGATTATGAATTCTCTGTTGATCCTGACATAATTACTTTGGTTGAATCTGATCCTTTTCATGGTTATGAATCTGAAACTGTTGTGGCACATCTTACTAAATTGAATGATATAGCCACCCTATTCACTAAAGATGAGAGAACTCATTACTTTTATATCCTTAAAATATTTCTGTTCTCATTAAAGGGTGATGCTAAGATATGGTTTAATTCTCTTGATCCTAGTTGTGTGCGTAGTCCCCAGGATATGATTTATTACTTCTGTGCTAAATATTTCCCTGCTCATAAGAAACAAGCTGCTGTAAGGGATATATATAATTTTGTGCAAATTGAAGAAGAGAGTCCCCCACAAGCTTGGGGGAGGCTTCTCAAATTACTTAATGCTTTTTCCTGATCATCCTCTTAAGAAAAATGAAATACTTGATATCTTTTATAATGGACTAACCGATGCCTCCAGAGATTACCTGGATAGTTGTGCTGGTTCTGTTTTCAGGGAAAGAACATCGGATGAAGTTGAAATTCTATTGAATAATATGTTGACAAATGAAAATAATTGAGCTCCTCCGGAGCCAATTCCTGAGCCTATTCCTAAACCAACTCCGAAGAAGAGGGGTATTCTATTTCTCAGTCCTGAAGATATAAAAGAGGCAAAGAAATCTATGAAAGAAAAGGGTATTAAAGCTGAAGATGTTAAGAATTTACCTCCTATTGAAGAAATACATGGTCTTAATTTACCGCCTTTTGAAGAAACATATAATCCAAATCCTTTACCTATTGAAGAAACTCATGGTCTTGATAACCCGACACAGGTAGTAAAGGTAAATTCTCTCTATAAATATGATAAAGCTGTAATCCCATTTATTAAAATTGCTAGCCCATGCTTATATGAGTTTGATAAATTTATGGCTAAGCAAGAAGACTTTAATTCTTATTTTGGTAGACAACTGAAATATAATTCAAATATGCTTGGACACTTGGGTGATTATATGGCTAATGTCAAAGGTGAATTTAAACTTATTAGTAAACATGCTTCTATGGTTACCACTCAAGTAGAACAAGTACTTAAAGCTCAAAATGATTTGCTCAATGAATTGAATAATAAAGATAATGATTATGCTATTAGAGTGGCTACTTGAACTGGTAGAATGACTCAGGAACCTTTGTATCCCGAAGGCCATCCTAAGAGAATTGAGCAAGATTCTCACAGAAATAATATAGATGCACCTAGTTCTTCTAAAAAGAAGAAAAAGAAAAATGATAAGACTTTGCATGCTTCTAGTGAACCTATTGTTGAAACACCTAAGAATCCAAATGATATTTCTATTTCTGATGCTGAAACACAATCTGGTAATGAACCTGAAACTAGTGGTAATGTTAATGCTAAAGTTCATGATGGTGCTCAACCTAGTAATGATAATGATATAGAAATTGAACCTGGTGTTGATCTTGATAACCCACAATCAAAGAATCAACGTTATGATAAGAAAGACTTTGTTGCTAGGAAACATGGTAAAGAAAGAGAGCCCTGGGTTCAGAAACCCATGCCCTTTCCTCCCAAACCATCCAAGAAAAAGGATGCTGAGGATTTTGAGCGCTTTGCTGAAATGATTAGACCTATCTTTTTACGTATGCGATTAATTGATATGCTCAAAACCAATCCTTATGCTAAGTATATGAAAGATATTATTACAAATAAAAGAAAGATACCTGAAGCTGAAATTTCCACCATGCTTGCTAATTATACTTTTAAGGGTGGAATACCAAAGAAACTTGGAGATCCAGGAGTACCCACTATACCATGCTCTATTAAAAGAAACTATGTTAAAACTGCTTTATGTGATCTTGGAGCCGGTGTTAGTGTTATGCCTCTCTCTTTATATCGTAGACTTGATTTGAATAAGTTGACACCTACTGAAATATCTTTGGAAATGGCTGATAAATCAACTGCTATACATGTCGGTATTTGTGAGGATGTGCCTGTTGTAGTTGCAGATGTTACTATTTTAACGGACTTTGTTATTCTTGATATTCCCGAGGACGATAGTATGTCTATTATTCTTGGAAGACCCTTTTTGAATACTGCAGGGGTTGTTATTGATTGCACTAAAGGCAATGTCACTTTTCATGTTAATGGTAATGAGCATACGGTACACTTTCCGAGGAAACAACCTCAAGTTCATAGTATCAACTCTATTGGAAAAATTCCATCGATTATATTTGGAGGTTTTGAATTTCCTCTTCCTACTGTCAAGAAGAAATATGATATTCTTATTATTGGGGATGTGCATATCCCCGTTGAGGTAACATAGTGTTATTCGAAATTTCTCCGGTTCCATGTTATTCGGAATGAGTTCGTTAACAAGACTTGATCAACCTTGTTAGTGGATTCCTTTTGATGATCATGAGATGGATGAAACTAGAAGGCACAACTTTATGTAACCCACTTTCTGTTATTCATATTAAATAAAATAAAATAAATATTTGTCTGTCTGTTATCTGATTATCCGTGCAATATAAAAATACCTCGAAAATAAAAGTTCTCCAAATGCCCTGAAAATTAAATATGATTTTTTCTAGAATATTTGAGGATTTATGGAACAAAGAACACACCAGGGGGCCAACCACCTTGCCACGAGGGTGGAGGGCGCGCCCACCCCCTAGGGCGCCCCCTGCCTCGTGGGCCCACGATGGCCCCCCTCCACTTATCCTTTCACCCATACACTTCTTCTTCCTCCCCCAAACATGAATAACCAGCTCAAACCCGAGTCCAAGCTCGTTTTGCTGCCATTTTTGATCTCCTTGCTCAAAGCACCTCTCACAAAACTGCTTGGGGGAGATTGTTCTTGGTATGTGACTCCTCCATTGGTCCAATTAGTTTTGTTCTAGTGCTTTATTCATTACAAATTCTTGCTGCTTAGGTGACCCTGTTCTTTAGCTTGCATGTCAAATTTATATGGTCAAAAGTAGTTTTGATGCATGATATAGGCCCTAGGCACTTGTAGGAGTAGTTGCTATCAATATTATTGAGTTTGGTTTACTTTTATTTTGAAATTACTAAAAATTTTCAGAATTTTTCAAAGGAAGAAAAATGCTTAGGAAAATGTTCCAAGGTGGTTCTTCAAGGAAGCAAGGACCCAGGCTTGCAATGCGTGATGCTGACAAAGAGCCACCAAGAGACGCTCCAGTGCGTTCTTGTGAGTGGCCTTCTGAAAATTTTATGGATCGAGCGGGAATAAAAGAAGAATTCAACGCATATTTGCGTAACGCTGATCTCGTGAGCTTCGAGGAAGAGAAGTGCAGTCAGTATCGTGAGCTCACTAGCTCCTTTGTGAGGAGGTTTGAATTTTCAACTTCACGTAATTCTCCAACTGTCCTGTTTGATCTTTATGATAAATCTTATACCATGGACTTAGAGGATTTTACCACTGCATGCAAACTTCCACAATGGGGTAGTATCAGGGATCCTCGCAAATCTGAATTTAGAGATTTTCTTGCTAATATAACTGTGGGAGAATCTAGAGATATTACACAAGCTACCATAGGGAGCATTCACTTTCCTACTATACATTATTTTGCTCTCTTCATAGGTAGATGCATAAATGGTAAGGATGAGGCATGTCACATGTGTGTCCCCGATCTTAGTATTCTTAGGAGTGCTGTGTTAGGAGACAAATCATATAATTTGGGAGCCATTGTTGCACATAGATTGCATCTTAATAGACGTAATGGAGATTTCTTTGGTGGAATTTATGCAACCCACATAGCTAATTTTCTTGGTATAGATGTGCGCAAAGATGATATTGAACTACCTCCTGCCTATCTAGATTTTAATGCTATGGTTCACCACCAGTTGTCGAGAGGAACGAATCACCTCTCCAGTATCGACTAATCTTTGACAGACACCGTGCTGTCCGTATTACTCTCCCTGCTCCTGCCTTCTTTGATTATCAGGCAAGAGGAGGATATACTATTACCAGAGAGGGGGCGGATGAGTACGAGAGGAGAGAGGAGGCCGCTCGTTGCCACGCTCCAGCTCAGCAGGCGATAGCTGCTGCATCACAGTACGACCCCAGCTACTATTATGGATATCCGCCAGGCCAGCCGTGACCATAGACCAACTTAGGCCAAAAGCCTAAGCTTGGGGGAGTACGCATTTCCCACCGACATTACATTTATGCTCACACACTCATTGCTAGATGTCGGTGCTCATACCTTTTCATTGTATCATCCATGCTAGTTTATTTACCTTTTTATGCTTTCTTCTTGTGTGTTTAAAAAAAATTAGTGGTAGATTTTAATCAGTTTAATATCCATGCTTGTAGTAGTAATTAAAAAGAAAACCCAAAAATATTTCATGTTCTTCTTTTGCTGGTTGGGAGCTTTCCCTGTAAATAGTTTTATTTCTTTTCTTTGGGGGTCGATAGGAGAAGACCATGATTAAATTGTTGAAGTGGCTCTTATATGCATTATTGTTGAGCTGACAAAAGAGCCCATATTGCCCTGTCTTCTCCTATTTATTGAATGCTTGCAGATTCCAGCTTAGTCCAATGCACGTGCACTATTATTATTATTCACACTATTCGGTCATGCAAGTGAAAGGCAATTATGATGATATATGATGGACTAACTGAGATGAGAAAAGCTGGTATGAACTCGACCGCTTTTGTTTTTGTAAATATGATTAGTTCATCATTCCTGATTCAGCCTATTATGAATAAACATGTTTGCAACGACAACTAGAGATCATAGTTTCTTATGCCATGCTTGATTAGCTATGAGTTATAATGGTTTACCTTGCGTGCCAACATGCTATTAAAATGGTTATGATGTGGTATGATAGGGTGGTATCCTCCTCTGAATGATTTAAGTGACTTGACTTGGCACATGTTCACGCATGTAGTTGAAACAAAATCAACATAGCCTTCACGATATTTATGTTCATGGTGGATTATATCCTACTCATGCTTGCATTCGGTGTCGATTAATTTTAATGCATGTTCATGACCGTTGTCGCTCTCTAGCTGGTCGCTTCCTAGTCTTTTGCTAGCCTTCACCTGTACTAAGCGAGAATACTGCTTGTGCATCCAAACTCCTTAAACCCCAAAGTTATTCCACATGAATCCACTATACCTACCTATATACGGTATCTACCTGCCGTTCCAAGTAAATTTGTATGTGCCAAACTCTAAACCTTCAAATAAATATCCTATTTTGTATGCTCGAATAGCTCATGTATCAACTAGGGCTGTCTGTATCTTCCATGTTAGGCGGGTTATTCTCAAGAGGAGTGGACTCCGCTCCTCACTCACGAGATAAATGGCTGGTTACCGGGATGCCCAGTCCCATGCTTTATGCAAACTAAATCAAAATAATTGCAAACAAAACTCCCCCTGGGACTCTTATTAGTTGGAGGCACTCGTTGTTTCGAGCAAGCCATGGATTGATGCTTGTGGTGGAAGGGGGAGTATAAACTTTACCATTCTGTTTGGGAACCGCCTATAATGTGTGTACATTGGAAGATATCGCCATCTCTTGGTTGTTACGCTGACAATGAAAGTATACCGCTCAAAATATTATTCACCTCTGTTTCAAAACCGAGCTCTGGCACCTCTACAAATCCCTGCTTCCCTCTGTGAAGGGCCTATCTATTTACTTTTATGCTGAGTCATCATCCTCTTATTAAAAAGTACCATTGGAGAGCGCCACTGTCATTTGCATTCATTACTGTTAGTTTACATTGAGTATGACTTGACTGGATCTCTTTTACCATGAATTACAATGTCTAGTCAGTCCTTGGTCTTTAAAGGTGCTTTGCATTTATGTTTTGCGGTCTCAGAAAGGGCTAGCGAGATACCATCCTGTTATATCATATTGTGATTGTTTTGAGAAAGTGTTGTCATCCGAGTTTTATTATTATGGCTCACTAGTTGATTATGCTATTGATATGAGTAAACTTGAGACCTATGCTTATTGTGAATGCGGTTAGTTATAATCTTTGCTGAAAACTTGAATGCTGGCTTTACATATTTACAACAACAAGAGCAAATAGAGTTTGTAAAAGTTTTTCTTTATCACTTTCAGTTTGTCAACTAAATTGCTTGAGGACAAGCAAAGGTTTAAGCTTGGGGGAGTTGATACGTCTCCAACGTATCTACTTTTCCAAACACTTTTGCCCTTGTTTTGGACTCTAACTTGCATGATTTGAATGGAACTAACCCGGATTGACGCTGTTTTCAGCAGAATTACCATGGTGTTATTTATGTGCAGGAGCAAACATTCTCGGAATGACCTGAAACTTCACGGAGACACTTTTCAGAAAATAAGAAAAATACCTGCAAAAGATGAAGGCCAGGGGGCCCACCACCTAGCCACGAGGGTGGGAGGCGCGCCTGCCCCCCTAGGGCGCGCCCCCCTACCTTGTGGGCCCCCTGTTACCTCTCTGACTCCAACTCCACCTCCATATATTGAGTTTCGATGAGAAAAAAATCAGAAGAAGAAATCATCGCGTTTTACGATACAGAGCCGCCGCCAAGCCCTAAAACCTCTCGGGAGGGCTGATGTGGAGTCCGTTCGGGGCTCCGGGGAGGGGAATCCGTCGCCATCGTCATCATCAACCATCCTCCATCACCAATTCCATGATGCTCACCGCCGTGCGTGAGTAATTCCATCGTAGGCTTGCTGGATGGTGATGGGTTGGATGGGATCTATCATGTAATCGAGTTAGTTTTGTTAGGGTTTGATCCCTAGTGTCCACTATGTTCTGAGATTGATGTTGCTATGACTTCGCTATGCTTCATGCTTGTCACTAGGGCCCGAGTGCCATGATTTCAGATCTGAACCTATTATGTCTTCATCAATATATGAGTGTTCTTGATCCTATCTTGCAAGTCTATAGTCACCTATTATGTGTTATGATCCATTAACCCCGAAGTGACAATAATCAAGATACTTACCGGTGATGACCGTAGTTTGAGGAGTTCATGTATTCACTATGTGTTAATGCTTTGTTCCGATTCTCTATTAAAAGGAGACCTTCATATCCCTTAGTTTCCGTAAGGACCCCGCTGCCACGGGAGGGTACAACAAAAGATGTCATGCAAGTTCTTTTCCATAAGCACGTATGACTATGTTCGGAATACATGCCTACATTATATCAATGAACTGGAGCTAGTTCTGTGTCACCCTAGGTTATGACTGTTACATGATGAACCACATCCGGCATAATTCTCCATCACGGATCCATTGCCTACGAGCTTTCCATATATTGTTCTTCGCTTATTTACTTTCCCATTGCTATTGCTATCATCACTACAAAATACCAAAAATATTATTTTTACTACTGTTATCACTACTATCATATTACCTTGCTACTAAATACTTTGCTGCAGATATTAAGTTTCCAGGTGCGGTTGAATTGACAACTCAGCTGCTAATACTTGAGAATATTCTTTGGCTCCCCTTGTGTCGAACCAATAAATTTGGGTTGAATACTCTACCCTCGAAAACTATTGCGATCCCCTATACTTGTGGGTTATCAGAGCACACTGCATATCTCTCTTCGCACGGGACCGTGATGATTTCGCCGCTTCCCGGCATCTTTAGGACATTGTAGCCATGATGGGTCACCACCATGAACTTGGCGAGGGCTGGATACCCGAGGATGGCATTGTATGGCAGGTGGATGTAGGCAACATCGAAGTCGATGAGTTCCGTGCGGTAGTTGTTGCGTTCTTCGAAGGTAACGGGGAGGCAGACCTGCCCGATCAGGGTAGTAGAGCCGTTGGTCACTCTTGAGAAAGGCTTGGTAGGCTGAAGTTGGTCATATGGCACTTGGAGGTTGTCGAACATGTTGACAGACAGGACATTGAGCCCTGCGCCACCGTCGATGAGGGTCTTGGTAACTTGCACGTTGCTGATGACTGGTGAACAGAGCATTGGGAGGACGCCTGCAGTAGCCGCACACTTGAGCTGATCTGCCAAATTGAACGTGATGGGGCACCTGGACCATCTGAGTGGGCGTGTGGCCTTGAGCTTGGGGAGAACTGCATTCACTTCACGAGCAAATTGTTTGAAGATACGCTGTGAGGCTGGGGCTTGAGCTCCACCCAAGATGCAGGCGATAGCGCGTGGCTCCTGGAAGCCCCCAACCCCCTTGTCTTGATGGTGGTCGTCATTCCTTCTGGGTGGTGGCGGTAATGGAGGAAGGCCAGCGTTGACTTGAGGACGAGTCTCACGAGGCTGGTCCCTCCAGGCGCCCTCGCGAGGCTGATCCTTACAGCGGTGCTCACTAGGCCGGTCGTGCCACGGTAGTCCCAACGTCTGCCACCATGTCCTCCTCCTCGGCCGTAGCCCCGGTCGCTGTGCTCGGGGCGTCGACCGAAGCGTCCTTCTCGAATGGCTCTGAGCTCTTGACAATCGCTGGTGTTGTGGGTATGCAGGTTATGGAAGGCGCAGAACGGTCGGCTGCCCTTGGATGACTCGGGCTGGTCTCTGTCGCGCTTGGTGTGTGGCTCCACCGCGAGCACGGCCGCTCCCTTGCGCTTCATGTCCTTGGCCTTGGTCTTCTTCTCCTCTAGGTCCGCAACAGGGAGCTCGAGGAGGGAGAGGCGCCCCTCCTTAGCTCTTGCACACTTGGTCGCGATGTTGAACAACTCCAGGGTCATGCACAGCTCCTCATGGATGGTGACTCCTCCTTCATCTTGACGTCGCGGACGCCGTCGGAGAACATTGAGATGATGGCCTCGTCGATCACCTTGGGGATTTTGATTCGCGCACTGTTGAAGCGCTGAATGTACTTCTGCAGGGTCTCTCCTGGTTGTTGCTTGATGCGGCGTAGGTCACCCGCGACCGGGGGGCGGTCGTGAGTGCCCTGGAAGTTGGCGATGAAGCGGTTGCGCATCTCGTCCCAGGAGGAAATCGAGCCTGGAGGCAGGTTCTGGAGCCAGGAGCGGGGGCCATCCTTGAGAGCCATGGGAAACCAGTTCACCATGACTTTCTCGTCGCCGTTGGCCGCCTCGATGCTTAGCTCGTAGAGCCACAGGAACTTCGCAGGGTCGAGGGTGCCGTCGTAGAGAGCAGGCAGATCTGGCTAGAACTTGCCCGGCCAGGCGACGCCATGCAGCTCGGGGGCGAAGGCGCGACAGCCGGCCGTGCTCACCGGTGCCCGCCTTGGAGGTGGAGCTTGGTATTGAGGCCCGCGCGCCGCTACGCAAGTGGCGCAGGGCCCTGCCACAACAAACGATCCTGATGCGGCGGTGCAAGGAGCGGCGAAGCGTTCACTTGCGGTCGAGGGACTTCTTGACAGATTCTCACGCGCAGGCGCCGGACACGGTGGGTCGCGCCGCAAAGCCACGTGCCTTAGCGCTAGGGTGCCATCTTGGGGCAGAGGTAGTGGAGGTGCTTCATGAGCTGCGTCGCCCGGGGCTGGCGGAGGGCGAGGTGGAGAGTGGGACGGCACAGGGGAGCCCCCTACGGCGCGGACAAGCTCGGCGATTCAGTCAAGCCAGTCCTTGTAGAGGTCGTCGACTGGGCGGTAGCGCAGGAGCTCGTGCGCCATGAGGAGCGCGGCCCATGCGTCCGTGGGAACGCGACGAGCGTGAGACGACGAACCAGCGGGAGTCATCATTGGAGTGGCGGTGCGGCCGTCCTGTCGCGCCGAGGGGTGCAGCAAGGATGCTTGCTATTCGTTCCCTGCCGGGCCGGTGGCGGCATTGGCGGCAGGCAACGGAGAGCAACGGGGTGGCCCACCGACAGGGCCCGTCTGAGCAACGCGGGTGGCGATGGCAACCCGGCGCTCAGCACAGGCACGACGTGCGTCCGCCATGGAGACGATGAAGCGACGTGACGCGGAGCGGCGAGAAGGACGCTTCGGCGCACCCCTACCTGGCACGCCAAATGTCGGATCACGGGTTCCGGAAAAACCCTTAAGGTTGGAACACTGGGGTGCGCGCGAAGATCTCCCCCCTATCGATCCACGTCCTAACTTAGCTAAGATCTCACGAACTAACTCGACGAACTCGCAACACAAAGGACACAAGATTTATACTGGTTCAGGCCACCGTTGTGGTGTAATACCCTACTCCAGTGTGGTGGTGGTGGATTGCCTCTTGGGTTGAGGACGAACAATACAAGGGGAAGAACAACCTCCTGAGGTTGAGGTGTTCTTGTGCTTGGTGAACTTGTGTGGTCGAGGATGATCTTAATGATCTCTCTCCCCTATGGCGGTGGCTAGTCCTATTTATAGGGGCCCTGGTCCTCTTCCCAAATATTGAGCAGGAAGGGAGCCAACAACGGCCATTTTGAAAGGGGACAGCTAGTACAAGCTATCCTGACAAAAGCAGTCTTCGCCTGCCAAAGGCTCTGGTGGTGACGCCGTCTTGGGATCCACGATGACCTCCGTCTTGTCATCCTTCTGGTCTTGGTCTCGTTGCACCAATA
The DNA here is from genome assembly GCF_002162155.2 of Triticum dicoccoides. Classification (NCBI taxonomy): domain Eukaryota; kingdom Viridiplantae; phylum Streptophyta; class Magnoliopsida; order Poales; family Poaceae; genus Triticum; species Triticum dicoccoides. Next base: position 368,636,172 of record NC_041392.1, on the reverse strand, counting down.
TGGAAACCTTTGCTGGATGCCTCGGTACTCCGCGCCTGTGCTTGCCCCCTTAGCACCAAAGGGGAAACAAGGACACTGCGCGTGTTGGCGCTCGCCTGGCGCCCGCCTGGTCTCAATCGTCATGGCTTATGTCACGAGAACCTTGCGAGGTTTGCCCGACCTTGAACTCTCCGCCCCTCACGAGCTAGCCTGGTGAGGCCGCTCCTGAGGAGGTCTTGTGTCGTCCGCCTCGCGAGGCTTGGCCCCTTGCAAGGGTCTTGATTCCTTGTTGATGAAGATGGGCCGTACAGGCCTGCTAGCAAAGCCATGTCGTGGGCCGCACGCAGGCAAGTCTGGGGACCCCCGTTCCCAGAACGCCGACAGTTGGCGCCTGGACGATCCCTGCATGACACGGAAGATCAGTTCGTCCATGCATGTGACGAGACTCCAGCAGACACGCCTGGATTGGCTATCGTCTACATATCGTGTAGGCTGTGTTGTACAGGGCTATAGTTCTGGTGAGAAATCTAAAAAAGGTTTCTTGTCATATCGCAAAATTAGGTGTCATGTGCTTCGGATCACTGCGAGGGTTAAATAGCGACAACTGGGTTCCTCCCAGGCGCTAGTCATGGGGACCACATGCACGAAGACTACTCGACTGCCATCTATGTCAAGCCGGCTATGCTAATTAGGGCATCTATCGATGGACCCCTTTTCTACGAGTTTATCTTTAATTTGAGCTTTGGTGCTCATCTAGTTTGTCTGTCGGGATTCATGTTGTCTCCTTTGGGCAGTGAGGTTATGGTTTCTTGTCATGTTATAATCCGGTGCTTCAGATCAAAATGAGGAAAGCTGCGCCTCCGGGGCACGTGCATGAAGACAGTCATTGACGAGGTCAAGCTGGCTCCGGTAGACAAAAGAAAACTAGTAGTACTCCACTATATATAGGCAGTAGCCTCAGTGCTTGCTTGCTAGTGTTGCTCTGTTCACACTTTCTCGTCCTCTCCAGATCTAAACGCGACAATGGTGGCCACACTATCTCTCTCTCTTTGCTCACCGCTGGTCACAGATCCAGTCGGATCCTCTCCGTTGGGGAAGGTGAGAAGGTGCAACGTTCACGTGGTCGTCCTCGGCGACGGGTCTTACCCACTGCCAGCACGTCTCGATCGGCGTGCCTTGCCGTTCTCTCCCAAGCACTGCTGGCTAGGGAGGGCCTTCGACCCCCTCTTCCTCCCTGCCGTAGTGTGGGCAGATCCGGCCTCCCGCCGCCCACCTAGCGACATCCCGGCGACCCTCAGGTATAACTTCCTTCGAAACCGGCCTTGATCTACTTCCCGAGCTCTTGACGCTGCATTTGTATCTTTTACTATTTTCCTGGCCCCCTCGTAGATACTCCCACCATTCCAACATAGATGACCCAACTTTGTATTAACTTTGTACTAATGTTAGTACAAAGTTGAGTCATCTATTTTGGAACGGAGGGAGTAGGATCGATCGGCTGTTCGAAAGCCACCTAAATTTTTACTGTTAAGAGGTAAAACTAGTTCATGCACTCGAATCTAGTGCTACTTGGTTCAAACAAGGAAGAAAGGGGGTGGGGGGGGGGTGGGGGAAGATTTGTTACTTGAATCTAGGACTTGGTCGAAAGAGGAAATAATGGGAGTGAAAAGTAGCAGAGACTGGCTATCCAACTGGTCTCTAGGTCTAAAAGGGAAATAAAGGGAAGCGCAGTACAAACTCAATATAAACCTGATCTATTGGTTGAAAAAGGAAAGAAAGTGGGGACTGGGGGACAAGTCAACAGAGTAAGTCCAGCACTAGATTTGCTAGCGTCACACAATATAAGGTGGCTATACCGAACAAAAATGGGACCAACCCAGATATCATGTTCTGATGTTTGTTGCCCCGAGCCACTCTTATGTAATGCCACTGGTAAAATGTAGCAGTCACACTGCTAAAAGTAAGGACACGTTAAACCAATGTTGCTGGTAAAATGAAGCAATGGCACCATTAAAGTAATGTCGTATTTAATGGTTATCATAGTTAATCCTAATGCCCACACTAATATCTAGCAATCCTGCTGCTTTAGAAATTGCTACTGTCCTTGTAGGATTGCCATTCAGATAAGGAACATGCTTCTTTTCATTTGATGTATGTTTCATCACTTGTTTGTCACCCTCCTTTCCACCTTTTTTGTGCAAACGGAGACATACATTTCACGCTTGATCTTAGTTCAACTGGACAAATGATATCCAAATTATAGTTGAACATTCCAAGAGCTTCACAAGCAACCTTGATGTTGCTCAATTTTATTGCAACTAATGAAGAATAAGCTCTGTGGGTTTCGTTTTTTGATGGAAATGAAACCGGGGCTGGAGCCCTTTTCTTAAAAAAATGAAGAAGAAGCTGCTAGCTCATGGGACATTGCTTCATTTTAAGTGAATTGCACCAAAAGGTCCCATGAATTGAATCATCCATGTTGGTGACTGGTGTCAGCCCTTCTACGATGGCGTTGACTGCAGACATGGTTCCCATCACGAGGTATGTTCCTTTTTGGTCTGACCGTTTGCCAAAGATCCTACATGTTGAGTCTGCTCTTGTGCTACTGTTTTGGCACTGCCATGATAAAGCAGCAATGTTATTATTTTGCACCTTAATCTAGTGGCACTATTAATTTGAGGCAATGTTTTAGCACCGCTAGTGGCACTAATTTTTTATATATATCAAAATAGGGGGTTTCCTTCGATTTCATTAAAGAAATCCAACCATAGAGAACCATTATCCGATAACATCTCAGTGTAAACGGGCAGTTATGCAACTACTACTAGAACAGACTGAGTACTAGCAGGAGACAAGTTTGCCACATAAGCTAGGCAGGTAGGGGGCGCAACACCAGCTCGACCAAGTTTGGATTACAACCCAAATGCTACCACAGAAACATCAGCGGGGAAGATAGGGACTGAAAGAGCCAGCTTCAGCATCCAAGTCTAAGAACCCCCAGCCTCCATCCTTGGGACGCACGGTACACCTCGTTTGGCACATGCTCGACCCTAGTGCCACTAATAAAATGAAGTAATAATACAGTTTAAATAGAGCGAGTGTCCTCTCTATCATTTCATTTCCAATGTAGATAAAGAAAGTGCTTCTCTTTGTTAGTCTATGTTTCATCAACTAGTCCCATTGTTAATGTTTAAGCGTTTCTGCAAACTGGTGACGGTCTCCTGGACTAGGGGGTATTCACCATGTCGTCTCCCGACCAGCTGGATCGGGCCGAGGACCCCCATGACGGTTCACTATTGGGTCAGTTCGGACAGCCCATGCCGCATACAAGGAAGACTCCACAAGACTTGGCGCCCAAGACAAGGACTCTCCTAAAACCCTAGGCCTCCGGTGTCTTATATAAACCGAGGCCAGGCTAGTCAATAGACAATCTAATATTCATTACTACAGTCTCGTGGTAGACATATGTACTCTGTACTACACCCATGTGAATGCAATCAAAAGCAGGACGTAGGGTTTTACCTCCATCAAGAGGGCCCGAACCTGGGTAAAATCCCGTGTCCATGTTACCGTCGCTCCAAGACGCCTAGCTTAGGACCCCTACTATGAGATACGCCAGATATTGAACCGACATTGGTGCTTTCATTGAGAGCCTGCTGGGTGTTCATCGTGGATCGATGGGATAATCACGTGATATTTTTTCAGTTAAATCTATTCGTGTGAACTCTTGTTTTTGCAAAATTATGGTTGTTGCTTCACACTGCCCTATTTGTAGTTAAATTGAGACCAGAAAAGTATCCGGCGTCTGGTACTACATTGGATCTGTGCCGTAGTCGTGTCATATGGACGCGCATGCAACAGACTACGGAAGATCAACGCAATAAGAAATTTCCATCAAACGGCGCCCCAGCCGAGGAACCACGCCCGAGTACTCCTCACGCGGCGCACGTGAGGCCGACAAGAGTTCGGCTCGATGGCCATCCAGGGAGATTCTCTTCTTTCTCTCTTTAATTCCTTTTTCCTTTTTTTATTCTGACGCTTATGCGACCGCTGATCATCCACTAATGGTGTCCTTTGCTTGCTAAAAGGAATAGTACAATTGAGCTAGTTTTGCAGCCGGTCTCCATGTATATTGATGACTACTAGTCCAAGTAGTAGTACTACTACTACGTGTATACTAGATCAACTGATGCTATGTCCAATCTCCAATTCCTCATGATAATTGGAATTATTTCAGTACAGACCGACTTCTCTTATTTGTTGCGTTCTGCTACAGCCGTCGCCGCAACTGCTCAGGATAATGCCAGGTTTTATTTTTCCTAGCTAACAATTTACAATGCAAAATATCTTTCAGTTGGTTTGTACCGCATTATTGTTGCAGAGAAATTCTACTAATGTTTGTATGTGATGGCGGCCTGGATGGCCTCTCGCCATCGTCAGACTGGCTGATCTTGGTCAACATCGTCATGCCACAACGCCAAGCGCACTTTACGCTGGCTTCATGTGTCGTAAGCACCGCTGGGTCCCGAGGAGTACACAAGCCTAGCACGGCCAATACCGCATAAATCCGAGGACACTATGCACAGACGGCAACATCATCAAAGAGTATCCGGACTTTTTGTCCGTAGTCAGACAAACGCCGCATCAGGGACTCAGACCGCCCTATGAATTCAGGCTTTGTCACGCTGATGTCTCTTTAAATAATTTATTTTGCGTAAATTAATTACGCGAGAACTTTTTATATATTTATATTATTATTATTCAGACTGCACTATTTTACATGTGTAGGTCATCGACATGTTTGGTTGCCTCGAGGACTTCGGCATTGCTGAGAGAGCTCAAGCTCATCGAGTGTTCGACACACGGGCCATATCTCTCTTATTACTCATTTTGCATAAATTATTTATTATGCTATGAATTTTTTATAATTTATTATTACTACTATTATCTCTGGCTTGCACTATTTTCTGTGCACAGATAAATGATCCGGGTTGGGCAGCGTTGTCACCTCGGCGTAACGACGTACCACGTCACCTCGGCTGGACCGGGGGCTTTGCCATCTCTTCATCAAACCTACTCCGAGGATTCTGGCATCATCAGATGACCAGCTTTGTCAGCTTGGCTGCACCGGGGGCCGCTCCTCAACACATCAACCGCGCTATGTCGCCACTTCATCAAGCCGAGCTCTTTTCTCGGACACTTCGGAACCGGCTTGGGGGCTGGGACCTCGGCCATGCCGAGGACTGCAAACCTTGTTGGATCTGTTGCAGATCAATGGCGTCTTCATCCCACCACAAACCGGAATCGCATCATCAATACCGAGCGCATTAACCACCTAAGTCGCTTTCATGCTCAAAAACTTTCTGTTTTAAATTTTGTTCAGTTCGACCAAGCATTATGCTTTTTTGACAAGAAGTCATTTGCGAAAAACTTTCGTTGTCAATACCTTGTTTGTTGCAAGCAAATTCAAATACTCCATTTACTTGGGGGCTTCCTTTATGAAGCCTTTCCTCTTGCATATGATTATACTTGTACGACTTTGTTCCTTGTTCGTGTATTATGCCACAATATGCACCATGTTGACTTAAGTGTTTCGCAAGCTGGGTTGCCTGGCTCCTGTGCTTACCCTACGTTCCCGATTGTTCGGCTAGGCGGTAAAGGGAGCACCTCTGCGATTGTTACTACCGGGTCATCCGAGTTAGTACCTCAGACTGGGTGAAGCCGAAAGCTAGCGCTCTTATTGTTTTCAATAATGGTCGGCACACAACGGAACTCATGAGTACAAAAAATCTATTGCACAAGTCTCATAGTAACAATGAGCAACCGAAGAAAGGTATCGGTGGAGGTACTATTTTCTTCGAAGATGCTTCTTACACTTCGTCAGTAATATAGCATAAGTTCCCTGAGCACACTTAGTCTGTTATAGCCTTATGGCCTGATTGCCTGATTATCAGAAACACCGTCGATATTCTCGACAGGTGGAGTACATAACACTTTTCGGTCCTTGACCGAAGAGGGAGAAGCCAAAGGTCGGTTAAGACGCGTTTAAAGTTTGGCTGAACACAACTATGATATAAGTACTTCGGTACATACACTCATTATAGATAAAATTCTTTTACCCAAGTCGCTTGGGGGCTCTTGAATTAGTATGTGCCATTTTCACTAGTTGCTGCACTATAACATCCCAAATTTTCAATTTGGAATGTTATACACTAGATCATCATTGCATATCATAATTTATTGCATTTTGACTGATCCTAGAAAATTCTACGCAACTCAAGGACCCTCGGAGAGAGTTGGGGATTTCGTTATTATCATATTTGAGTTTTCTCAAATTTTGAAAATAGGATCATTTGATTTTATTTATTTTATCTTCAATTATTTCTATTACAAAAGTATGAGAGAGGGAATAAAATGACTTTCCCAAAATAAAGAAATATTGAGGATTTAATAAGAAAATCAAATAAGATTTCATTTTGGTTTTATTTGCTATTTTATTTGAATTTAGGAAAAATGCGTGTTTTTCAAAATTGCATTTAGGCCCCAAATAAATGTTCATACTGTGTGGCTTGATTTTAGAAGTCGGGAAAAATTTACTTCGGGATTTTTGGAGTCCGTTTAGTATTCCTTTTGTTTTTTTCTAAGCATAACTATAAAAAAAAACGAACCGACCTAACGGGCCGTGTCCGACCCGGACACTAGGCCCTCCCGGCTTTATAAGCCGGGGAAGGCCCAGCCGGACCCCCAAACCCTAGCCTCCCCGCCGCCGCCGCCAGACCGCCGCGCCGCCGCCCGCCCCGCCGCCCCGCGACACAGTCGGACCCTGCCGCCCGCCGGACCGCTGCCCCGCCGCCCGCTGGACCGCCGCCCCGCCGCTCGCCGGAGGTAGACCTCGCCGCCGCTGGTTTTTCTCGAAAAACCGTTCTGTTTTATTTTCAGTTTTTCATTCGGTTTTTTTAGTTTCGTTTTTTTATAGATAGGTTTTTCCAGTTTATTTAATTAGCGAGCGTTCGCTCGTTCATTCGTTTTAACGAACATGTTCATCGGTTAGATCCAGATAATGAACATTCGTTTGTTAATCTGTTCGTCGTTTTTCTTTTTCTTGGATAAAATCCGCGATTTTTTCTGATCGCGATTCCTGATCCGATTTTCGTTTTAGTATAACTTTTCGCTCGTTTATCGGAATCACGCGATTCAAGCGCCTTTAGTTTTGTCTCAAAACCCTCTTTCTGTTTAACCAACTCAAACAAGTTTTTGCCACTGTAAAAATTGCCCTAGATCCAGAATAGTAAATGAAGCCTGTTTCTTTTGCCGTTTGTCTTCCGTTGCTTCCTTCGATTTGATTCTTTTTGCCAACCGGAGTTCTTAAGTTGAACTTTCTGGTTAGATCTCTTATTCGAGTTTTACCTATGCATTAGATGAGTACTTATTGTATGCTTGGTTGTTTGCGATAGAGTACCCGGAGTGCGCCGCTTGCTACTTCGAATCGCTAGGTTTCCCGGATCATCAGCAAGGCAAGTAACACTTTGATCATACTTCCAATTACCCAGTTTTATTGCATTAGATCAATCCTCACACCTTGCATGTTTAGGATCTAATTTAAATTGTGGGTTTGGGAAGTAGTTGAGGTAGTACCTATTACCTGTTTATTATCAAACCTTTGGGAGTTACTTCTACATTTGCTTATTATGCTATGCTATGCTAGTAGATGTGGATTGGGTGAGTGTATCCATGACAGATGTGAGATTGTTAAATTAATGGTTTATCTAAGGTGACAACTTAAATACACATCTGGGTGGATTGAGGCACCTGGGTATTCCAGCGATTGCTTGTTTTTCTTTTGGACCGCCACCCAGGCTCAAAGGGATCATGAGATTATTTATGCTAGAAACTTCCGTGTGCAGCCACAAGCTACTATGGGCTCTAGCATAGTTGACTAAGTCGTGCGAACTCTTACAGTGGTAGACTAGCAGATGTAGGGGAAAGTAGGTGTAACGGTCTACCCGATCCTAAGGTGCTAGCGCTTCTGAAAGACTATGTCTCGGTCATCCGTTTCTCAAACACCATGCAGTGCGAGAAATCCAACAGAGGAGATCGAGTCTTGTGGGGAAAAGTGCGCAAACCTCTATAGAGTGTATAAATTAATCATGGTTAGCCGTGTCCCCGGTTATGGACATCTTGAGTATCTAGTACTTGGATTATCATGTGAATCTCATCATGTTACTCTAATTAATTTTGTTGGATTTGTTTAATGATGATGCTTAATTGGGATTGAGAATGCTGTCAACCATTCTCAATGTTTAACAACTACCATGATAGTTAATTAAAATTTATTCCTTTGCATTCGGGAAAAATTGGCTTTTCGCAAAACTGTAACCATAGAGCTTTCCACCAGCTAAATATGCATATAGTATAGCCTATATCTTTCATTACTCTCTATGTGTTACATTGCCAGCATATTCCATGTGCTGACCCGTTTCGGGCTGCAACGTTCATGTTGCAGACTTTTCAGACGACGAGTAAGGTGCTTTTAGGTCGTGGTTCTATACTCAGTGATGCCGTTGGAGTTGATGGACTCACTTATGTTCCAAGCCTTCCGCTGTTATCGTTATTAGATGGCCTTAAGCCATATTTATTGTAATAAGTTCTCTTTTGAGACACTCGATGTAATAAGTGTGTGATTGCTACTTTGTTATAAATCCTTCAAGTACTGTGTGGTGTCAGCATTACTGGTCCAGGGATGACACTTGAGCACAGAGATTGGACCGTCTGAGGTCTGGTCGCTACAAGATGGTATCAGAGCACATGCTGACTGTAGGACACGACCACTAAGCTAAAGCCCTAGATCACTACTCACTCTCTTCTCATTCTGACTTCTTATCTTTTCTGCTCTTTTAGGATGGCAGATGAAAGGAACAAGTTCGCGCAACCGGATGAAGATACACCCTTTGGACGACACTTGAAGGAAGTCACTAGATACCTGAACATAGGAGTACCAAGCTTCACCGGGACTTACAACGCCACTTTACCTGAAGAAGAGCGCTGGATGATTCAAGTTCAAGTTCCAGGAAGGACGTTCATGCCAGTCACTGAGCCCATAGAGTTTTCTTTTGATGCACCAACTTGGAATCTAGGGAAGAGCATGGCAGTTCACATCGCCATGGGACGCATTGGAGAATTTTACCGCAATGATCTCAAGGATACTATCTACCAGATTTGTGGGCGCCGAGATGAGCATTGGGAGATGATCAGTACCAGGAAGTATAGATCAGTTGCAGCTTTTATCCAGGAGTTAAACCAGCACATTCGACGTCAGGAGAACTAGATGTGCGCCGACATGATAGATCTGAAGAAGGCGAGGACAATAATGAAGGAACTGGAGGAAGAACTCAAGGCTACACGTGAAGATTATGAAGAGGAAATTGAAGTACTCGTGGATAAGAATGCCGACTTAACAATGAAGATTGGAATATTTATGGGAGGCCCTACACCAGTAGAAGAAGACGAAGAACCCAAGGAGATTCGCCCGGAAGACTACATCATCATCGACGACACTGACACTGATCCAGATGATAGCGATGATGAATATGTTGATGAAGCTGGAGCAGATATCATGGAGTCTGCAACCGAAGAGTACTTTTAGTAGACCACCCCAACAGTAGTAGTAGTCCACCATGTAAATATAGTAGTCCGAGCACTTTTGCGATAGTTAGATCGATTGTATGCCCTTGTTTGATTGAATGAAGTGAATTGTTTGCTTTTGCCTCATGAGCATATGGGTAGTGTTTTCTCTCTAGACCCCTCTCTATTCTTAAATCTCATCTTTTCTAAACCCTCAGATGCCTCCGAGACGTGACCCCGGATTTACCTTCCCACCGAAGCTCACCCAGTTGATCCAGCAGCAGAACACATTGATGCAGTTGCTAGTCCAGAATCAGAATCAAGGGAACAACAACAACCCACCACCACCACCACCACCTGTTGATCACTTAGCCCATTTTCTTAGGCTGAATCCACCAGTGTTTTCCAGTAGCACCGAGCTGATAGTAGCAGATGATTGGCTCCGCAAGATAGCAAGGGAGTTGACCACGGCAGGATGCACATATGCGGAAAAGGTGAAGTTGCTGCACATCAGCTTGAAGGACCCGCAGCATCATGGTGGGAGAATTTCACAGCCACTTTCCCTGTCGACGCTGTCACGTGGGACCAGTTTCAGTAGGCTTTCTGTACTGCCCATGTTTCAGCAGGAGCTATGGCCATGAAGAAGCGTGAGTTTCGCAACTTGCGCCAAGGAGGACGGACAGTTGGCAGTATGTGGAGGACTTTAGTAAGCTAGCACGTTATGCTCCAGATGACATTGCTACGGATGCAGCTAAGCAGGAGAAGTTTATGGAAGGACTGAATGATGAGTTGAGCATGCACTTGATTGTAGAAACCTTCAACAACTACCAGGAGTTGGTAGATCGTGCTCTCATGATTGAAGGGAAGCAACAGCAAATTGAGAACCGTAAGAGGAAGTATGGACAAAGGAAGTACAATTCAGGAGCTCAGCAGAAGCCACGTTTTACCCCTAGACCGCGAGGACATTTTCAGCATACCCATGGAGGAGGTAGCTCGCACAATCATAACAGCACCAAGAATGGTAATGGGAATGGAGGAAGCAACGGCCAGAACCGCACCAACCCATCAACGCCAGCCAAGAGAGACCTGAGCCAAGTCACTTGCTTTAAGTGCCAGAAGACCGGACATTATGCCAATGAATGTCCTGAATCATAGAATGGAAATGGCAATGGAAGCTCTGGGAAGAAGCCGAACCCTTTCAAAAGGGGACAGGTGAACCACGTTAACGTGGAGGAGGTTGAAGAGCAGCCGGATGCAGTAATCGGTAAGTTTTTGGTTAAGTCATTTACTGCACTCGTTCTTTTCAATACTGGTGCATCGCATTCATACATATCAAGGGGATTTGTGGATAAGTATAACCTGCCCACTAAAGTTCTTAGAACACCTATGTTAGTAAGCTCACCAGGAGCGGATGGCTAGTAAGGGATGTTTTCAAGTGCCATTGAGTATAGGTAGGCATGTGTTTCCCTCGGATTTGATCATTTTGGAATCACAAGGTTTGGATGTAATTCTGGGTATGGATTGGCTGTCGATGTATGGAGGAAACATCGATTGCGCCAGTAAGTCAATTTTGCTTACCACCCCAGAAGGGAGAAGGATCAAGTATGTGTCCCGGCATGTGCCGAAAAGGACTCAAGTGAATTCGTTAACAGGAGTTGTGCAGGAGGAAGTACCAGTAGTGAAGGATTTCCCTGATGTATTTCCAGAAGAGTTGCCAGGCATGCCACTGGATAGAGATATTGAGTTTTTGATTGAGGTTTTGCCAGGCATAGGGCCAATATCTAAGAGACCATATAGGATGCCCGCAAAGGATTTGGTAGAGATTAAGAAGCAGATTAAGGAGTTACTGGATAAAGGATATATTTGCCCAAGTTCTTCGCCTTGGGGATCGCCAGTACTTCTAGTGGAGAAGAAGGATGTATCGTAAGGATGGTTGTTGATTATCAAGTATTGAATGAAGTAACCATCAAGAATAAGTACCCACTACCGATGATCAATGATCTGTTTGATCGATTGCAAGGAGCTAAAGTATTTTCCAAGATTGACCTGCGATAAGGATACCATCAGTTGAAGATTCGAGAACAGGATATACCTGAGACAGCTTTTACCACCAGGTATGGGATGTACGAGTATACCGTTATGTCATTTGGTCTGACTAACGCACCCGCATATTTTATGAACATGATGAACAAGGTGTTTATGGAGTTTCTGGATAAGTTCGTCATAGTGTTCATTGATGATATCCTGGTTTACTCAAAGAATGAAGCGGAGCATAAGGAGCATTTGCGTTTGGTACTTGGTAAGCTCAGAGAACATCAGTTATATGCCAAGTTTAGAAAATGTGAGTTTTGGTTGAAGGAAGTTGGATTTCTCGGACACGTTATATCTGGAGAAGGTATAGTAGTAGATCCCACCAAGGGCTGTGACAAATTGGGAAGTGCCAACAACAGTTGGAGAGATCCGGAGTTTTCTTGGACTCGCAGGATACTACCGAAGATTTATTGAAAATTTCTCAAAGATTGCAAAGCCTATGACAGAGTTGTTGAAGAAGGATACCAAGTTCATATGGACTAAGGAATGTGAGGCCAGTTTCCAGGAGCTGAAGAAACGTTTGGTTATGTCACCTGTGTTGATTTTGCCTGATCATACCAAGGATTATGAGGTGTATTGCGACGCTTCACGTCGAGGACTTGGAGCAGTGCTTATGCAGTAAGGAAGAGTTGTTTCATATGCCTCACGACAACTTAAGCCTCATGAGTTAAATTATGCTACCATGATTTGGAGTTAGCATCCGTAGTGCATGCATTGAAAACCTGGAGACACTTTCTCATTGGAAACCATTGTGAGGTGTACACGGATCACAAGAGTTTGAAGTATATTTTCACACAAAAGGAGTTGAACCTCAGACAAAGGAGATGGTTGGAGCTCATCAAGGATTATGATATGAGATTGCATTATCACCCTAGAAAGGCTAACGTAGTAGCTGATGCGATGAGCCGTAAGGGCCATGTCAACACACTAATAACGGGAGATTTACCAAGGGAGTTAGCCGAAAATCTTCATGAGCTATGTTTGGAGATAGTTTCGAGAGGCTGTGTAGCAGCATTGGAGATTCAGTCTAGTTGATGGATAAGATCAGAGAAGCCCAGAAAACCGACAAGGAGATCGCTTCTATTAAGGAGAAAATAAGCAAGGGAAAAGCTAAAGGATTTCGTGAGGATGAGCACGATACCTTATGGTTTGAAGACCGTGTTTATGTGCCTAACGACCTGGAGATCAGGAAGTTAATTCTGCAAGAGGCCCATGATTCACCATATTCGATTCACCCAGGAAATACCAAGATGTATTTGGATTTGAAGGATATTTTCTGGTGGACCGGATGAAGAAGGACACTGCGGAGTATGTAGCAGTTTGTGATGTATGCCAGAGGGTAAAGGCAGAGCATCAGAAGCCAGCAGGATTGCTACAGCCATTGCCGATACCCGAATGGAAGTGGGATAAGCTAGGCATGAATTTTATTACGGGTTTACCCAGAACTCGTTCAGGCTATGACTCGATTTGGGTTGTAGTCGATCGTTTGACAAAGGTAGCTCATTTCATTCCAGTGAAGACTACCTATACCAGTGCAAAGTTAGCAAAGATATACATGACCAGGATCGTAGTCTGCATGGAGTTCCAAGGAGCATTGTATCAGATAGAGGAACCCAGTTTACCTCAAAGTTCTGGAATCAGTTGCATGAAACTTTGGGTACTAGGCTAGAGTTCAGTACAACTTTCCATCCACAGACAGATGGACAGACCGAGAGAGTTAATCAGATTTTGGAGGATATGCTGAGAGCTTATGCGCTAGATTACGGATCTAGTTGGGACGAGAATTTGCCATATGCAGAGTTCTCTTATAACAACAGTTATCAATCCAGTTTGAAGATGGCCCCTTTTGAAGCCTTATACGAAAGGAGGTGCAGGACCCCATTGTCGTGGGATGAAGTTGGATACCATCAGTTGTTTGGACCAGATCTAATTAAGGAGTCTGAACAGAAAGTAAAATTGATTCACGATAGGCTCAAGGTAGCCCAGTCCAGGCAGAAGAGCTACGCAGATTCTAAACGCAAGGATACAGTTTACGAAGTCGGAGACCGAGTTTATCTTCGAGTATCTCCACTTCGAGGAGTTATGTGCTTTGGAGTTAAGGGAAAGTTAGCGCCACATTTTGTAGGAGCATACAAAGTTTTGGAGCGTATGGGAGAAGTAGCCTACAAGTTGGAATTGCCCAAAGGATTGTCAGGAGTTCACGACGTGTTCCACGTTTCCCAGATGAAGAAGTGCCACACAGAGATGGCTGGTATGCCGCTAAGAGACACAGTGCTGCTGGAAGCAATTCAGTTGGACAGTGATTTGACCTATGAGGAGAAACCAGTCAAGGTTCTTGAGTATGCCAGCCGAGTAACCCGCAGCAAGGTTATCAAGTTTTGCAAAGTTCAGTGGAGCCACCACATGGAGGATGAAGCCACCTGGGAACGAGAGGAAGAATTGCTGAAGGACCACCCTCACCTATTTTCTAGCCAACCCGAATCTCGAGGGCGAGATTCATCTTAAGGGGGGTAGGTTTGTAACATCCCAAATTTTCAATTTGGAATGTTATACACTAGATCATCATTGCATATCATAATTTATTGCATTTTGGCTGATCCTAGAAAATTCTACGCAACTCAAGGACCCTCGGAGAGAGTTGGGGATTTCGTTACTTTCATATTTAAGTTTTCTCAAAATTTGAAAATAGGATCATTTGATTTTATGTATTTTATCTTCGATTATTTCTATTACAAAAATATGAGAGGGAATAAAATGACTTTCCCAAAATAAAGAAATATGGAGGATTTAATAAGAAAATCAAATATGATTTTATTTTGGTTTTATTTGCTATTTTGTTTGAATTTAGGAAAAATGCACGTTTTCCGTAATTGCATTTAGGCCTCAAATAAATGTTCATCCTCTGCGCCTTGATTTTAGAAGCCGGGGAAAATTTATTTCGGGATTTTTGGATTCCGTTTAGTATTCCTTTTTTCTTTTTTTGAGCGTAACTATTTAAAAAAACGAACCGACCTAACGGGCCGTGTCCGACCCGGACACTAGGCCCGGCCGACTTTATAAGCCGGGGAAGGCCCAGCCGGACCCCCCAAACCCTAGTTGCCCTAGCTGCCCCGCCGCCGCCGCCTTTGCCGCCGCCGCCGCCGGACCGCCGCGCCGCCCGCGCCGCCGCCGGACCCCGCCGCCGCCCGCCGGACCGCCGCCCGCCGGACCGCCGCCCCTCCGCTCGCCGGAGGTAGACCTCGCCGCCGCTGGTTTTTCTTGAAAAACCGTTCGGTTTTTTTGGTTTTTCGTTCGGTTTTTTTAGTTTCGTTTTTTATAGATCGCTTTTCTGGTTTATTTAATTAGCGAGCGTTCGCTCATTTGTTCGTTTTAACGAACGCGTTCATCGGTTAGATCCAGATAACGAACGTTCGTTCGTTAATCTGTTCGTCATTTTTCTTTTTCTTGGATTAAATCTGCGATTTTTTCTGATCGCGATTCCCGATCCGATTTTCGTTTTAGTATAACTTTTCGCTCGTTTATCGGAATCAGGCGATTCAAGCGCCTGGAGTTTCATCTCGAAACCCTCTTTCCGTTTAACCAACTCAAACAAGTTTTTGCCACTGTAAAAATTGCCCTAGATCCAAAATAGTAAACGAAGCCTGTTTCTTTTTCCGATTGTCTTTCGTTGCTTCGTTCGATTTGATTCCTTTTGCCAACCAGAGTTCTTAAGTTGAACTTTCTGGTTAGATCTCTTATTCGAGTTTTACCTGTGCATTAGATGAGTACTTATTGTATGCTTGGTTGTTTGCGATAGAGTACCCGGAGTGCGCCGCTTGCTACTTCGAATCGCTTGGTTTCCCGGATCATCAGCAAGGCAAGTAACACTTTGATCATACTTCCAATTACCCAGTTTTATTGCATTAGATCAATCCTCACACCTTGCATGTTTAGGATCTAATTTAAATTGTGGGTTTGGGAAGTAGTTGAGGTAGTACCTATTACCTGTTTATTATCAAAACCTTTGGGAGTTACTTCTACGTTTGCTTATTATGCTATGCTATGCTAGTAGACGTGGATTGGGTGAGTGTATCCATGATAGATGTGAGATTGTTAAATTAATGGTTTATCTAAGGTGGCAACTTAAATACACATCTGGGTGGATTGAGGCACCTGGGTATTCCAGCAATTGCCTGTTTTTCTATTGGACCGCCACCCAGGCTCAAAGGGATCATGAGATTATTCATGCTAGAAACTTCCGTGTGCAGCCACAAGCTACTATGGGCTCTAGCATAGTTGACTAAGTCGTGCGAACTCTTACAGTGGTAGACTGGCAGATGTAGGGGAAAGTAGGTGTAACGGTCTACCCGATCGTGAGGTGCTAGCGCTTCTGAAAGACTATGTCCCGGTCATCCGTTTCTAAAACACCATGCAGTGCGATAAATCCAACGGAGGAGATCGAGTCTTGTGGGGAAAATTGCTCAAACCTCTGCAGAGTGTATAAACTAATCATGGTTAGCCGTGTCCCCAGTTATGGACATCTTGAGTATCTAGTACTTGGATTATCATGTAAATCTCATCATGTTACTCTAATTAATTTTGTTGGGTTTGTTTAATGATGATGCTTAATTGGGATTGAGAACGCTGTCAACCATTCTCAATGTTTAACAACTACCATGATAGTTAATTGAAATTTATTTCTTTGCAGTAGGGAAAAATTGGCTTTTCGTAAAACTGTAACCATAGAGCTTTCCACCAACCAAATATGCATATAGTATAGCCTATATCTTTCATTACTCTCTATGTGTTACATTCCCAGCATATTCCATGTGCTGACCCATTTCGGGCTGCAACGTTCATGTTGCAGACTTTTCAGACGACGAGTAAGGTGCTTTTAGGTCGTGGTTCTATACTCAGTGATGCCGTTGGAGTTGATGGACTCACTTATCTTCCAAGCCTTCCGTTGTTATCGTTATTAGATGGCCTTAAGCCATATTTATTGTAATAAGTTCTCTTTTGAGACACTCGATGTAATAAGTGTGTGATCGCTACTCTGTTATAAATCCTTCAAGTACTGTGTGGTGTCAGCATTACTGATCCAGGGATGACACCTGAGTACAGAGATTGGACCGTCTAAGGTCTGGTCGCTACATGCATAGTCTTTTTCCACCACTCCTTTCTCGACTCAGGTGTATGATCAATAGCCGGGTAGCCTGGTTTCTCTCTAAAGACGCTCGCGTTTAGTTCGCTAAACTGGCCTGAGAAACACTCCGCCTTCGGGATAGGGAGGTTGAAGCCGCGGGCTGACCCACTTGAAGTCTAGAGATCAGATGTGTCATGTCAAATCATGACGAAAGTACAATTTTAAGACCAATTTCTTATTGGCACCAAAACAGCTTGATTCAATCTAGACGTAAAGTTTTTTACGCATGTTTTTGGCCTTTGAGCTCATAACATCTTTTCACCTACTTTATGTTTTCCTTTTAGGAAGCAGGAGATTCTCTTGATTGGGGTGTTCGGCGTGAAACTCTTTTCTAAAACTATAGTTCGACATCTTTTCTGCCAAACCCCACCTCGGTATTGTCAAAATATACATGAAAATTGAACTAGTTCCCAAGGAGGTACGATCCTAGGGTCGGCCATGTTGCCCAACCCAATTCTCGGGGGGCTACTGCATTGGCAATCCAATGAAGAAAATTTAAGTGCAATATAGTTTTCGAGGAGATTATGATCCTCAGGTTGGTCAGCCGCACCCAACCTGAGTCTTGAGGGCTTTGCACACCACTTTTTGTGTCCCGCAGTATTCTGCCGAGCTAGGAGTTCATCCTCATGCCGATTTTGTGAATCAACCCGAGTCTCACGGGCTACTGGGATCAACAGTATTATGTCATCCTTCAGGTGCATCTCGGGTTTTAGACCGATACACACTTTGAGGGCTATTGGCTATATATCTCGGCAGATAATAAATTCCACCAATCAAAAATATTGACAAAAAATCGGCCCGCGGTCAGGGTGGTGCACCACCTCGGAAGTAGTCCGGCATAAAGCTCGGACGCCAGTGTCTGGCTGCATAGAGGGCATTTCCGGCATTAAGCTTGGCTAAACTCCTTCAACTTTTTTGAACCAAGGTGATTTATGACACCTCGGATATAGTCCGGCGTTGGAGCTTGGATACATTCCGGCGTTGGAGCTCGGATACAGTCCGGCGTTGGAGCTCGGCTGTAACAATACTCTTCGGATACATTCCGACGTTGGAGCTCGGAAGCGGTCCGACGTTGGTGCTCGGCTGCAGAAGATACCTCGAATGCAGTCCGGAGTTGGAGCTCGGACGCAAGAGGACGCCGCCGCATGGGAACAACTTCAAACCCGAGGTGTGGTGTAAAAATAGTTAGGCATTGTTAAAGGCTGAAGACTTAAAGGGGCTCCTCGGATACCTGACATGTAAACTCTTCGGATTCACTTAGGCGATCCTCAAGATTAAAGATGAGAAGATTTGTTGAACCAGTTTTCAAGACCGACGACCAAAGATGAAGAACAGTTTGGAAGAATCTAGTAGCGTCCCCAACTTGAAGACCGGTTCAGGGGGGCTACTGACGTTGTCCTGGACTAGGGGGTATTCACCACGTCGTCTCCCGACCAGCTGGATCGGGCCGAGGACCCCCACGGCGGTTCAATATTGGGCCAGTTCGGACAGCCCATGCCGCATACAAGGAAGACTCCACAAGACTTGGCGCCCAAGACAAGGACTCTGCTAAAACCCTAGGCCTCCGGTGTCTTATAAAACCGAGGCCAGGCTAGTCAATAGACAATCTAATATTCATTACTACAGTCTCGTGGTAGACATATGTACTCTATACTACACCCATATGAATACAATCAGAAGCAGGACGTAGGGTTTTACCTCCATCAAGAGGGACCAAACCTGGGTAAAATCCCGTGTCCATGTTACCATCGCTCCAAGACGCCTAGCTTAGGACCCCTACTACGAGATACGCTGGATATTGTACCGAAAACTGGGGTGCTTAATTTTAGTTGATCTGCAGAAAAATAGAGATTGGAATGTCTCAAGGCCCCTCCTTGTACTATTGCTGTACACTGATGTTCATCACTGGCAGAAGGTGTATCGGGGAGACTTGGGTCGATTTCCAGTATGAGGTGTACCGTATGAGGCGTCGAAGGACCCATCTCGCCCTTGCAGCATGGCATACTGTGATACTATCGCAATATTTTCTTCTATTTATTAGTGTATGTTTCATCAACTAGTGCCACTATAATGTAATCACGCCTTTTCATTATCTGTGCAAACAGGGTTATTCAGCTGCATTTTGGTGGAACTGCACAAATGTACAGATGGAACCGGCATATATGCAGAGTGCGAGGTGCCAAGTAAAAATTACTGACACCAACCCTGCTCCATCTAAGAATTGTCATCCACCACCGGTGGGATGTATGGCGCTCACTATGGACGGATCTTGCAGCAAATCCTCTAACAAAATACTAGTAGCTTAGACTTCAAAAAAATACTAGTAGCTTATATTGGCAGTTTTCTAGGGAGTACTCTTTTTTTAAAGAAGCACCAATCTATTTTTCTTTATTTGTACACAGTGTCACAACTCTGACCCAAAGGTCCTGAGCTATTTTAGGGTGATTGGCATAGCACTTGAAGACTGATTGTAAGCATGAGTAGATGGAATATTAGGTTAGTGCGAAGCTTACCTTAAACCCTACCGACGCTGTTGAAACGAGGCGAGCATTGAGGAAACCGTGGAGAACGGAGGGGAAGCTACATCGCGCCAACCGTCCTCATCTTGGAGTGGGAGAACGAATACTCATGTGTCTCCGGCTGGCTTTAAACCCTCACGAACGGCACACCGTACTCGATCGATTTGTTATCCTCTGGGTGCTCGACCTTCGACCTGTACGCCCACCACCTCCACCTGACTTACATCTTGGGCCAATCTGTCTGCTCCATCATCCAGAGGAGGTACTCGATGAACTCGAAGGACCGCGGCATGATTGCCGCCGAGGAGTACATCGCCGCCCTCATTGCCGCCGTCTCGCTCTTTCGCATACATTGCCACATGGCCCTCACCGTCCTCAAAATCTCCCACTCATTGTAAAACCAAGTAAGGATCTCCTTCAACCTGGCTAACTTTGCCTAGTCACCGCCGGCGATCTGCCTGATTCGCTGCTGCATCCTCTCCATAGATGTCCTTCTGAGTGGTCCGGTGCTAGCTTTGGAAGATGGGAGGAGAGATGGTGGTCTTGCAATAGAGAAGAGGGAGAGGCGAGACGGTGGTTTTGGAATGGAGATGATGGAGAGGAGAGAGGGTGGTTTTGAAATGGAGAAGAGGGAGAGGCTAGACGGTTGTTTTGGAATGGAGATGATGGAGAGGAGAGGTTTCCCTGCCTTTCGTTCGCTGATAGGTGGGCCCCACGCTTGGTGGGACCCATGTGGCAGTGTCTCAATGGCAGGATGGGCTACGTCAGGGGATCCTCGTCCGAGGAGAGAGGAGGTGGTTTTGCAATGGAGAAGAGGAAGATGCGATACAATGGTTTTGGAATGGAGATGATGGAGAGCAGAGGAGATGGTTTTGCAATGGAGAAGAGGGAGAGGAGCATGTGGTAGCGATTTAGGTTTGGACGAGAGGGCCGGCACGCTGTGACTGGATCAACATCAATTTACCCTTCAATTAAGAAAGCGACCCCACATTAACTAGTCTCCCTTTTATTCCGGGTCATAATTGACCATGATTTTCACAAATAAAATATATGTTATACGTTGCAAAAATAATATAATTTGAAAGTACATTCAGATACAAATCAAACGATACAATTTTTGGTGACATGCATTCACATTTTACTTGCCAAATACAGTACATGGTCAAACTTTGACCCAAAATACGCAAAACAAACAAATACTTCCAAAACCAGCGCCACTCCTCTCCTCTTAAACCACCACCGCTCCTCTCCTGTTCCAATCTATATCCAGCGCCGCTCCTATCCTCTTCCATTTCAAAACCACCGCCCCTCCTCTCCTGTTCCAATCCAAAACCAGCATCACTCCTCTCCCGTTCTAATCCAAAACCAGCGCTGCTCCTCTCCTCTTCCATTCAAAAACCACCGCCGGCGAGTGAAGGTGCTGTGGAGAAATAGATTGATGGAGGAGTACAACCGATACGCGAGGATCGCAGATGGCGACCTTGTGAAGCTAGCTAGGATGTTGGAGATACAGTCTTGGTTTGACAACAAGGACCAACTAGCGGCGGCGGCGACATCCATGGCCAAATATCTACAACAGAGCGAAAAGGCAGCGATACTCCCGGAGGGAGTCACGTGGGAGTACATAGAGCTGCTCCTTTAGGCCATGGAGCAAACAGATTCACCGAATCCGATCGTAAGGGAGCAGTGGTGGGAGTATCGATCCCAGATGGAGCATCCACCAGAGATTGAAGGATCGAGCCTCTAGACTGTGCCATTTGTGAGGGTGTCATGCCAGAGCGAGCCGGTGGAGTCTTCGTCGACCGAACCCAGCTGCAAGAGGGTAAAAGCAGTTGGCCCGATGATGCTTCCCCGCCATCCTCTCCCTCGCCGTTCACATCATCTCACGGGGTAGCTGTCTGCCGCCGAGGAATAGGAGGGGACTGCCCCCAGCCCAATAGTCAGGCAGGTTGTGAATTGTCAGGAGGAGCTTAGGGTTGTCAGTATTTGCAGGTTGTGAATTGTGTTTTGTGTTGTGTATTTTGAGAGTACTTTCAGATATGAATGTCTTTTGAATTTCAGATTTGCAGTATTGAGCATATGAAGTATTTTATGAATTCTAGAGATCTATTTTTAGTACTTATATAATGTAGTTTCATAGGAGTATAAAAGTGCAGACAATGTGATTCTCAGAGAAGAAACTACAAGTTTCAGTTTCAGATAAGAAACTGCAAGTTTAGTTTCAGTAAGAAACTACAACTTTCAGAGGCAGAACATTTATATTAACACGGCCTTTTCAAACTGGGTTAACATCATCTTGGAAGTTTTATTCATGGTCGAAAATGGAACTACCATCCAGTTAGCATCATGCTGATCAACATTCATGCATAGCACATCCTCATATGATGCACAGTCAAAAAGATATGCTATTTTCAAAATGCCCACACAATGTCGAGTGTGCGAAAAAAGAGAAAATGAGGGACAAAGTTTTGGCAAGTGTTGGACATGGTGTGCGTAGATGACAATGGGGACCCACATGTCAATAATGGCAGAGGCAAAAAATTTGGAGATATTTCCCCTACATCAGCTAGAATTGAACCTGGGCGGAATAGCTCTCGGGTAGTGTCACTGTAGCGACCCGACCTGAAACGGTCAAGTCACATGCTTCAGTGTCATCCCTGGATCGGTAATGTTGACACACATAGTACTCAAAGGATTTATAACAGAGTGGCAATCACACACTTATTACATCGAATGTCTCAAGAGAGAACTTATTACAATAAATATGGCTTAAGGCCATTTAATACGATAACAGCGGAAGGCTTGGAGATAAAGTGAGTCCCTCAACTCCAACGGCATAGCTGAGTGCATGACAAACGACCTATCACGTCTTACTCCTCGTCTAAAAAGTCTGCAACATGATACGTTGCAGCCCGAAAATGGTTCAGCACATGGAATATGTTGGCAATGTAACACAGGAGAATAATGAACAGAATAGATGCTATCACTACATTCATATATGGCTGGTGGAGGCTGTATGGTTAATAAGTTTTGTGTAAAGCCAATTTTTCCCTACAACAAAGGAATATATTTTATTTAACTATCATGGTAGTTGAACAACATTGAGTAGGTTCCTCCAACTCAATCCCAATTAAAAGTAATTATCAACCCAACAAGTTAATTTAGAGTGATGAGATCCATATGATAATCCAAGTGCCAGATACTCAAGATGTTCATAACCGGGGACACGACTAACCATGATTAATTATACACTCTGCAGAGGTTTGCGCACGTTTCCCCACAAGACCCGATCTCCTCTGTTAGATTTCTCACACTACATGGTGTTTGAGAAACGGATGACGGAGACACAATCTTTTAGAAGCATTTGCTCTCTACTCCGGGTGGACCGGTACACCTACAATCCCCTACATCTGCTCGTCCACCTCTTCAATAACTCACGCAACTTACTCAACTATGCCAGAGCCCATAATGGCTTGTGGCTACACACGGAAGTTTCTAGCATGAATAGTCTTAAGATCCCTTTGAGCCTGGGTGGCGGACTATAGGATGATCACACGGGTACTCTGGGATATCCTAGGACAACACTGGATTCCCCAGGTGCCCACAAGCAATCCACCCAGATGTGTATTAAAGTTGCCACCTTAAGTTAAACCATTAATTAACATCTCATATCTGTCATGGATACGCTCAAACCCAAACCACGTCTACGAGCATAGCATGGCAATATAAGCATAACGTAGAAGTAACTCCCAGGGTTTGATAATAAAACAGGTAATAGGTTCTATGTGACACCCACGATGCGGCTATATCTCCCACATGTCGGAGCACAGCTTAGAGGCATAACTGCATAGTAGGCATGTTGCAAGAGGGGTAATCGTTACACATCCCATGTACTGAAAAAGTGAGGGATAAAGAGTTGGCTTACAATCACCACTTCACACAATACATAAATATAGCATTACATCATCCAGAATACAATCAAGGTCTGACTATGGAACCAAATAAAGAAAAACAACCCCTAATGCAAAAGATCCCCGATCGCCCCAACTGGGCTCCTCTATTGATCGTCCGGAAAAGACACATAGTAACGTCCAGAATCTTTGTCGAACTCCCACTTGAGTTCGGTCGCGTCCCCCGCACTGGCATCGTCGGCACATGCATCTGGTTTCGGAAGTAATCTGTGAGTCACGGGGTCTCAGCAATCTCACACCCTCGTGATCAAGACTATTTAAGCTTATGGGTAGGAAAAAGGTAGTGAGGTGGAGCTGCAGCAAGCACTAGCATATACGGTGGCTAACTTACACAAATGAGAGCGAGAAGAGAAGCAAAGCTCGGTCAAGAATCTATAAGATCAAGAAGTGATCCTGAAACTACTTATGTTCAAGCATGACACGAAACCGTGTTCTCTTCCCAGACTCCGCCGAAAAAAGACCATCACGGCTACACACACGGTTGATTCATTTTAATTAAGTTAAGTGTCAAGTTTTCTACAACCGGATATTAACAAATTCCCATCTTCCCATAACCGCGGGCATGGCTTTCGAAAGTTCAAAACCTTGCAGGGGTGTCCCAACTTAGCCCATCACAAGCTCTCACGGTCAACAAAGGATATTCCTTCTCCCAGGAAGATCAGACTCGAAATCCCGGTTACAAGACATTATGACAATGGTAAAACAAGACTAGCAAAGCCACCCGAATGTGCCGACAAATCCCGATAGGAGCTGCACATATCTCGTTCTCAGGGCACACCGGATAAGCAATCCGTACAACTAAAACCAACCCTCAAGTTTCCCCGAGGTGGCGCTGTAAGGGGCTCTAGTTTGGACCAACACTCAGAGGAGCACTGGCCCGGGGGTTTAAAATAAAGAAAACCCTTGAGTCCATGAAACCCAAGGGAAAAAGGCTTAGATGGCAAATGGTAAAACCAAGGCTGGGCCTTGCTGGAGGAGTTATATTCAAGGTGAACTGTCAAGGGGTTCCCATTATAAACCAACCACGTAAGGAACGCCAAAATCAAGGAACATAACACCGGTATGATGGAAACTAGGGCGGAAAGAGTGGAACAAAACACCAGGAATAAGGCCGAGCCTTTCACCCTTTACCAAGTATATAGGTGCATTAAAGTAAACAAGATATAATAATGATATCGCAACAATAAACATGTTCCAACAAGGAACAAACTCCATCTTCACCTGCAACTAGCAACACTATAAGAGGGGCTGAGCAAAGCGGTAACATAGCCAAACAACGGTTTGCTAGGAAAGGTGGGTTAGAGGCTTGACATGGCAATATGGGAGGCATGATAAAGCATGTAGTAGGTATCGCGGCATAGCAAAAGAGCGAGCAACTAGCAAGCAAAGATATAAGTGATTTTGAGGGTATGGTCATCTTGCCAGCAAAGTTCTCTGAGTTGACGTAAGCTTGATCCTTGTAAGCATACTCAACGGGTTCCTCGATCACGAACTCATCTCCCGGTTCTACCCAAGGCAAGCACACAAGCAAAAGACCAATAATCAATCACGGTGCAATGCGCAAGCAACATGATGCAAAACATGGCATGATATGTGGGATGTGATATGCAATGCATATGCGTGCTTCGGAAGGAAAAATTGAACCAGGCCTCAACTTGGCAAACCAAGTGCGCCGCTGGAAAGATGATTTGATTTCGGTCGGAATCGACATAAAGATCACCGGAAACGGATGCACGATTTGCAAATGGCAAGCAAAACAATAATGGCACAATTCTGCGATTAACAACACGATGCCCTCATGTATGCAACAAGAAACTAAGCTACTGCACTCCAACATAGTAACAAAGCACACGGCAGTGATCTACTCAAGATGCTTGACAAAATATGAACACTGAGCTATGGCTAAATCACACAAGAGCAGGTTCAAACAAGCATGGCATAAGGGCAAAAGATATCAGCTTCACAGACTTAGTGAAAATACTAACATGCCAGAAATTTACATCAGGAAGCGATGTTTAGAGCAAGATAACAACATTCTACAAAAACAGATCATAGCAAAAAAGGCATGGCATGAATCTACTCAAAGCATAGAACAAAAGTCCCTTACTGACCATAAGCCAAAAAGGATAAGAAGATATGATGGCACCCATGTAAACATAGCAAGTTTCGTTAACGGATTCAGAC
Organism: Triticum dicoccoides; assembly: GCF_002162155.2. Lineage (NCBI taxonomy): Eukaryota > Viridiplantae > Streptophyta > Magnoliopsida > Poales > Poaceae > Triticum > Triticum dicoccoides. The sequence goes on along the minus strand of NC_041392.1, from coordinate 368,610,625 downwards.
TTAGCAGAAAACGGGACATGGCAAAACCAGAATTATGAAGGCCTCTTTGCAAGCTTGATTCACTCAACACAAGGCATTTCATGACAAGCTAAGCATACTACCAGCAAGAAGACATGTTCATGAAGCTAACCAAAGCAAGAACAAACTCATAGCATGCATGGATCAACTACAACAACCTTGGCAAAAATTTATTAACACGTAAACAATCTGCCAGGAACATTTTATAGCAAAAGTAGAGCAAGATTGAGTCATGCTAGGGCACTCCATAAATGCAAATAGGGACATGGATGGATAGAGCACAACCATATGTCAAAATCATCCTTACTGAACATACTCAAAAGAAGCATGGATCTCTCTGTAGCAACATGAACACATGGCATAAAAATAATAGCAAAGCAATGACTGAAATTCTAAGTCCCCGAAAACAGCAATATTACGGGAGCTACTTTGCATTCTTGTGCTATTTACCACATTGATCACAAAAATACATGGCATACACCCCTGTAAATATGGCATGGCATAGCCCAAAACACATGTAGAGCTCATGCTCATATGCAGCACACAGTAAATGTAGCAAAAATAACAAATGCTGATAATCTGCTAAGATTCAGCACCTAGCATTTTATAGCACTCTTACACCCACGATTTGGGCATCAAGATGGACTCAAACAAGCATGGCACAGTGTAACAAAATGAAGAGCACATCTAGATGAACATTTTGATATATCATGCATGCAAAATGGATCTACGGACGAGGAGTTATGGCATGTTGAACAGGGCCTGAAAATGTGGCAGAGATGAAGACTTAGTGGAAATCTCACCCCGCGAGATCTAGGGTTCGTCGAGCTCGCGGATCGAGGATCATCGGAGGCGGCCGGAGATCGTCGCCGGACTTGACGCCGGGGTGGAGGGAGACGACGGCAAGCTTGGGGCGGCCGGATCCGGTGAGGACGGCGCGCGGTGGAGGAGCTGGGCAATAGGGCCAGGTGGAGTCGGCGGTGTGGCGCGGCGTTGGTGGCGGCGGACGGCGGCCGGGCTGCGGCCGGACGGCGGCGAGCGGAGAGAGTCGGGCGGCGGCGAGGACGAACGGCGGCGGGGCATGCGGGATCGGGTGGTGGGGAGACGCGGGGGCACGGGCGGCTCGGGCCGCGCGGGCCGGATCTGGGCCGCGCGGGCCCGCGGCGGCGCGCGGTGGGATAGGCGGCGGAGGCGACAGGTGGCATGCTCTGACTGGCGTGCGGCGGCGGCGCGAAATGTCCGACGGCGCGGAGGGGAATTTTAGGGTTTCGGGACCCGGATTTTGGACGGGGAGGACAAATATATAGGTAGAGGGAGCTAGGAGAGTCCAAATGGAGTGCGGTTTTCAGTCACGCGATCGTGATCGAACGGCCGATAGGATGGAGTGGGTTGGATGGGTTATTGGGCCACTTTGGAGGGGTTTTGGGCTGCAACACACACGAGGCCTTTACAGTTGCCCGACTAACCATTGGAGTATCAAACGGACTCCAAATGGCACGAAGCTTGACAGGTGGTCTACCGGTGGTGTACCAAGGCCTCTTGGAAAATCTCGGTCCATTCCAAGAATGTGTAACACCCGCTCACGAAAAGAGGCCAAAGGGGGCGCCGGAGGACGTAGGAGAGTCGGTTTGCAAAATGGACAATGGGGAAAATGCTTAGATGCATGAGACGAACATGTATGCAAATGCGATGCACATGATGACATGATATGAAATGCATGACATGGACAAAATGCAAAACAAAGACAAGAACCCAACCACGAAGGGAATCTCATAACTTAGAGCCGAAAATGGCAAGAGTCGGAGTACAAATATGGTAAGTTACACCCGGGGCGTTACAACACTCCACCACTACGATAGGATCCCGTCCTGAGATCTAGGACTGAAAGAACTCCGGATATTAGGAACGGAGGTGATCCTCGCGTTCCCAGGTGGCTTCTCGGTCGGAATGATGTGACCACTTCAATTTCAGGAATTTGATAGACTTGTTGCGAGTCTTGCGCTCAGTTTCTTCAAGGATAGCAATGGGATGCTCATGATAAGACAGGTCTTCTTGGAGATCAATCTCTTCGAAGTTGATGGTACGGTCAGGAGTCTTGAAACACTTGCGAAGCTGTGACACGTGAAACACGTCGTGCACGTTTGCAAAGTTGGATGGAAGCTCAAGTTGGTAGGCGAGATCGCCTCTTTTGCCAATGATCTTGAAAGGACCCACGTATCTAGGGGCAAGCTTCCCTTTGATACTGAAGCGACGAGTACCTTTCATTGGAGAGACGCGGAGGTAGACATGGTCTCCTATCTTGAAAGCCAAGTGACGATGCTTGCTATCATAGTAACTCTTATGACGCGATTGCGCGGCTTTGAGATTTTCACGGATGACTTTACACATTTCTTTAGCTTCCGTGATTAAGTCATTGCCAAGAAGTTGGCGTTCACCAGTCTCTAACCAATTAAGAGGGGTACGAGACTTTGTGCCATAGAGAATCTCGAATGGGGCCTTGCCGGAACTCGCTTGGAAGTTGTTGTTGTAGGAGAACTCGGCATTGGAAGACAATCTTCCCACTTCATACCAAAGGAAATGACACAAGCCCTGAGCATATCTTCAAGGATTTGATTTACTCGCTCGACTTGTCCACTAGTTTGAGGATGAGAGGCTGTGCTGAAGCGAATGTTGGTGCCCATGGCCTTCTGAAAGGAGTCCCAGAACTTAGCAGTAAAGATGCTTCCACGATCTGAAGATATCAACTGTGGAATGCCATGCAAGGAGGCAATCCTGGAGGTATATTGCTCTGCCAACTGAGCTGTTGTGATAGATTCTTTGATAGGAAGAAAATGAGCCACTTTAGAAAGCTTGTCGATGACTACAAAGATAACATCATTTCCATGTTTGGACGTGGGAAATCCAGTCACGAAGTCCATCTCAATATGGTCAGACTTCCATTCTGGAATGGCAAGAGGTTGGAGGAGACCAGCTGGCCGTTGGTGTTCTGCCTTCACTCTTCTGCAGACATAGCATTCATTCACGAACTGAGCAATTTCTCGCTTCATTCGAGTCCACCAATACGACTACTTGAGGTCATGGTACATCCTTGTACTTCCAGGATGAATGGATAGGAGTGAATTGTGATCCTCGTTGATAATGACTTTACGAAGGCCACCTTTAGGAACAACAATTCGATCCTCAAAGAATAGAGTATCTTTGTCATCAAGGCGATAGCACTTGTACTTGGGTTGACTCTTGGCAATCCCATTCTTCACCTTCTTCACCATTGCATCAAGAAGTTGAGCCTCACGAATCTGATCTTCCAAAGTAGGATAGACTTGGAGGTTGGCAAGGAATCCTTGAGGAACAACTTGGAGATTAAGCTTGTGGAAAGCTTCACAAAGATCCGGTTGGAAGGGCTTGAGAATCAAACTGTTGTAGTAAGCCTTCCTGCTCAAAGCGTCAGCAATGACATTGGCCTTGCCTGGAGTATATTAAATACTCGGATTATACTCTTGAATCATTTCTACCCAACAAGTCTGCCTGAGGTTGAGGTTGGGCTGAGTGAAGATGTACTTGAGGCTCTTTTGATCAGTGAAGATGTCCACTTTCCTTCCCAACAAGTGATGTCTCCATGTTAAAAGAGCATGGACAACTGCCGCCAATTCGAGGTCATGAGTGGGGTAGTTCTTTTCGTTGGGCTTCAACTTGTGAGAGGTATAGGCCACAACTTTCTTCTCTTGCATTAACACAGCACCGAGAGCTTGAAGGGAAGCATCATAGAAAACTTCGAATGGTTTGGATTCATCAGGAGGAGTGAGAACTGGAGCTGTGGCTAACTTCTCTTTGAGGGTGTTGAAAGCGATGACACATTCAGGCGTCCCGACATACTTCACATGCTTCTGGAGGAGATTGGAAAGAGGCTTCGCGATCTTAGGGAAATTCTCAACGAATCTTTGACAATAGCTTGCAAGCCCAAGGAAACTTCGGAGTTGCTTCACATTCTGAGGCGGTTCCCAATTCATGATTGCAGACACCTTCTCAGATTAACAGCTATGCCCTTGGCGGAGATGATATGCCCAAGGTAGAGAACCTCATCGAGCCAAAACTCACACTTTGAAAACTTCGCATAGAGCTGATGTTCTCTGAGTTTGTCTAGCACCAATCTCAAATGCTTGGCATGATCCTCCTTGTTCTTGGAAAAGACCAAAATATCATCGAGATACACCAAGACGAAATCATTTGTGTAAGGGTTGAAGATGAAGTTCATCATGCGAGAGAACGTTGGAGGAGCATTGACAAGGCCGAAAGACATGACAGTGTATTCGTAAGAACCATAGCTTGTTCTGAATGCTGTCTTGGGGATATCTTGTTCACGAATGCGAATCTGATGATAGCCCATACGGAGGTCAAGCTTGGAGAATACTTGAGCAGCTTTGAGCTGCTCGAAAAGCTCATTGATGTTGGGAAGTGGGTACTTGTTCTTTATGGTCTTCTTGTTCACAGGGCGGTAGCCGACACAAAGTCGGTCCGTGCCATCCTTCTTCTTGACAAAAAGAACACCACAACCCCATGGAGATGAACTCGGTCGGATCAGACCCATGCGCTCTTGTACATCGAGTTGTTTCTTCAGCTCCTTCAACTCTTCTGGTCCAAGCTTGTAAGGACGTTTACAAACAGGTTCCGTGCCAGGCTCAAGATCGATGACGAATTCAACTGGCCGGTGAGGAGGCATTCCCGGAAGCTCTTCTAGAAAGACATCTTGATATTCACAAACGACTGGAATCTGAGAGATGGCATTCAACTCGCCCTTCTCATTGAGAGAAAATAGTCGAATGGTATCATCACAAGCGGCAAAGATGGTCACATCCTCAGACAAGTGTGTCAATTGAATCTGCCTGGCAGCATAATCAAGTTGAGCATTGTGCTTAGAAAGCCAGTCCATGCCGAGAATTAGATCAATAACCGAGTCACCAAGAACAATTGGAAAAGCCAGAAATTTGTAGTCTCCCATCTTGATAACAGAATCCGGAACGAATACTCGAGAAGTCATTTGTCGAGCCGGAGAAACAATAGAGAAAGGTCTCGGCAATACTTGAGTAACCAAATCATGCATAGCCACAAACGGTCTTGAAATGAAAGAATACGATGCACCAGTATCGAAAAGGAACTTTTGCATGAATATCGTTAACAGGAAGGTTACCCATGATCACTTCTGAAGAGTCCTATGCCTGAGCTGCATTCATCATGTTGACCTTTGCAAACTTGGGATTATGCTTGACCACTGCATTGCTAGCAGATCTCATAGGAGGAGGAGGCGGAAGGCGCCTCTGGTTGAAGCATTTGTTTGCATAGTGCCCTTTTTGCTGACACTTGTTGCACGTCACCTCTGAGAGCGGATGGTGATAAGGAGCACTTGACCTTGGAGCATGAGACGGAGCTTTGCTCTGATAGCCTGGGTTGGGTGGGTGGGAAGATCCATTGCCACCTTTGCTCTTCTACTAATAAGGCTGACGGAATGGAGGAGGAGGAGGCAACCAGAACTTTTGCTGCTTAGCTGCCACTTGAGTTGAAGAAGACGATTGAGTTGCATCCCTGACTCTCTTCTTAGAAGCATCGCACTTGAGCTGAGCAGCCTCTTGCTTTAGTGCCATATTGTAGAACTCATCATACTCTGTCGGCTCAAAAAGCACGAGAGCTAGTTGCAGATATTCTCTGAGGCCACCTCCGAATTGATAAATCATGCTCTTCTTGTCAGGGAAGTCTTGTTTAGCAAAGCGAGCGAGCCTCTGAAACAGGATGTTGTATTGGTAAAGAGACATGCTGCCTTGGTTCAGATTGGGGAACTCCTCACGCTTACTCTCAGCAACACTTTGAGGAATGTGGTGCGCTTTGAAGTCTCGGCGGAAATCATCCCAGGTAATCACACGACCTCCTCTGGAATCTTTGTACTGTTGATAACACTCAGCAGCTCGGTCTTTGAGTTGGAACGTACCAAACTTGATAAAGTCCTCAGGCCTGACATTACTACACTCAAAATGTTTGTAGATACCCACGAGCCAAACATCAGCGCCTGTGGCCTCGACACAGTTACTGAAGGACTTCGGCTGGTTTGTGAGGAACTGATTGAGGGTAGCGAACTGAGCTTGATTATTGCCTTGGCCTTGATTTCATCGGTTACGGTCTTGCAAGAGTTGCATAAGCATCTCCATGTTGGCGTTGGTGGCAGCCATGACAGCTTGCCATGCCTCCGTAGGTGGAGGTGGTGGCGGAGGTTCCGGATTCTGACGTGTTGGAGGAGCCATCCTGAAGAGGGTGACATCCGTTAGCATCTTGAAAGACATATATTCAAGCTGAATCAATGGATCAAAATTGCACCATATAGCCTTAACATCCGAACAAGAATGAACGAATGAATTCCAAAGTAAATCATCACACTTCCATAAGTTTGAGAAGCCACTTAGATAAAGGTAGAAGAATAAAATGAACAAGGTACGAATATGAACAAATAATTGGTAAGGATTACCCAATCACAAACCAAATATCTGCGAGAAGAAATACTAGAGCTACATGAATTCCCACCTATGAAACTCCCGAAATTTTCTGGTTATGCAATCGGGTGTTGGGGATACAGGGGAAGCATAATATCTCAACCAAAACTAGCAAATCCTACATCCAGCTGTATCCATCCTTCAACATATAACCAAGAAACCTTCGGAAATCATTTACCTCAACCTACGAAAAGCATCCGTTATACGAGTTATGGCAATACTCCCGAACTCCCACCCTAGTACTTGGTGGCGTCGAGGTTATCTCACCAACAACTACATAAAGGAGATTTTCGATGTCGGCGAACTCAGGTATTCCAGAACAGCAACGATAAAATTGTGACGACAACACCTCGGAGCTCAACTCCCCGGGACACTGCCACAACCCCTAAATGTCAGGAGGCACCAAGAACAATATTCTCATAAAAAAACCATCGGAACGATTCCAAGATACCCGCGTGATCCAAAAAAAAATTCCTGAAATTTGAGGAGAGAAGAGTCAAAACTCTACGTCAGGAGGCCTCACCAGAGCGACGAAGGGTCCAAGGAGTAAAAAGAATCCTACTCTCTGATATACATAATCCTATAAGACTCAAAACTTTTTTTCTAGACTCAACAACGCCAACGATTCAATCAAGAAGTGGGCTCCTAAGTCGCGGAAGGCTCTGATTACCAACTCGTAACACCCATGATGCGGCTATATCTCCCACGTGTCGGAGCACGGCTTAGAGGCATAACCGCATAGTAGGCATGTCGCAAGAGGGGTAATCTTTACACATCCCATGTACTGAAAAATAGAGGGATAAAGAGTTGGCTTACAATCGCCACTTCACACAATACATAAATATAACATTACATCATCCAGAATACAATCAAGGTCCGACTATGGAACCAAATAAAGAAAGACAACCCCTAATGCAAAAGATCCCCGATCGCCCCAACTGGGATTATCTATTGATCGTCTGGAAAATACACATAGTAACGTCCAGAATCTTCATCGAACTCCCACTTGAGTTCGGTCGCGGCCCCTGCACTGGCATCATCGGCACCTGCATCTGGATTTGGAAGTAATCTATGAGTCATGGGGACTCAGCAATCTCACACCCTCGCGATCAAGACTATTTAAGCTTATGGGTAGGAAAAAGGTAGTAAGGTGGAGCTGCAGCAAGCACTAGCATATATGGTGGCTAACTTACGCAAATGAGAGCGAGAAGAAAAGCAAAGCTCGGTCGAGAAGCTATAAGATCAAGAAGTGATCCTGAAACTACTTACGTTCAAGCATGACACGAAATCGTATTCTCTTCCCGGACTCCGCCAAAAAAAGACCATCACGGCTACACACACGGTTGATTCATTTTAATTAAGTTAAGTGTCAAGTTTTCTACAAACCGATATTAACAAATTCCCATCTGCCCATAACCGCAGGCATGACTTTTGAAAGATCAAAACCCTGCAGGGGTGTCCAACTTAGCCCATCACAAGCTCTCACGGTCAATGAAGGATATTCCTTCTCCGAGGAAGACCCGACCAGACTTGGAATCCCGGTTACAAGACATTTTGACAACGGTAAAACAAGACCAGCAAAGCCACCCAAATGTGCCGACAAATCCCGATAGGAGCTGCACATATCTCGTTCTCAGGTAACACCGGATCAGCAATCCGTACAACTAAAACCAACCCTCAAGTTTCCCCGAGGTGGCGCTGCAAGGGGCTCTAGTTTGGACCAACACTCAGAGGAGCACTAGCCCGATGGTTTGAAATAAAGATGACCCTTGAGTTCGCGAAACCCAAGGTAAAAAGGCTTAGGTGGCAAATGGTAAAACCAAGGTTGGGCCTTGCTGGAGGAGTTTTATTCAAGGCGAACTATCAAGGGGTTCCCATTATAACCCAACCGCGTAAGGAACGCAAAATCAAGGAACATAAGACCGGTATGACAGAAACTAGGGCGACAAGAGTGGAACAAAACACCAGGCATAAGGCCGAGCCTTCGACCCTTTACCAAGTATATAGGTGCATTAAAGTAAACATGTTATAATAATTATATCTCAACAATCAACATGTTCCAACAAGGAACAAACTCCATCTTCACCTGCAACTAGCAACGCTATAATAGGGGCTGAGCAAAGAGGTAACATAGCCAAACAACGATTTGCTAGGAAAGGTGGGTTAGAGGCTTGACATGGCAATATGGGAGGAATGATAAAGCATGTAGTAGGTATCGCGGCATAGCAAAAGAGCAAGCAACTAGCAAGCAAAGATAGAAGTGATTTCGAGGGTATGGTCATCTTGCCTGCAAAGTTCTCCGAGTTGACGTAAGCTTGATCCTCGTAAGCATACTCAACGGGTTCCTCGATCAAGAACTCGTCTCCCGGCTCTACCCAAGGCAAGCACACAAGAAAAAGACCAACAATCAATCACGGTGCAATGTGCAAGCAACATGATGCAAAACATGGCATGATATGCGGGATGTGATATGCAATGCATATGCGTGCTTCGGAAAGAAAAATTGAACAAGGCCTCAACTTGGCAAACCAAGTGCGCCGCTGGAAAGATGATTTGATTTCGGTCGAAATCGACATAAAGATCACCGGAAATGGATGCACGATTTGCAAATGGCAAGCAAAACAATAATGGCACAGTTTTGCGATTAACAGCATGATGCCCTCTAGTATGCAACAAGAAACTAAGCTACTGCACTGCAACATAGTAACAAAGCACACGGCAGTGATTTAGTCAAGATGCTTGACAAAATATGAACACTGAGATATGGCTAAATCACACAAGAGCAGGTTCAAACAAGCATGGCAAAAGGGCAAAAGATATCAGCTTCATAGACTTAGTGAAAATACTAACATGCCAGAAATTTACATCAGGAAGTGATGTTTAGAGCAAGATAATAACATGCTACAAGAACAGATCATAGCAAACAAAGGCATGGCATGAATCTACTCAAAGCATAGAACAAAAGTCCCTTATTGACCATAAGCCAAAAAGGATCAGAAGATATGATGGCACCCATGTAAACATAGCAAGTTTCGTTAATGGATTCAGACTTAGCAGAAAACTGGACATGGCAAAAACAGAATTATGAAGGCCTCTTTGCGAGCTTGATTCACTCAACAAAAGGCATTTCATGACAAGCTAAGCATACTACCAGCAAGAAGACATGTTCATGAAGCTAACCAAAGCAAGAACAAACTCATAGCATGCATGGACCAACTACAACAACCTTGGCAAAATTGATTAACACGTAAACAATCTGCCAGGAACATTTTATAGCAAACATAGAGCAAGATTGAGTCATGCTAGGGCACTCCATAAATGCAAACAGGGACATTGATGGATAGAACACAACCATATGTCAAAATCATCCTTACTGAACATACTCAAAAGAAGCATGGATCTCTCTGTAGCAACATGAACACATGGCATAAAAATAACAGCAAAGCAATGACTTGGTGAAATTCTAAGTCCCTGAAAACAGCAATATTACGAGAGCTACTTTGCATGCTTGTGCTAGTCACCACATTGATCACAAAAATACATGGCATACAGCCTTGTAAAGATGGCATGGCATATCCCAAAACACATGTAGAGCTGATGCTCATATGCAACACACAATAAATGTAGCAAAAATAACAAATGCTCATAATCTGCTAAGATTCAGCACTTCACATTTTATAGCACTCTTGCAGCCACGATTTGGTCATCAAGATGGACTCAAACAAGCATGGCACAATGTAACAAAATGAAGAGCACATCCAGATGAACATTTTGATATTTCATTCATGCAAAATTGATCTACAGATGAGGAGTTATGGCATGTTGAACAGGGCCTGAAAATATGGCAGAGATGAAGACTTTGTGGAAATCTCACCCCGCAAGATCTAGGGTTCGTCGAGCTCGCGGATCAAGGAACATCGGAGGCGGCCGGAGATCGTCGTCGAACTTTACGCCGGGGTGGAGGGAGACGCCGGTGAGCTCGGGGCGGCCGGATCCGATGAGGACGGCCCGCGGTGGAGGAGCCGGGCAGCGGGGCCGCGATGGAGTCTAGGGCGTGGCGCGGCGGCCGGCCGGCGGCTGGACGGCTGCGATAGGAGAGAGTCAGACGGCGGCGAGGACGAACGGCAGCGGGGCGCGTGGGATCGGGCGGCGAGGAGACACGGGGGCGCGGGCGGCTCGGGGCCCGCAGGCCGGATCTGGGCCGCACGGGCCTGCCGCGGCGCATGGTGGGAACGGCGGCGGAGGCGACAAGTGGCGTGCTCTCACTGGCGCGCGGCGGCGGCACGAAATGTTCGGCAGCGAGTGGACATGTCCGGCGGCGCGTGGACATGTCCGGCGGCACGGAGGGGAATTTTAGGGTTTCGGGACCCAGATTTTGGACGGGGAGGACAAATATATAGGTAGAGGGAGCTAGGAGAGTCCAAATGGAGTGCGGTTTTCAGCCACGCGAGCATGATTGAACGGCCGAGAGGATGGAGTGGGTTTGGATGGGTTATTGGGCCACGTTGGAGGGGTGTTGGGCTGCAACACACACGAGGCCTTTATGGTTCCCCGATTAACCGTTGGAGTATCAAACGGACTCCAAATGACACGAAACTTGAAAGACGGTCTACCGGTGGTGTACCAAGGCCGCTTGGCAAATCTCGGTCCATTCCGAGAATGTTTAACACCCGCACACGAAAAGAGGCAAAAGGGGGCGCCGGAGGACGTAGGAGTGTCAGATTGCAAAACAGACAACGGGGAAAAGGCTCGGATGCATGAGACGAACACGTATGCAAATGCGATGCACATGATGACATGATATGAAATGCATGACATGGACAAAATGCAAAACAAAGACAAGAACCCAACCACGAAGGGAATCTCATAACTTAGAGCCCAAAATGGCAAGAGTCGGAGTACAAATATGGTAAGTTACATCCAGGGCGTTACAACACTCCACCACTACGATAGGATCTCGTCCCGAGATCTAGGACTGAAAGAACTACGGATATTCAGAACGGAGGTGATCCTCGCATTCCCAGGTGGCTTCTCGGTCGAAATGATGTGACCACTTCAATTTCAGGAATTTGATAGACTTGTTGCGAGTCTTGCGCTCAGTTTCTTCAATAATAGCAACGAGATGCTCATGATAAGACATGTCTTCTTGGAGATCAATCTCTTCGAAGTTGATGGTGCGGTCAGGAGTCTTGAAACACTTGCGAAGCTGTGACACATGAAACACGTCATGCACGTTTGCAAACTTGGATGGAAGCTCAAGTTGGTAGGCGAGATCGCCTCTTTTGCTAATGATCTTGAAAGGACCCACATATCTAGGGGCAAGCTTCCCTTTGATACTGAAGCGACGAGTACCTTTCATTGGAGAGACGCGGAGGTAGACATGGTCTCCTATCTCGAAAGCCAAGTCACGATGCTTGCTATCATAGTAACTCTTCTGACGCGATTGCGCGGCTTTGAGATTTTCACAGATGACTTTACACATTTCTTCAGCTTCCGTGATTAAGTCATTGCCAAGAAGTTGGCGTTCACCAGTCTCTCACCAATTAAGAGGGGTACGACACTTTCAGCCATAGAGAATCTCGAATGGGGCCTTGCCCGAACTTAGTTGGAAGCTGTTGTTGTAGGAGAACTCGGCATATGGAAGACAATCTTCCCACTTCATACCAAAGGAAATGACACAAGACCTGAGCATATCTTCAAGGATTTGATTTACTCGCTCGACTTGTCCACTAGTTTGAGGATGAAAGGCTGTGCTGAAGCGAATGTTGGTGCACATGGCCTTCTGAAAGGAGTCCCAGAACTTAGAAGTAAAGATGCTTCCACGATCTGAAGATATCAACTGTAGAATGCCATGCAAGGAGACAATCCTGGAGGTATATAGCTCTGCCAACTGAGCTGCTATGATAGATTCTTTGATAGGAAGAAAATGAGCCACTTCAGTAAGCTTGTCGATGACAACAAAGCTAGCATCATTTCCACGTTTGGACTTGGGAAATCCAGTCACAAAGTCCATCTCAATATGGTCAAACTTCCATTCTGGAATGGCAAGAGGTTGGAGGAGACCAGCTGGCCGCTGGTGTTCTTCCTTCACTCTTCTGCAGACATCGCATTCGTTCATGAACTGAGCAATTTATCGCTTCATTCGAGTCCACCAATACGACTGCTTGAGGTCATGGTACATCTTTGTACTTCCAGGATGAATGGATAGGAGTGAATTGTGAGCCTCGTTCATAATGACTTTACGAAGGCCACCTTTAGGAACAACAATTTGATCCTCGAAGAATAGAGTATCTTTGTCATCAAGGTGATAGCACTTTTACTTGGGTTGGCTCTTGGCAATCCCATTCTTCACCTTCTTCACCATTGCATCAAGAAGTTGAGCCTCACGAATCTGATCTTCCAAAGTAGGAGAGACTTGGAGGTTGGGAAGGAAGCCTTGAGGAACAACTTGGAGATTAAGTTTGCCGAAAGCTTCACAAAGATCTGGTTGGAAGGGCTTGAGAATCAAACTGTTGAAGTAAGCCTTCCTGCTCAAAGCGTCAGCAATGACATTGGCCTTGCCTGGAGTATATTCAATACTCGGGTTATACTCTTGAATCATTTCGACCAAACGAGTCTGCCTGAGGTTGAGGTTGGGCTGAATGAAGATGTACTTGTGGCTCTTATGATCAGTGAAGATGTCCATTTTCCTTCCCAACAAGAGATGTCTCCATGTTACAAGAGCATGGACAATTGCCGCCAACTCGAGGTCATGAGTGGGGTAGTTCTTTTCGTTGGGCTTCGACTGGCGAGAGGTATAGGCCACAACTTTCTTCTCTTGCATTAACACAGCACCGAGACCTTGAAGGGAAGCATCACAAAAAACTTCGAATGGTTTGGATTCATGAGGAGGAGTTAGAATTGGAGCTTTGACTAACTTCTCTTTGAGGGTGTTGAAAGAGATGTCACATTCAGGCGTCCCGATATACTTCACATGCTTCTGGAGGAGGTTGGAAAGAGGCTTCGCAATCTTAGAGAAATTCTCAACGAATCTTCGACAATAGCTTGCAAGCCCAAGGAAACTGCGGAGCTGCTTCACATTCTGAGGCGGTTCCCAATTCCCGATTGCAGACACCTTCTTAGGATTAACAGCTATGCCCTTGGCGGAGATGATATGCCCAAGGTAGAGAACCTCATCGAGCCAAAACTCACACTTTGAAAACTTCGCATAGAACTGGTGTTCTCTGAGTTTGTCCAGCACCAATCTCAAATGCTTGGCATGATCCTCCTTGTTGTTGGAAAAGACCAAAATATCATCGAGATACACCAAGAAGAAATCATTTGTGTAAGGGTTGAAGATGAAGTTCATCATGCGAGAGAACGTTGGAGGAGCATCGACAAGGCCGAAAGACATGACAATGTATTCGTAAGAACCATAGCTTGTTCTGAATGCCGTCTTGGGGATATCTTGTTCACGAATGTGAATCTGATGATAGCCCATAAGGAGGTCAAGCTTGGAGAATACTTGAGCACCTTTGAGCTGCTCAAAAAGCTCATTGATGTTGGGAAGTTGGTACTTGTTCTTTATGGTCGTCTTGTTCAATGGGCGGTAGTCGACACAAAGTCGGTTCGTGACATCCTTCTTCTTGACAAAAAGAACACCACAACCCCATGGAGATGAACTCGGTTGGATCAGACCCATGTGCTCTTGTACATTGAGTTGTTTCTTCAGCTCCTTCAACTCTTTTGGTCCAAGCTTGTAAGGACGTTTGCAAACTGGTTCCGTGCCAGGCTCAAGATCGATGACGAATTCAACTGGCCGGTGAGGAGGCATTCCCGGAAGCTCTTCTAGAATGACATCTTGATATTCAGAAACAACTGGAATCTGAGAGATGGCATTCAACTCGCCCTTCTCATTGAGAGAAAACAGTCTAATGGTATCATCACGAGCGGCAAAGATGATCACATCCTCAGACGAGTGTGTCAATTGAATCTGCCTACCAGCACAATCAAGTTGAGCCTTGTGCTTAGAAAGCCAGTCCATGCCGAGAATTAGATCAATAACCGAGTCACCAAGAATAATTGGAGAAGCCAGAAATTTGTAGTCGCCCATCTTGATAACGGAATCTAGAACGAATTCTCGAGAAGTCATTTGTCGGGCCGGAGAAACAATAGACAAAGGTCTCGGCAATACTTCAGTAACCAAATCATGCATAGCCACAAACGTTCTTGAAATGAAAGAATGCGATGCACCAGTATCGAAAAGGAACTTTTGCAGGAATATCGTTAACAGGAAGGTTACCCATGATCACTTTTGAAGAGTCCTCTACCTGAGCTGCATTCATCATGTTGACCTTTGCAAACCTGGGATTATGCTTGACCACTGCATTGCTGGCAGATCTCACAGAGGAGGAGGCGGAAGGCGCCTCTGGTTGAAGCATTTGTTTGCATAGTGCCCTTTTTGCTGACACTTGTTACATGTCACCTCTGAGAGCGGACGGTGATAAGGAGCACTTGACCTTGGAGCATGAGACAGAGCTTTGTTCTGATAGCCTGGGTTGGGTGGGTGGGAAGATCCATTTCCACCTTTGCTCTTCTGCTGATAAGGTTGACAGAACGGAGGAGGAGGAGGCAACCAGAACTTTTGCTGCTTAGCTGCCACTTGAGTTGAAGAAGACGATTGAGTTGCATCCCTGACTCTCTTCTTAGAGGCATTGCACTTGAGCTGAGCAACCTCTTGCTTTAGTGCCATGTTGTAGAACTCATCATACTCGGTCGGCTCAAAAAGCACAAGAGCTAGTTGCAGATCTTCTCTGAGGCCACCTTTGAATTGATAAATGATGCTCTTCTCGTGAGGGAAGTCTTGTTTAGCGAAGCGAGCGAGCCTTTGAAATAGGATGTTGTATTGGTAAACAGACATGCTGCCTTGCTTCAGATTGCGGAACTCCTCACGCTTACTCTCAGCAACACATTGAGGAATGTGGTGAGCTTTGAAGTCTCGGTGGAAATCATCCCAGGTAATCACACGACCTCCTCTGGAATCTTTGTATTGTTGACACCACTCAGCAGCTTGGTCTTTGAGTTGGAATGAAGCAAACTTGGCAAAGTCCTCAGCCCTGACGTTGCTACACTCAAAATGTTTAAAGATATCCACGAGCCAATCGTCAGCGTCTGTGGCCTCGACACAGTTACTGAAGGACTTCGGCTGGTTTGCGAGGAACTGATTGAGGGTAGAGAACTGAGCTTGATTGTTGCCTTGGCCTTGATTTCCTCGGTTACGCTCTTGCAAGATTTGCATAAGCATCTGCGTGTTGGCGTTGGTGGCGGCCATGACAGCTTTCCATGCCTCCGGAGGTGGAGGTGGTGGCGGAGGTTCCGGATTCTGACGCGTTGGAGGAGCCATCCTGAAGAGGGTGACATACGTTAGCATCTTGAAAGACATATAATCAAGCTGAATCAATGGATCGAAATTGCAACATATAGCCTTAACATCCGAACAAGAATGAACGAATGAATTCCAAAGTAAATCATCACACGTCCATAAGGTTGAGAAGCCACTTAGATAAAGGTGGAAGAATAAAATGAACAAGGTACGAATATGAACAAATAATTGGTAAGGATTACCCAATCACAAACCAAATATCTGTGGGAAGAAATACTAGAGCTACATGAATTCCCACCTATGAAACTCCCGAAATTTTCTGGTTATGCAATCGGGTGTTGGGGATACAGGGGAAGCATAATATCTCACCCAAAACTAGCAAATTCTACATCCAGCTGTATCCATCCTTCAACACATAACCAAGAAACCTTCGGAAATCATTTACCTCAACCTTCGAAAAGCATCCGTTATACGAGTTATGGCAATACTCCCGAACTCCCGTCCCAGTACAGGGTGGCGTTGAGGTTATCTCACCAACAACTTCATAAAGGAGATTTTCGATGTCGGCGAACTCAGGTATTCCAGAACTGCAACGATAAAATTTTGACGACAACACCTCGGAGATCAACTCCTCGGAACACTGCCACAACCCCTAAATGTCAGGAGGCACCAAGAACAATGTTCTCGTCACAAAACCATCAGAACGATTCCAAGATACCCACGTGATCCTAAAAAAAATTCTTGAAATTTGAGGATTGAAGAGTCAAAACTCTACGTCAGGAGGCCTTACCAGAGCGACGAAGGGACTGAGGAGTAAAAAGAATCCTACTCTCCGATTTATATAATCCTATAAGACTCAAAACTTTTTTTCTAGACTCAACAACGCCAGTGATTCGATCAAGCAGGGGGCTCCTAAGTCGGGGAAGGCTCTGAATACCAACTTGTAACACCCACGATGTGGCTATATCTCCCACGTGTCGGAGCACGGCTTAGAGGCATAACCGCATAGTAGGCATGTCGCAACAGGGGTAATCTTTACACATCCCATGTACTAAAAAAGAGAGGGATAAAGAGTTGGCTTACAATCTCCACTTCACACAATACATAAATATATCATTACATCATCCAGAATACAATCAAGGTCCGACTACGGAACCAAATAAAGAAAGACAACCCCTAATGCAAAAGATCCCCGATCGCCCCAACTGGGCTCCTCTACTGATCGTCCGGAAAAGACACATAGTAACGTCCAGAATCTTCGTCGAACTCCCACTTGAGTTTGGTCGCGTCCCCTGCACTGGCATCGTTGGCACCTGCATATGGTTTTTGAAGTAATCTGTGAGACACAGGGACTCAGCAATCTCACACCCTCGTGATCAAGACTATTTAAGCTTATGGGTAGGAAAAAGGTAGTGAGGTGGAGCTGCAACACGCACTAGAATGTATGGTGGCTAACTTACGCAAATGAGAGCGAGAAGAGAAGCAAAGCTCGGTCGAGAAGCTATAAGATCAAGAAGTGATCTTGAAACTACTTACGTTCAAGCATGACACGAAACTGTGTTATCTTCCCGGACTCCGCCGAAAAAAGACCATCACGGCTACACACACGGTTGATTCATTTTAATTAAGTTAAGTGTCAAGTTTTCTACAACCGGATATTAACAAATTCCCATCTGCCCATAACCGCGGACACGGCTTTCGAAAGATCAAAACCCTGCAGGGGTGTCCCAACTTAGCCCATCACAAGCTCTCACGGTCAACGAAGGATAATCCTTCTCCCAGGAAGACCCGATCAGACTTGAAATCCCGGTTACACGACATTTCGACAATGGTAAAACAAGACCAGCAAAGCCACCCGAATGTGCCGACAAATCCCGATAGGACCTGCACATATATCGTTCTCAGGGCACACCGGATAAGCAATCTGTACAACTAAAACCAACCCTCAAGTTTCCCCGAGGTGGCGCTGCAAGGGGCTCTAGTTTGTACCAACACTCAGAGGAGCACTGACCCGAGGGTTTAAACTAAAGATGGCCCTTGAGTCTGCAAAACCCAAGGGAAAAAGGCTTAGGTGGCAAATGGTAAAACCAAGGTTGGGCCTTGCTGGAGGAGTTTTATTCAAGGCGAACTGTCAAGGGGTTCCCATTGTAACCCAACCGCATAAGGAACGCCAAAATCAAGGAACATAAGACCGGTATTACGGAAACTAGGGCGACAAGAGTGGAACAAAACACCAGGCATAAGGCCGAGCCTTCCACCCTTTACCAAGTATATAGGTGCATTAAAGTAAACAAGATATAATAATGATATCCCAACAATAAACATGTTCCAACAAGGAACAAACTCCATCTTCACCTGCAACTAGCAACGCTATAAGAGGGGCTGAGCAAAGCGGTAACATAGCCAAACAACGATTTGCTAGGAAAGGTGGGTTAGAGGCTTGACATGGCAATATGGGAGGCATGATAAAGCATGTAGTAGGCATCGCAGCATAGCAAAAGAGCGAGCAACTAGCAAGCAAAGATAGAAGTGATTTCGAGGGTATGGTCATCTTGCCTGCAAAGTTCTCCGAGTTGACGTAAGCTTGATCCTCGTAAGCGTACTCAACGGGTTCCTCGATCACGAACTCGTATCCCGGCTCTACCCAAGGCAAGCATACAAGCAAAAGGCCAACAATCAATCACGGTGCAATGCGCAAGCACATGATGCAAAACATGGCATGATATGCGGGATGTGATATGCAATGCATATGCATGCTTCGGAAGGAAAAATTGAATCATGCCTCAACTTGGCAAATCAAGAGTGCCGCTGGAAAGATGAGTTGATTTCGGTCGAAATCAATATAAAGATCATCGAAAACGGATGCATGGTTGGCAAATGGCTAGCAAAACAATAATGGCACAATTCTGCGATTAAGAGCACGATGCCCTCTAGTATGCAACAAGAAACTAAGCTACTGCACTCCAACATAGCAACGAAGCACATGGCAATGATCTACTCAAGATGCTTGACGAAAGATGAACACTGAGCTATGGGTAAATCACACAAGAGCAGGTTCAAACAAGCATGCCAAAAGGGCAAAAGATATCAGCTTCACAGACTTAGTGAAAATACTAACATGCCAGAAATTTACATCAGGAAGCGATGTTTACAGCAAGATAACAACATGCTACAGGAACAGATCATAGCAAAAAAAGGCATGGAATGAATCTACTCAAAGCATAGAACAAAAGTCCCTTACTGACCATAAGTCAAAAAAGATCAGAAGATATGATGGCACCCATGTAAACATAGCAAGTTTCGTTAACGGATTCAGACTTAGCAGAAAACTGGACATGGCAAAAACAGAATTATGAAGGCCTCTTTGCGAGCTTCATTCACTCAACACAAGGCATGGGATGACAAGCTAAGCATACTACCAGCAAGAAGACATGTTCATGAAGCTAACCAAAGCAAGAACAAACTCATAGCATGCATGGATCAACTACAATAACCTTGGCAAAATTGATTAACACGTAAACAATCTGCCAGGAACATTTATAGCAAAAGTAGAGCAAGATTTAGTCATGCTAGGGCACTCCATAAATGCAAATAGGGACATGGATGGATAGAGCACAACCATATGTCAAAATCAACCTTACTAAACATACTCAAAATAAGCATGGATCTCTCTGTAGCAACATGAACACATGGCATAAAAATAATAGCAAAGCAATGACTTGGTGAAATTCTATGTCCCTGAAAACAGCAATATTACGAGAGCTACATTGCATGCTTGTGCTAGTCACCACATTGATCACAAAAACACATGGCATACACCCCTGTAAATATGGCATGGCATAGCCCAAAACACATGTAGAGCTCATGCTCATATGCAGCACACAATAAATGTAGCAAAAATAACAAATGCTCATAATCTGCTAAGATTCAGCACCTAACATTTTATAGCACTCTTGCACCCACGATTTGGGCATCAAGATGGACTCAAACAAGCATGGCACAATGTAACAAAATGAAGAGCACATCCAGATGAACATTTTGATATATCATGCATGCAAAATGGATCTATGGATGAGGAGTTATGGCATGTTGAACAGG
Source organism: Triticum dicoccoides (assembly GCF_002162155.2). Classification (NCBI taxonomy): domain Eukaryota; kingdom Viridiplantae; phylum Streptophyta; class Magnoliopsida; order Poales; family Poaceae; genus Triticum; species Triticum dicoccoides. The sequence continues at coordinate 368,590,615 of NC_041392.1, read as the reverse complement.
GCCTGAAAATGTGGCAGAGATGAAGACTTAGTGGAAATCTCACCCCGCGAGATCTAGGGTTCATCAAGCTCATGGATCGAGGATCGTCGGAGGCGGCCGGAGACCGTCGCCGGACTTGACGCCGGGGTGGAGGGAGACGCCGGCGAGCTCGGGGCGGCCGGATTCGGTGAGGACGGCGCGCGGTGGAGGAGCTGGGAAGCGGAGCCGCGGTGGAGTCGACGGCGTGGTGCAGCGTTGGTGGCGGCGGAGGGCGGCCGGACGGCAGCGAGCGGAGAGAGTCGGGCAGTGGCAAGGACGAACGGCGGCGGGGCACGTGGGATCGGGCGACGGCGAGACGCGGGCGCGCGGGCGGCTCGGGCCCCGTGGGCCGGATCTGGCCGCGCGGGCCCGCGGCGGTGCGCGGTGGGAATAGCGGCGGAGGCGACAGGTGGCGTGCTCTCACTGGCGCACGGTGGCGGCGCGAAATGTCCGGCGGCGCGCGGACATGTCCGACGGCGCGGAGGGGAATTTTATGGTTTCGGGACCCGGATTTTGGACGAGGAGGACAAATATATTGGTAGAGGGAGCTAGGAGAGTCCAAATGGAGTGCGGTTTTCGGCCACGCGATCGTGATCGAACAGTCGAGAGGATGGAGTGGTTTTGGATGGGTTATTGGGCCACTTTGGAGGGGTGTTGGGCTGCAACACACACGAGGCCTTTACGGTTCCCCGGTTAACCATTGGAGTATCAAACGGACTCCAAATGGCACAAAACTTGACAGGTGGTCTACCGGTGGTGTACCAAGGCCGCTTGGAAAATCTCGGTCCATTCCGAGAATGTTTAGCACCCGCTCACAAAAAGAGGCAAAAGGGGGCGCCGAAGGACGTAGGAGTGTCGGATTGCAAAACAGACAACGGGGAAAATGCTCGGATACATGATATGAACACGTATGTAAATGCGATGCATATGATGACATGATATGAAATGCATGACATGGACAAAATGCAAAACAAAGACAAGAACCCAACCACGAAGGGAATCTCATAACTTAGAGCCGAAAATGGCAAGAGTCGGAGTACAAATATGGTAAGTTACATCCGGGGCGTTACATTCTACCTCATCATCTACTTCCCAGACCCACATGTTAAGACATTCTACTCATGCAATGTGTGAAGGTTGAAACTAATGCATAAAAACTGGGTGATAAAGGGGTATGATCAAAGTGTTACTTGCCTTGCTGACGATCTGCAAATCCTAAAGACTCGTAGTAGCACGCTTCGCACTCTAGGTGTTCTATCGCAAACAAACAATAACATACATAAGAAATCAAGCAAGGATGCACGGGTAAAACTCAAATAAGAAAATCTAACCAGAAAGTTCAACTAAAGAACTCCGGTTTGCAGAAAGAAACAAATCAAACGGAGACACGAAACTCAAACTGCGAAGGAAAACAAGATCCGATTACTAATGTGGACTAAAGTCAAATTTTACAGTACCAAAATCTTGTTTAAGTTGGTTAAACAAAAAGAGGGCTTCGAGACGAAGATCTAGGCACTTGAATTGCCTGATTCCGATAAACGAGTGAAAAGATAAACTAAATCTAAGAACAAGGCAGAAATTGCGATCGTGAATAATCGCGGAAAAACCCTGGAAAAAGAAAACTGATGAACAGGCTAACGAACGAACGTTCGCTGTCTGTGGTTAACGGGTGAAAACCGTTCGTTAAAACGAACGTACAAATAGGTGTTCGCTAAATAACTAAAACAAAGTCGGGGAAGGCTCTGATTACCAACTTGTAAGACCCACGATGCGGCTATATCTCCCACGTGTCGAAGCACGGCTTAGAGGCATAACCGCATAGTAGGCATGTCTCAAGAGGAGTAATCTTTACACATCCCATGTACTAAAAAATAGAGGGATAAAGAGTTGGCTTACAATCGCCACTTCACACAATACATAAATATAGCATTACATCATCCAGAATACAATCAAGGTCCGACTACGGAACCAAATAAAGAAAGACAACCCCTAATGCAAAAGATCCCCGATCGCCCCAACTGGGATCCTCTATTGATCGTCTGGAAAATACACATAGTAACGTCCAGAATCTTCATCAAACTCCCACTTGAGTTCGGTCGCGGCCCCTGCACTGGTATCGTCGGCACCTGCATCTGGTTTTGGAAGTAATTTGTGAGTCACGGGGACTCAGCAATCTCACACCCTCGCGATCAAGACTATTTAAGCTTATGGGTAGGAAAAAGGTAGTGAGGTGGAGCTGCAGCAGGCACTAGCATATATGGTGGCTAACTTACGCAAATGAGAGCGAGAAGAGAAGCAAAGCTCGGTCGAGAAGCTATAAGATCAAGAAGTGATCCTGAAACTACTTACATTCAAGCATGACACGAAATCGTGTCCTCTTCCCGGACTCAGCCGAAAAAGACCATCACGGCTACACACACGGTTGATTCATTTTAATTAAGTTAAGTGTCAAGTTTTCTACAACCGGATATTAACAAATTCCCATCTGCCCATAACCGCAGGCACGACTTTCGAAAGATCAAAACCCTGCAGGGGTGTCCAACTTAGCCCATCACAAGCTCTCACGGTCAACGAAGGATATTCCTTCTCCGAGGAAGACCCAATCAGACTTCGAATCCCGGTTACAAGACATTTCGACAATGGTAAAACAAGACCAGCAAAGCCACCCGAATGTGCCAACAAATCCCGATAGGAGCTGCACATATCTCGTTCTCAGGGAACACCGGATAAGCAATCTGTACAACTAAAACCAACCCTCAAGTTTCCCCGAGGTGGCGCTGCAAGGGGCTCTAGTTTGGACCAACACTCAGAGGAGCACTAGCCCGGGGGTTTAAAATAAAGATGACCCTTGAGTCCATGAAACCCAAGGTAAAAAGGCTTAGGTGGCAAATGGTAAAACCAAGGTTGGGCCTTGCTAGAGGAGTTTTATTCAAGGCGAACTGTCAAGGGGTTCCCATTATAACCCAACCGCGTAAGGAACGCAAAATCAAGGAACATAACACCGGTATGAAAGAAACTAGGGTAACAAGAGTGGAACAAAACACCAGGCATAAGGCCGAGCCTTCCACCCTTTACCAAGTATATAGGTGCATTAAAGTAAACACGATATAATAATTATATACCAACAATAAACATGTTCCAACAAGGAACAAACTCCATCTTCACCTGCAACTAGCAACGCTATAAGAGGGGCTGAGCAAAGCGGTAACATAGCCAAACAACGGTTTGCTAGGAAAGGTGGGTTAGAGGCTTGACATGGCAATATGAGAGGAATGATAAAGAATGTAGTAGGTATCACGGCATAGCAAAAGAGCGAGCAACTAGCAAGCAAAGATAGAAGTGATTTCAAGGGTATGGTCATCTTGCCTGCAAAGTTCTCCGAGTTGACGTAAGCTTGATCCTCGTAAGCGTACTCAACGGGTTCCTCGATCACGAACTCGTCTCCCGGCTCTACCCAAGGCAAGCACACAAGCAACAAACTAACAATCAATCACGGTGCAATGTGCAAGCAACAAGGTGCAAAACATGGCATGATATGCGGGATGTGATATGCAATGCATATGCGTGCTTCGGAAGTAAAAATTGAACCAGGCCTCAACTTGGCAAACCCAGTGCGCCGCTGGAAAGATGATTTGATTTTCGTCGAAATCGACATAAAGATCACCGAAAACGGATGCACGATTTGCAAATGGCAAGTAACACAATAATGGCAGAGTTTTGCGATTAACAGCACGATGCCCTCTAGTATGCAACAAGAAACTAAGCTACTGCACTGCAACATAGTAACAAAGCACACGGCAGTGATCTAGTCAAGATGCTTGACAAAATATGAACATTGAGCTATGGCTAAATTACACAAGAGCAGGTTCAAACAAGCATGGCAAAAGGGCCAAAGATATCAGCTTCACAGACTTAGTGAAAATACTAACATGCCAGAAATTTACAGACTTAGTGAAAATACTAACATGCCAGAAATTTACATCAGGAAGTGATGTTTAGAGCAAGATAATAACATGCTACAAGAACAGATCATAGCAAACAAAGGCATGGCATGAATCTACTCAAAGCATAGAACAAAAGTCCCTTACTGACCATAAGCCAAAAAGGATCAGAAGATATGATGGCACCCATGTAAACATAGCAAGTTTCGTTAATGGATTCAGACTTAGCAGAAAACTGGACATGGCAAAAACAGAATTATGAAGGCCTCTTTGCGAGCTTGATTCACTCAACAAAAGGCATTTCATGACAAGCTAAGCATACTACCAGCAAGAAGACATGTTCATGAAGCTAACCAAAGCAAGAACAAACTCATAGCATGCATAGCCCAACTACAACAACCTTGGCAAAATTGATTAACACGTAAACAATCTGCCAGGAACATTTTATAGCAAACGTAGAGCAAGATTGAGTCATGCGAGGGCACTCCATAAATGCAAACAGGGGCATGGATGGATAGAGCACAACCATATGTCAAAATCATCCTGACTGAACATACTCAAAATAAGCATGGATCTCTCTGTAGCAACATGAACACATGGCATAATAATAACAGCAGAGCAATGACTTGGTGAAATTCTAAGTGCTTGAAAACAGCAATATTACGAGAGCTACTTTGCATGCTTGTGCTAGTCACCACATTGACCACAAAAATACATGGCATACACCCCTGTAAATATGGCATGGCAAGGCCCAAAACACATCTAGAGCTCATGCTCATATGCAGCACACAATAAATGTAGCAAAAATTACAAATGCTCATAATCTGCTAAGATTCAACACCTAACATTTTATAGCACTCTTGCACCAACGATTTGGTCATCAAGATGGACTCAAACAAGCATGGCACAATGTAACAAAATGAAGAGCACATCCAGATGAACATTTTGATATATCATGCATGAAAAATGGATCTACGGATGAGGAGTTATGGCATGTTGAACAGGGCCTGAAAATATGGCAGAGATGAAGACTTAGTGGAAATCTCACCCCGCGAGATCTAGGGTTCGTCGAGCTCGCGGATCGAGGATCATCGGAGGCGGCCGGAGATTGTCGTCGGACTTGACGCCGGGGTGGAGGGAGACGCCGGTGAGCTCGAGGCGGCTGGATCCGGTGAGGACGGCCCGCGGTGGAGGAGCTGGGCAGCGGGGCCGCGATGGAGTCTGTGGCGTGGCGCGGCGGCTGGCCGGTGGCCGGACGGCGGTGAGAGGAGAGAGTTGGACGGCGGCGAGGATGAACGGAGGCGGGGCGCGCGGGATCAGGCGGCGAGGAGACGCGGGGGCGCGGGCGGTTCGGGCCCCGCGGGCTGGATCTGGGCCGCACGGGCCCGCCGCGGCGCGCGGTGGGAACGGTGGCGGAGGCGACAGGTGGCGTGCTCTCACTGGCGCGCGGCGGTGGCGCGAAATGTCCGGCGGCGAGTGGACATGTCCGGCGGCGCGCGGACATGTCTGGCGGCGCGCGGACATGTCCGTCAGCACGGAGGGGAATTTTAGGGTTTCGGGAACCGGATTTTGGACGGGGAGGACAAATATATAGGTAGAGGGAGCTAGGAGAGTCCAAATGGAGTGCGGTTTTGGGCCATGCGATCATGATCGAACGGCCGAGAGGATGGAGTTGGTTTGGATGGGTTATTGGGCCACGTTGGAGGGGTGTTGGGCTGCAACACACACGAGGCCTGTATGGTTCCCCGGTTAACTGTTGGAGTATCAAACGGACTCCAAATGACACGAAACCTGACAGACGGTCTACCGGTGGTGTACCAAGGCCACTTGGCAAATCTTGGTCCAGTCCGAGAATGTTTAACACCCACACATGAAAATAGGCAAAATGGGGCGCCGGAGGACGTAGGAGTGTCGGATTGCAAAACGGACAACGGGGAAAATGCTCGGATGCATGAGAAGAACACGTATGCAAATGCGATGCACATGATGACATGATATGAAATGCATGACATGGACAAAATGCAAAACAAAGACTAGAACCCAACCACGAGGGGAATCTCATAACTTAGAGCCGAAAATGGCAAGAGTCGGAGTACAAATATGGCAAGTTACATCCGGGGCGTTACAACACTCCACCACTACGATAGGATCTCGTCCCGAGATCTAGGACTGAAAGAACTACGGATATTCAGAACGGAGGTGATCCTCGCGTTCCGAGGTGGCTTCTCGGTTGAGATGATGTGACCACTTCAATTTCAGGAATTTGATAGACTTGTTGCGAGTCTTGCGCTCAGTTTCTTCAATAATAGCAACGAGATGCTCATGATAAGACAGGTCTTATTGGAGATCAATCACTTCGAAGTTGATGGTGCGGTCAGGAGTCATGAAACACTTGCGAAGCTGTGACACGTGAAACACGTCGTGCACGTTTGCAAACTTGGATGGAAGCTCAAGTTGGAAGGCAAGATCGCCTCTTTTGCCAATGATCTTGAGAGGACCCACATATCTAGGGGAAAGCTTCCCTTTGATACCGTAGCGATGAGTACCTTTCATTGGAGAGACGCGGAGGTAGACATGGTCTCCTATCTTGAAAGCCAAGTCACGATGCTTGCTATCATAGTAACTCTTCTGATGCGATTGCGCGGCTTTGAGATTTTCACAGATGACTTTACACATTTCTTCAGCTTCCGTGATTAAGTCATTGCCAAGAAGTTGGCGTTCACCAGTATCTCACCAATTAAGAGGGGTACGATACTTTCTGCCATAGAGAATCTCGAATGGGGCCTTGCCCGAACTCGCTTGGAAGTTGTTGTAGGAGAACTCGGCATATGGAAGACAATCTTCCCACTTCATACCAAAGGAAATGACACAAGACCTAAGCATATCTTCAAGGATTTGATTTACTCGCTCGACTTGTCCACTAGTTTGAGGATGAAAGGCTGTGCTGAAGCGAATGTTGGTGCCCATGACCTTCTGAAAGGAGTCCCAGAACTTAGAAGTAAAGATGCTTCCACGATCTGAAGATATCAACTGTGGAATGCCATGCAAGGAGAAAATCCTGGAGGTATATAGCTCTGCCAACTGAGCTGCTGTGATAGATTCTTTGATAGGAAGAAAATGAGCCACTTCAGTAAGCTTATCGATGACAACCAAGCTAGCATCATTTCCACGTTTGGACTTGGGAAATCCAGTCACAAAGTCCATCTCAATATGGTCAAACTTTCATTCTGGAATGGCAAGAGGTTGGAGGAGACCAGCTGGCCATTGGTGTTCTGCCTTCACTCTTCTGCGGACATCGCATTCATTCACGAACTGAGCAATTTATCGCTTCATTCGAGTCCACCAATACGACTGCTTGAGGTCATTGTACATCTTTGTACTTCCAGGATGAATGGATAGGAGTGAATTGTGAGCCTCGTTCATAATGACTTTACGAAGGCCACCTTTAGGAACAACAATTCGATCCTCGAAGAATAGAGTATCTTTGTCATCAAGGCGATAGCACTTGTACTTGTGTTGGCTCTTGGCAATCCCATTCTTCACCTTCTTCACCATTGCATCAAGAAGTTGAGCCTCACGAATCTGATCTTCCAAAGTAGGAGAGACTTGGAGGTTGGGAAGGAAGCCTTGAGGAACAACTTGGAGATTAAGTTTGCAGAAAGCTTCACAAAGATCCGGTTGGAAGGGCTTGAGAATCAAACTGTTGTAGTAAGCCTTCCTGCTCAAAGCGTCAACAATGACATTGGCCTTTCCTGGAGTATATTCAATACTCAGGTTATACTCTTGAATAATTTCGACCAAACGAGTCTGCCTGAGGTTGAGGTTGAGCTTAATGAAGATGTACTTGAGGCTCTTATGATCAGTGAAGATCTCCACTTTCCTTCCCAACAAGAGATGTCTCCATGTGAAAAGAGCATGGGCAACTGCCGCCAACTCGAGGTCATGAGTGGGGTAGTTCTTTTCGTTGGGCTTCAACTGGCGAGAGGTATAGGCCACAACTTTCTTCTCTTGCATTAACACAACACCGAGACCTTGAAGGGAAGCATCATAGAAAACTTCGAATGGTTTGGATTCATCAGGAGGAGTTAGAATTGGAGCTGTGACTAACTTCTCTTTGAGGGTGTTGAAAGCGATGTCACATTCAGGCATCCCGACATACTTCACATGCTTCTGGAGGAGGTTGGAATGAGGCTTCGCGATCTTAGAGAAATTCTCAACGAATCTTCAACAATAGCTTGCAAGCCCAAGGAAACTGCGGAGCTGCTTCACATTCTGAGGCGGTTCCTAATTCCCGATTGCAGACACCTTCTCAGGATTAACAGGTATGCCCTTGGCGGAGATGATATGCCCAAGGTAGAGAACCTCATCGAGCCAAAACTCACACTTTGAAAACTTCGCATAGAACTGATGTTCTCTGACTTTGTCCAGCACCAATCTCAAATGCTTGGCATGATCCTCCTTGTTCTTGGAAAAGACCAAAATATCATCGAGATACACCAAGAAGAAATCATTTGTGTAAGGGTTGAAGATGAAGTTCATCATGCGAGAGAATGTTGGAGGAGCATCGACAAGGCCGAAAGACATGACAGTGTATTCGTAAGAACCATAGCTTGTTATGAATGCTGTCTTGGGGATATCTTGTTCACGAATGTGAATCTGATGATAGCCCATACGGAGGTCAAGCTTGGAGAATACTTGAGCACCTTTGAGCTTCTCGAAAAGCTCATTGATGTTGGGAAGTTGGTACTTGTTCTTTATGGTCTTCTTGTTCAATGGGCAGTAGTCGACACAAAGTCGGTCCGTGACATCCTTCTTCTTGACAAAAAGAACACCACAACCCCATGGAGATGAACTCGGTTGGATCAGACCCATGCGCTCTTGTACATCGAGTTGTTTCTTCAGCTCCTTCAACTCTTCTGGTCCAAGCTTGTAAGGACGTTTGCAAACAGGTTCCGTGCCAAGCTCAAGATCGATGATGCATTCAACTGGCTGGTGAGGAGGCATTCCCGGAAGCTCTTCTAGAAAGACATCTTGATATTCAGAAACAACTGGAATCTGAGAGATGGCATTCAACTCGCCCTTCTCATTGAGAGAAAACAGTCTAATGGTATCATCACGAGCGGCAAAGATGATCACATCCTCAGACGAGTGTGTCAATTGAATCTGCCTACCAGCACAATCAAGTTGAGCCTTGTGCTTAGAAAGCCAGTCCATGCCGAGAATTAGATCAATAACCGAGTCACCAAGAACAATTGGAGAAGCCAGAAATTTGTAGTCTCCCATCTTGATAATGGAATCTAGAACGAATTCTCGAGAAGTCATTTGTCGGGCCGGAGAAACAATAGACAAAGGTCTCGGCAATACTTCAGTAACCAAATCATGCATAGCCACAAACGGTCTTGAAATGAAAGAATGCGATGCACCAGTATCGAAAAGGAACTTTTGCAGGAATATCGTTAACAGGAAGGTTACCGATGATCACTTTTGAAGAGTCCTCTGCCTGAGCTGCATTCATCATGTTGACCTTTCCAAACTTGGGATTATGCTTGACCACTGCATTGCTGGCAGATCTCACAGGAGGAGGAGGCGGAAGGCGCCTCTGGTTGAAGCATTTGTTTGCATAGTGCCCTTTTTGCTGACACTTGTTACATGTCACCTTTGAGAGCGGACGGTGATAAGGAGCACTTGACCTTGGAGCATGAGACAGAGCTTTGTTCTGATAGCCTGGGTTGGGTGGGTGGGAAGATCCATTTCCACCTTTGCTCTTCTACTGATAAGGCTGACAGAATGGAGGAGGAGGCAACCAGAACTTTTGCTGCTTAGCTGCCACTTGAGTTGAAGAAGATGATTGAGTTGCATCCCTGACTCTCTTCTTAGAAGCATCGCACTTGAGCTGAGCAGCCTCTTGCTTTAGTGCCATGTTGTAGAACTCATCATACTCGGTCGGCTCAAAAAGCACAAGAGCTAGGTGCAGATCTTCTCTGAGGCCACCTTTGAATTGATAAATCACGCTCTTCTCGTCAGGGATGTCTTGTTTAGCAAAGCGAGCGAGCCTCTGAAACAGGATGTTGTATTGGTAAACAGACATGCTGCCTTGCTTCAGATTGCGGAACTCCTCACGCTTACTCTCAGCAACACTTTGAGGAATGTGGTGAGCTTTGAAGTCTCGGCGGAAATCATCCCAGGTAATCACATGACCTCCTCTGGAATCTTTGTATTGTTGACACCACTCAGCAGCTTGGTCTTTGAGTTGGAACGAAGCAAACTTGACAAAGTCCTCAGCCCTGACGTTGCTACACTCAAAATGTTTACAGATATCCACGAGCCAATCGTCAGCGTCTGTGGCCTCGACACAATTACTGAAGGACTTCGGCTGGTTTGCGAGGAACTGATTGAGGGTAGCGAACTGAGCTTGATTGTTGCCTTGGCCTTGATTTTATTGGTTACGCTCTTGCAAGAGTTGCATAAGCATCTGCGTGTTGGCGTTGGTGGCGGCCATGACAGCTTGCCATGCCTCCGGAGGTGGAGGTGGTGGCGGAGGTTCTGGATTCTGACGCGTTGGAGGAGCCATCCTGAAGAGGGTGACATCCGTTAGCATCTTGAAAGACATATAGTCAAGCTGAATCAATGGATCAAAATTGCAACATATAGCCTTAACATCCGAGCAAGAATGAACGAATGAATTCCAAAGTAAATCATCACACTTCCATAAGGTTGAGAAGCCACTTAGATAAAGGTAGAAGAATAAAATGAACAAGGTACGAATATGAACAAATAATTGGTAAGGATTACCCAATCACAAACCAAATATCCGCGGGAAGAAATACTAGAGCTACATGAATTCCCACCTATGAAACTCCCGAAATTTTCTGGTTATGCAATCGGGTGTTGGGGATACAGGGGAAGCATAATATCTCACCCAAAACTAGCAAATCCTAAATCCAGCTGTATCCATCCTTCTATACATAACCAAGAAACCTTCGGAAATCATTTATCTCAACCTTCTAAAAGCATCCGTTATACGAGTTATGGCAATACTCCCGAACTCCCGCCCCTGTACAGGGTGGCGTCGAGGTTATCTCAGCAACAACTTCATAAAGGAGATTTTCGATGTCGGCGAACTTAGGTATTCCAGAACCGCAACGGTAAAATTTTGACGACAACACCTCGGAGATCAACTCCCCGGGACACTGCCACAACCCCTAAATGTCAGGAGGCACCAAGAACAATGTTCTCGTCACAAAACCATCGGAACGATTCCAAGATACCCGCGTGATCCTAAAAAAAATTCGTGAAATTTGAGGAGAGAAGAGTCAAAACTCTACGTCAGGAGGCCTCACCAGAGCGACGAAGGGACTGAGGAGTAAGTTTCGTTAACGGATTCAGACTTAGCAGAAAACTGGAAATGGCAAAAACAGAATTATGAAGGCCTCTTTGCGAGCTTCATTCACTCAACACAAGGGATGGCATGACAAGCTAAGAATACTACCATCAAGAAGACATGTTCATGAAGCTAACCAAAGCAAGAACAAAATAATAGCATGCATGGATCAACTACAACAACCTTGGCAAAATTGATTAACACGTAAACAATCTGCCAGGAACATTTATAGCAAAAGTAGAGCAAGATTTAGTCATGCTAGGGCACTCCATAAATGCAAATAGGGACATGGATGGATAGAGCACAACCATATGTCAAAATCAACCTTACTGAACATACTCAAAAGAAGCATGGATCTCTTTGTAGCAACATGAACACATGGCATAAAAATAACAGCAGAGCAATGACTTGGTGAAGTTCTAAGTCCCTGAAAACAGCAATATTACGAGAGCTACTTTGCATGCTTGTGCTAGTCACCACATTGATCACAAAAATACATGGCATACACCCCTGTAAATATGGCATGGCATAGCCCAAAACACATGTAGAGCTCATGCTCATATGCAGCACACAATAAATATAGCAAAAATAACAAATGCTCATAATCTGCTAAGATTCAGCACCTAACATTTTATAGCACTCTTGCACCCACGATTTGGGCATCAAGATGGACTCAAACAAGCATGGCACAATGTAACAAAATGAAGAGCACATCCAGATGAACATTTTGATATGTCATGCATGCAAAATGGATCTACGGATGAGGAGTTATGGCATGTTGAACAGGGCCTGAAAATGTGGCAGAGATGAAGACTTAGTGGAAATCTCACCCCGCGAGATCTAGGGTTCGTCGAGCTCGCGGATCGAGGATCGTCGGAGGTGGCTGGAGATCGTTGCCGGACTTGACGCCAGGGTGGAGGGAGACGCCGACGAGCTCGGGGCGGCCAGGTTCGGTGAGGACGGCGCGCGGTGGAGGAGCTGGGAAGCGGGGCCGCGGTGGAGTCGGCAGCATGGTGCGGCGTTGGCGACGAGCGGAGAGAGTCGGGCGGCGGCAAGGATGAAAGGCGGCGGGGCGCGCAGGATCGGGTGACGGCGAGACGCGGGGGCGCAGGCGGCTAGGGCCCCGTGGGCCGGATCTGGGCCGCGCGGGCCCGCGGCGGCGCGCGGTGGGAACGGCAGCGGAGGCAACAGGTGGCGTGCTCTCACTGGCACGCGGCGGCGGCGCGAAATGTCCGGCGGCGCGTGGACATGCCCGGCGGCGCGGAGGGGAATTTTATGGTTTCGGGACCCGGATTTTGGACGAGGAGGACAAATATATAGGTAGAGGGAGCTAGGAGAGTCCAAATGGAGTGTGGTTTTCGGCCACGCGATCGTGATCGAACGGCCGAGAGGATGGAGTGGGTTTGGATGGGTTATTGGGCCACTTTGGAGGGGTGTTGGGCTGCAACACACATGAGGCCTTTACGGTTCCCCGGTTAACCGTTGGAGTATCAAACGGACTCCAAATGGCACAAAACTTGACAGGCGGTCTACCGGTGGTGTACCAAGGCCGCTTGGAAAATCTCAGTCCATTCCGAGAATGTTTAGCACCCGCTCACGAAAAGAGGCAAAAGGGGGAGCCGAAGGACGTAGGAGTGTCGGATTGCAAAACGGACAACGGGGAAAATGCTCGGATGCATGAGATGAACACGTATGTAAATGCGATGCACATGATGACATGATATGAAATGCATGACATGGACAAAATGCAAAACAAAGACAAGAACCCAACCACGAAGGGAATCTCATAACTTAGAGCCGAAAATGGCAAGAGTCGGAGTACAAATATGGTAAGTTACATCCGGGGCATTACATTCTACCTCATCATCTGCTTCCCAGACCCACATGTTAAGACATCTTACTCATGCAATGTGTGAAGGTTGAAACTAATGCATACAAACTGGGTGATAAAGGGGTATGATCAATGTGTTACTTGCCTTGCTGACGATCTGCAAATCCTAAAGACTCGTAGTAGCACGCTTCGCACTCCAGGTGTTCTATCGCAAACAAACAATAACATACATAAGAAATCAAGCAAGGATTCACGGGTAAAACTCAAATAAGAAAATCTAACCAGAAAGTTCAACTAAAGAACTCCGTTTTGCAGAAAGAAACAAATCAAACGGAGCAATGAAACTCAAACTGCGAAAGAAACAAGATCCGATTACTAATCTGGACTAAAGTCAAATTTTACAGTACCAAAATCTTGTTTAAGTTGGTTAAACAAAAAGAGGGCTTCGAGACGAACATCTAGGCGGTTGAATCGCCTGATTCCGATAAATGAGTGAAAAGATAAACTAAATCTAAGAACAGGGCTGAAATCGCGATCGTGAATAATCACGGAAAAACCCTGGAAAAAGAAAACTGACGAACAGGCTAACGAACGAACGTTCGCTGTCTGCGGTTAACGGGAGAAAACCGTTCGTTAAAACGAATGTACAAACATGTGTTCACTAAATAACTAAACCGAAAAAACGAACGAACCGATCTAAAAAAATAGATCTAGGGTTCGAAATAAACCGAACGGTTTTTAAAGAAAAACCGGCGGCTACCTCGGCAAGCACGTCGGCGGCGGCGGCGGGAACTCCGGCTGGGCGGCGCGGCGGCTCGGCGGCGGGGCGGAAAGGCGGCGGGCTCCGGCGGCGGCGGCAGCGGCAGCGGCGCAAGGCGCGGTGGCGGCGGCGGCGCTCGGATGGGCCTAGGGTTGGCGCGGCTCGGGCTGGTGGGCTAGGGGTCATGCGGGCACGGCTTATAAGGGCCGGCCGGGGCGGAGTCCAGGCCGTGTACGGCCCGGAGTCGGTTGACCCCCTCCTTTGTTTTAAATAATTCTGCACAGAAAAACAAAAAAAAAGAAATACTAAACGGACTCCAAAATTCCTGAAATACATTTTCCCCGTCCTCTTAAAATATGTCGGACAAGGTGAACATTTATTTGGGCCTATAATGCAATTTTTGCGCGCATTTTTACTAATTCGAATAAAATAGCAATAAAACCCAAATAAAATAACTTATTTGATTTTAATATTTTTCCTCTAATATTTCATTTATTTTGGAGAAGTCATATTTTTCCTCTCGTATGTTTTGATATGAAATATTTTCGGAGAGAAAAATCATTAAAACCAAAATGATCCTTGTTTCAATATTTGATAAAAATTCAAATATGAAAAACGTGAAATCCCCAACTCTCTCCCAGGGTCCTTGAGTTGCTTAGAATTTCGAGGATCGCAAAACGAAATGCAATAAAATATTATATGCATGAATGACCTATGTACAACATTTCAAATTGAAAATTTGGGGTATTACAGACCTACCCCCCTTAAGATGAATCTCGCCCTCGAGATTCAGGTTGGCTAGAAAATAGGTGTGGGTGGTCTTTGTGTAGATCATCCTCTCTTTCCCAGGTGGCTTCGTCCTCGGTATGGTGACTCCACTGAACTTTGCAAAACTTGATAACCTTGCTGCGGGTAACTCGACTGGCAAACTTGAGAATCTTGACTGGTTTTTCCTCATACGTCAAATCACTGTCCAACTGCATTGCTTCCAAGGGCACTATATCTCTCAGAGGAATATCTGCTATCTCAGCATGGCACTTCTTCAACTGGGAAATGTGAAACACATCATGAACTCCTGACAGTCCTTCAGGTAACTCCAACTTGTAGGCAACCTCTCCCATACGCTCCAGAACACGGTACGGTCCTACAAATCTCGGGGCTAACTTTCCCTTAACTCCAAAACGCTTAACTCCTCGTAGAGGTGATACTCGCAGATATGCTCTATCTCCGATTTCATAGACCACCTCCTTGCATTTCGAGTCTGCATGACTCTTCTGTCTGGACTAAGCTACTTTCAGTCTATCTCGAGTCAGCTTAACCTTCTCTTCAGACTCTTTGATCAAATCCGGTCCAAACAACTGACGGTCTCCAACTTCATCCCACATCAATGGTGTTCGACATCTTATTCCGTACAGGGCTTCAAACTGTCGTGGTAGCTGTTATTGTATGAGAACTCCACGTAGGGTAAATTATCATGCCAACTAGACCCATAGTCTAGTGCACAAGTTCTCAACATGTCCTCCGAAATCTGATTGACTCTCTCGGTCTGTCCATCTGTCCACGGGTGAGAAGTTGTACTGAATTCCAGCCTGGTTCCCAAAGTCTGGTGCAGTTGGTGCCAATACTTTGATGTAAATTGTGTTCCTCTGTCTGATACGATGGTCCTCGGAACTCCATGCATACATACGATCTTGGTCATAAATATCTTGGCCAACTTTGCACTTGTATATGTGGTTTTCACTGGGATAAAGTGAGCTACTTTGGTCAAGCGGTCTACTACCACCCAGATAGAATCATACCCCGATCGGGACTTGGGTAATCCGGTGATAATCCATGTCAAGCTTATCCCACTTCCATTCGAGTATCAGCATAGCTTGTAGTAATCCTGCTAGCTTCTGACGTTCTGCCTTCACTCTCTGACATACATCACATACGGCTACATACTTGGCAATATCCTTCTTCATTACAGTCCACCAGAAACGCTCCTTCAAATCCAAATACATCTTGGTGTTTCCAGGGTGTATCGAGTATGGTGAGTCGTGAGCATCCTGTAATATCAACTTCCTGATCTCGGCATTATTGGGCACAAAAATACGGTCCTCAAACCACAAGGTGTCGTGCTCATCCTCACGAAAACCTTTGGCTTTGCCTTCACTCATCTTCTCCTTCATCTCGACAATTTCTTTGTCATCCTTCTGGGCTTCTCGAATCTTTCCCAATAATGTCGACTGAACTTCCATGGTTTTAACAAAACCTTTGGGAACAATCTCTAAACGTAGCTCCTTGAAATCCTCTGCTAACTCCTTTGGCAATCCTCCTGTTACTAAGGTATTGGCATGACTCTTTCAGCTCAAAGCGTCTGCTATGACATTGGCCTTTCCCAGATAATAGTGCAACTTCATATCATAATCCTTTATAAGCTCCAACCATCTCCTTTGCCTGAGGTTCAACTCCTTCTGTGTGAAAATGTACTTCAAACTCTTATGATCCGAGTACACATCACAATGGTTCCCAATAAGAAAATGTCTCCAGGTCTTGAGTGCATGCACTACGGCTGCCAAATCCAAGTCATGTGTGGCATAATTCAACTCATGCGGTCGAAGTTGTCGTGAGGCATATCAAACAACTCTTCTATCTTGCATAAGTACTCCTCCAAGTCCTAAGAGAGAGGCGTCGCAATACACTTGGAAATCCTTGCATATGTCCGGCAGGATCAATGATCTATTGAAAGTATAGCGGGGTTTTTACGCCCCAAACTATGGATGTCTTATTCACCACAGGGACTAGGCAACAGCGACTATACTAGGCTAAAGCTAGGTGACAATTCATATGATGATCGCAAGAAAATATAAACCTAAAATAACCAAGGACAGTGACAAATAAAAATGACAAACAGTAAAGAGAGAGTACTAGTTGTCTTTTTGATATTTTTATTAGGCAGGAGAAATTAGAGACTAAAACAAAAGGAAAATAACATGACAAAGACACATATATAACTATCAAACATCTAACAGAGGAGAGAAACCAGATAATATGACAGGGACAAATATATATCACAGCACAAACATATATATTTTCACATGAACATAGTTGATGTAGGAACTACAGTACACACATAGCCACACATATGGGCACAAGGTACTACACCAAGGTTCAGGTTACACGAGTGACAACACAAACGAAATTACACAAGCCACTAAACAAGTACTCGCAGATCAACAAAATATTACTAAACCACTTTAATACTGGACAATTCACCAATTCTTACAAGGCATCATACAATATTTTTGCAAGAAAAAGAGAGGGAAGCAGTAGTTCGGGATGCAGAAAAATGCATGATCAGCAACAAGTAAATAATAGCAGCAGGTTGTTTTCTTCAGTAAAGGAACACCAACAAGAAAAGGGAATAAGCGCAGCGTGGGGATTGGAGAAGAAGTAGCAGCAGGAGGTTGAGAGAAGAAGTAGCAGCAGGTTGGGGAAAGGGAAGGTGAAGAGCAGCAGCAGCAGCAGCCAGCTAGAGAAGGGGCGTGAGGGAGGAGCAGCAGCAGGTGGAACAGAGAAGAAGCAGCAGAACAAAGGAAGGAGCGGCAGCAGCAACTTGGAGAGGAGGAGCAGCAGCGTGGTGAGGGTTGAGAAGTGGGGGAGCAGCAACAAGGCGAGGGAAGAAGGAGCAGCAGCGTGGTGAGGGTTGAGAAGTGGAGGAGCAGCAGCAAGGCGAGGGAAGAAGGAGCAGCCGCAAGGCATAGGAGAAGAAGAAGATCAGCAGTACGGGGGCGCTCACGCGGAGGACCAGACGCTCGTGACCCTCTTGTCTGATCGGGCGTGCGAGGTGTGGAGGTGGCTGGAGATGGTGGCGATGGTGGATGGATTTGGTGGCGTGTGGTGGGTGTGCTGGTTGCGCGGTGGCGCGCCACCACGCCGGCCTGGCCGCGGCGGTAGCCGGTGGTGGAGAAGGAGGGGTGAGGGAGAGAGATGTGTGCCAGGCCCGGAGGGGATCCAAGGAGATGGCTAGGGATTTGACCCCTCTCGATCAGATCTGCATTCTTCTTGTTTAGCCCTCCTTGTTTTCTTCTTTCTTCCCAAGTTGGTCCCCTTCTTCATCAGCTAGCCCCTTGGAGGTTAATTCTTCTTCACACTAGAGTCCCTCCGCAAAATGCAGCAACCGCAACCTCTTAGACACTCCAATATAGAAGGATTTGGACCTTTTCGCCCTTTTTCTGCAAAAGATGGAGTAGTGTTGTAAATGTGACATAATATGAGTATTTGAATATCTTTCGAGTAAATAATGTGAGAATACGATTACAATTTGATGCAAAAAGGCTAAAAAGATTATATGAGGAAATGCTCTATCAATCAGCATTGGGGCTGTAGTCAAACGTTTCTTAAACTCCAGGAAACTTGCTTCACATTCCTCAGTCCAATGGAACTTGGTGTCCTTCTTCAACAACGTCGTCATGGGCTTCGCAATCTTAGAGAAATTTTCAATGAATCTCCAATAGTATCCCGCGAGTCCAAGAAAACTGCGGATATCTCCAACTGAGGTGGGTTCCAACCACTCAGTGACTAATTTAACCTTGGTAGGGTCCAGTGCTATACCTTCTCCTGATATAACATGTCCAAGAAATTCCATCCTCCTTCAACCAAAACTCACATTTAATAAACTTGGCATATAACTGATGTTCCCTGAGTTTCTCGAGAACTAACCGCAAATGCTCCTTATGTTCCTCTTCATTCCTTGAGTATACTAAAATATCATCAATGAACACCACAACAAACTTATCCAAGAACTCCATGAACACGTTATTCATCATACTCATGAAACAGGCAGGGGCGTTAGTCAATCCAAATGACATAATCGTATACTCATAAAGCCCATACCATGTGGTGAACGTTGTCTTAGGTATATCCTTTTCTTGAATCTTCAGCTGGTGGTAGCCTGATCGCAGGTCGATCTTCGAAAACACTTTAGCTCCTTGCAGCTGGTCAAACAGATCATTGATCATTGGCAGTGGGTACTTGTTCTTGATTTTCACTTCATTCAACGCCTGATAATCAGCAACCATTCTTAGGTACTTATCCTTCTTCTCAACCAACAACACTGGGGCTCCCCATGGTGATGAACTCCGTCGAATGTAAGCTTTCTCCGATAACTCCTTAATCTGTTTCTTGATCTCCTCCAGATCATTCGCATGCATCTGGTATGGTCTCTTTGATATTGGCTCGGTGCCTGGCAACAGCTCTATCAAAAACTCTATGTCTTGATCTGGCGGCATGCCCGGTAACTCCTCTGGAAATACATCTGGGTAATCCTTCACAACAGGCACTTCCTCCTGAACAACTCCCGTGAGAGAATGTACGTGGGTTCCCCTTGGCGCATGCCTAGATACATACTTGATCCTTTTTCCCTCCGGAGTGGTGAGCATAATGGACTTACTGGCGCAATCGATGTTTCCTCCATACATCGACAACCAATCCATTCCTAGTATCACATCCAATCCTTGCGACTCCAAAATTATCAAGTCAGAGGGGAAAACATGACCACCTATGGTTAGTGGCATCTGAAAACATCCACTGCTTGCCATATACTCGGCTCCAGGTGAGGTTACTAGCATAGGTGTCTTAAGAATTCTAGTGGGCAACTTATACTTATCCACAAATCCCCTTGATATGTATGAATGCGATGCACCAGTATCAAAAAGAACGATTGTAGTAAATGTCTTAACTAAAAACTTACCGATAACTGCATCTGGTTGTTCTTCAACCTCCTCCACGTTCACGTGGTTCACTTGTCCTTTGGTAAATGGATTGGGCTTCTTCCCAGAGCTCCCATTACCATTTTCATTCTTTGCTTCAGGGCACTCCGTGGCATAGTGTCCAGTCTTCTCGCACTTGAAACAAGTAACGTGGCTTAGGTCCCTCTTGGCGGGTGTGGCTGGATTCGAGCGGTTCTGATTGCTGCTTGCTCCATTCCCATTCCCATTCCTTGGGCCATTATGATTATGGGAACTTCCTCCATTGTGAGTGTGGCCTCCATGGTTATGGGCAAGCCCTTCCGAGTTTGGGGTAAAGCGAGGCTTCTGCTGAGCTCCTGAATTGTACTTCCCTTGTCCATATTTCCTCTTGCGGCTCTCTATCTGCTGCTTCTTCCCTTCGATCGTGAGAGCTTTATCTACCAACTCCTGGTAGTTGTTAAATGCCGCCATCATTAACTGCATACTCATCTCATCATTTAGCCCTTCCATAAACTTCTCCTGCTTCGCAGCATCTGTGGCCACATCATCTGGAGCATAGCGGGATAACTTACTAAACTCCTCCACGTACTGGCCTACAGTGCGGTTCCCCTGGCGTAAGTTGTGAAACTCACGCTTCTTCATGCTTATAGCTTTGGTGGATACATGGGTTGTGCGGAATGCTTGCTGAAACTGCTCCCAAGTGACATTGGCTATAGGAAAAGTAGCTGTGTAATTCTCCCACCATGCGGCTGCTGGTCCGTGTCGGATGTGGGGTTCCGGCAAACCCTTAATGTTTGAAAACTAGGGTGCGCACGAAGTCTTTTCCTCCCACCGATCTACGCCCTAGCTCGCTAAGATCTCGCACACGAACTCGACGAACTCACAAAACAGAAAGAAACAAGATTTATACTGGTTCGGGCCACCGTTGTGATGTAATACCCTACTCCAGTGTGGTGGTGGTGGATTGCCTCTTGGGCTAATGATGAACAATACAAGGGGAAGAACAGCCTCCCGAGGGTGAGGTGTTCTCGTGCTTGGCTAACTTGTGTGTGTGGGGATGATCTTCAGGATCCGTCCTCGCCTATGGTGGTGGCTAGTCCTATTTATAGAGGCCCTGGTCCTCTTCCCAATTATTGAGCAGGAAGGGAGCCAACAATGGCAGGAAAATTTGAAGGGGGACAGCTAGAACAAGCTATCCTGACAAAGGTGGTCTCCGCCTGCGAAAGGCTCTAGCGGTGACGCCGTCTTGGGCTCCATGATGACCTCCGTCTGGCCGTCCTTCTGGTCTTGGTACTGTTGCACCGATATGGCAACATTTGCCTGATGCCTCGGTACTCCTCGCCTACGCTGGACTCCTTAGCACCAAAGAGGAAACAAGGACGCTGCGTGCGCTGGCGCCCGCCTGGCGCCCACCCGGTGTCAATCATCATGGCTCACGTCACGAGAGCCTTGTGAGGTTTGCCTCGCCTTGTTATCTCCGCCCCTCATGAGCCTGCCCGACTAGGCCACTCCAGAGGAGGTCTTGTGTCGTCCGCCTCACGAGGCTTGGCCCCTCGTGAGGGTCTTGGATGCCTTGTTGATGAAGATGGGCCGTACGGCCTGCTGGCTTGGCCACGCCATGGGCCGCAGGCAGGCAAGTCTGGGGACCCCTGTTCCCAGAATGCCGAAAGTAGCCCCCGGGCCCAAGGTGTGCTCGGGCTTGGCTTCACGGTGAAGCCAAGGGTCAAGTACGGAGCACCGTGGGCCCCCAAAAGTCTGCGGCCTCGGTTGACGCGTGGCGGTTGATTGGACGTGGGTGTCTCTGCTTCCCCACACTGCCTCGGCAACTGCACGACTTGGCAAGTCTCTGCGAGATGCAAGGAGAACCATCATTACCTGCGATCATGGGAGGCACCGATTGGCCTTCTCTTGCTATAAATGGGGAGGGGGCGGATCCCCCGTCGCCCATCTCCTCCTTTCTTGCTTGCTTCTTCTTCGCTCCATTGCTTGCAGTGTCACCAATGGCGCCACAAAGGGAAAGGCCCCTCGCGAGGGACCCGGCTCCTCGGGGCCCAAGCGCGGGCGCGAGCATCCGCGAAGTGCACCGCATCCCCTGCCGCGGCCCACAGTCGGTGTAGTGCCGCGGCATGCAGAGGGGGTCGTCCCAGCCATGGCGATCCAGTTGACGAGGGGAGGCGTGCTCTGGTGGCCCCCCCCGTCCGCGCTTCCACACGATGGAAGTGTCTCCGGAGTTTGTCGTCTGGTCGGAGAACCTAGCAGGCAACTGGCTCCCACTTCCGCGCTTCTTCGCCGACGAGCTATCGGCCTCCGGTCCAAGCGGACTCTGGCTGCAGGCGGATGGTTGCTGTAGCAAGGCTTCTTGGGTTGTAGTCGCGACTTCTGCCACGGGCAACATAGCTCTGGCCCGCGGCTGGCAGACGTTCGCCCGCGCGCGTGGCTTGGGCAGGCGGTGCGCCCTCCACTTTAAGTACGATGGTGGATCGACCCTCTATGTGAGGGTGTTTGGGGAAGATGGTCGCCGCGCCGGGTGCTGCCCCGAGGCGAACAATGGTGAGGAGCTGCTCGGTCTCAGGGACGGCCGCAACAAGGATGAGGGCGAGCCTGCCCTCGAGGGCGGCCGTGTCTTGTCAAGCTACGGCGGCTCTTCCTCTGGTGACTGTTCTAGTAGAGTGGCTACGACCAGCCGCCGCGCCCGCTTTGAAGGCGGCAGTGGGTCATCTCGTCGCCGCACCTCCGTGAAGCGCGAAGAAGGATCCGGCTAGGCTCGAGGTGCCGCTAGGGGTCTGCTTTCATGGATTGCTGCAACACCACTTTTGTTTTACTCTTTTTCCTGCATCAAGAATGAAACCAGTATAGGCCCAGGGGTCGTGTATCAAACTATAGTTCCTCGATTGTTGCACTATGCGTGTTGTTCCCGTGTTGTGTCGTTATTTCATGCGAAGAACTTAACCTAGTATATTCGGGACGCCCTCTTCCTCACGAGGCGCTCATTTCCTCGTGTCCATCTTGCCTTGGCGGCCTGCATTCGCTCGGAAACTGCAAAAACTTGTTAGGAAGTGCGCTAAATTATTTGTTGATCACCCTGGCCCTGACCCGACGCTTTGTGTCGCGGTACCCGAGGGGCACGGACTAGGAGAAGCACGCCGGTTTTTGGGCTCGAACGAGGGTGGCTCGTGAGAAGGCAGAGAAGGGGAAAGAAAATGCTTGCGAGGGCACCTGCCTAGCCCCCTCATGAGGCATGCGAGAGAGAGAACACGAGCGAACCCGAGCCGGAAAAATGCAGTGAGAGGTGAGGGTGTCAGATCAGCAAGGAACGCCAAAAGCAAACTTCGATTAAGGAAAAGCAAGCCAACTATAGAAAGCAAATGAAAAGCCGCGTCCGGCACCTAATCTAGTCTTCAAGTCTTCTCACCAGCG
Organism: Triticum dicoccoides; assembly: GCF_002162155.2. Taxonomy (NCBI): domain Eukaryota; kingdom Viridiplantae; phylum Streptophyta; class Magnoliopsida; order Poales; family Poaceae; genus Triticum; species Triticum dicoccoides. Next base: position 368,567,535 of record NC_041392.1, on the reverse strand, counting down.
TGGAGCTAAGTGCTGCCACTAGGCGTGGGCGGGAGCCCCAGGGCCTGAGGCCGGCACCCCCAAGACTCCGGCGCGTGTACAGCCCCAACTCATTATTACGTGAGAGTGTCATGGGCGGCGATTCTTCACAGGCACTGGGCCTTCTTCACAGGCTCTGGGCCTTTCTTCACAGGCTCTGGGCCTTTCTTCACAGGCTCTGGGCCTTGCTTCACATGCTATGGGCCTTGCTTCATGGGTAGAACTTCCGGAGGTGCTGGATGTTCCAGGCGTTTTGGATTGGTACCCCGTCTTGTGTCTCCAGGCGCACGGCGCCAGGCCTGGAGATGTGGACGACCTTAAATGGGCCCTCCCACATTGGTGAAAGCTTATGCAAGCCTTCCCTGGAGAGGACCCGCCTCTGGACTAGGTCGCCCGTCTCGAGTGTCCTGGAGCGGATGTTGCGGTAGTGGTATCGCCGCAATGCCTGCTGGTACTTCGCCGCCCGTAGGGCAGCTTCGCGGCGACGTTCCTCCCCCAGCATGAGGTCCATTGTAACGCCCCAAGACCGATGTGCCAGGTGTCGTGCAGTTATTCACTATTGTTGCCTTGTCATTACTTGCATGTCATGCATTTGCATATCATGTCATCATGTGCATTTCATTTGCATACATGTTTGTCTCATGCATCCGAGCTTTTTCCCCGTTGTCCGTTTTGCATTCCGGCGCTTCGTTCTCCTCCGGTGGTCATTTCTACCTTTCTTTTGTGTGTGGGGATTAAACATTTCCAGATTGGACCGAGACTTTTCATGCAGCCTTGGTTTACTACCGGTAGACCGCCTGTCAAGTTTCATACCATTTGGACTTCGTTTGATGCTCCAACGGTTAAAAGAGGGACCGAAAAGGCCTCGTGTGTGTTGCAGCCCAACACCCTTCCAAAATGGCCCAAAACCCACCTAAACCTCCTCCATAATCTCGGTCGTTTGATCACGATCGCGTGGCCGAAAACCGCACCTCATTTGGACTGTCCTAGCTTCCTCTACCTATAAATATGTGTCCCTCCCAGAATTTGCACGCAGATGAAACCCTAACCTCCTCCTCCGCGCGCCGCCGGACAATTCCTCCCGCGCCGGCCGGACATGTCCGCTGCACCCTCCACCTCACCCCGGCCAATGAGGGCCTGCCACGTCACCCGCCGCCGCCTCCCGCGCCAATCGTGTCACGCCACCTCAACCGAGCCTCCCACCACCTGCCGAAGCCCGCCGGGGCCCGGGCGAGGCCCTCCCGGCCCATCTCACCACTGCCGCACTTCGCGGGCACTCCGCCCGAACCCCGGCGGCCGCCTTCGCCCGCGGTCGTCGGGCCCGCTCCGCCGCCGTATGCCGGCGCCGCCACTCCGCGTCTCCGCCGCCCTTCCGATGAGCCCGCGCCGCCCCGCGCCTAGCTCGCCGGCGTCGACCTCCTCCGCCGCCTTACCCGCACGCCGCCGTCCGGTCACCTCCGGCCTCCGCGCGCCACCTCCCCTTCGTCGTCGGAGCTCGAGGAGTTCGCCGGAGCTCGTCCCGCGCGGATCCGAGGAAGATGGATCAGATCCACCACTTCCCCATCCAAACACGTCCCGTCTCAGATCTGCACCGCTCCGTCCCGGATCCCTCCGTCCCGCGTTGACTTTCGCGGAGGTATAATTTCACTAAGTCCCCGAAATTCCCAGATTCATATGCCCATGTTCATCATGTCGTAACTTTGCATCCATAGCTTCGATTCATGCATATAGCATATTAAAATGTTCGTCTCAGAGAGTAAATCATTTCATCTCATTGCATCATTTTCATTTGAGTTCATCTTGATGCCCGAAATGCTGTTAGAAGAGAGCTACTTGAGATAATTGTCAGATCTGCTGCTCCATTTAGATATTTGTCATTTTGCCATGATTTTTGTGTCCATGATATGCCCGTGAGCTCTACATATGTTTTGTTAAGGGTTTTGCCATCTTTCCAGAGGTGCAACCCATGTATTTTTGTGATGTGTGTGGTGACTAGCACAAGCTTGCCAAGTGAGGCACTTGGTAATGCTGATTTCAGGGACTTAGCATTTCCACTAAGTCCTTGATCTATTTATCTCATATGGCCATATGTTCACATTGTTTTCTAGTGATCCGTGCCTCTTTTGAGGATGATCAGAAAGGATGTTTTGTTAATCTTGTAGTGATCTATCCATCCATGTCCTTGTTTGCAATTATGGAGCACCCTAGATTGAGTCAATCGAGCTCTACTTTTGCTACTTCGTGAATCTGGGCAGATTGTCTACTTGTTAGCAATTTTGCCGAGGATGTTTTAGTTGATTCGTGCATGCCATGTTATTGTTCTTGCCATGTATAGCTTGTATAATGTGTATTCTTGATGGGTATATGCTTAGATTATCATTCCTTGCTCCGTAGTGAGTGCATCGAGCTCGTAAACATGCCTACTTGATATCTGTTTTCAGCATGCTCTAGTTTTCACTAAGTCTGAGAACTGATTATGTTTTTGCCATGTTCACATGCTTGCAATTGTATTTTCTGATCCCTTTTGGCTCAAGGTCACTAAGGGACTTTTGTTAAGCTCTTTGAGTAGCTCCATGCCATGCTTTACTTTGCCATGTTCGGGTCCTGTAGCATGTAGTTTTGTTGCTCCGAAGTGTGCTACCTGATCTGAAATTCCAGACAAGTGTTAATTTCACTAAGTCTGAGATCTGTTTGCCATATGCATTTTTGCCATGCTTGTTTGAACCTGTTAATGGATGATTTGGCCATGGCTCAGTGCTAGACTTTTGTTAAGCATCTTGAATGCATCCCTGCCATGTATTTTGTTGTCATGTTTGGGTGCTGTAGCATGTTCATCTCATTGCATTTAGATGGCTACCTACTGTAAATCGCAGACCGGTGCCATATTTGAATTGCTTGCTATTTCCAAACTGTAACTCCGATTCCGGCATTCTTAATATCGTTTTCAAGAGATTTCATCTCATCTTTCCAGTGGCACACTTGGATTCCCAAGTTGAGTCCAGGTTCATGCATTCCTTGTCAAATCTTGCATATGCATCCCGCATCGCATCCCGCATAACATACCATCCTTGCTTCATTGTTTGATCCTTGCACGTGGTTGATTGTGTCCTTGTTGCTTGTTTGTCTTGTTTGGGTAGAGCCAGGAGACGAGTTCGCTAACGAGGAGCCCGTTGAGTTTGCTTTCGAGGATCCATTCAACTCTGACAACTTTGCAGGCAAGATGATCATACCCTCGAAATCACTACTATCTTTGCTTGCTAGATGTTCGCTCTTTTGGTATGCCTATGCTGCGATACCTACCACTTGCTTATCATGCCTCCCATATTGTTGAACCAAGCCTCTAACCCACCTTGTCCTAGCAAACCGTTGTTTGGCTATGTTACCGCTTTGCTCAGCCCCTCTTATAGCGTTGTTAGTTGTAGGTGAAGATTGAAGTTTGTTCCATGTTGGAACATGGAGATGTTGTTCCTTGTTTGGAACATGTTTACTTGGTGGGATATCACTATATCTTATTTAATTAATGCATCTATATACTTGGTAAAGGGTGGAAGGCTCGGCCTTATGCCTGGTGTTTTGTTCCACTGTTGCCGCCCTAGTTTCCGTCATATCGGTGTTATGTTCCCGGATTTTGCATTCCTTACGCAGTTGGGTTATAATGGGAACCCCTTGACAGTTTGCTTTGAATAAAACTCCTCCAGCAAGGCCCAACCTTGGTTTTACCATTCGCTACCTAGCCTTTTCCCTTGGGAGTCGCGCATCTCGAGGGTCATCTTTATTTTAACCCCCCCAGGCCAGTGCTTGTCTAAGTGTTGGTCCAAACTAGAGCCCCTTGCAGTGCCACCTCGGGGAAACTCGAGGGCTGGTTTTAGTTGTACGGATTGCTTATCCGGTGTTGCCTTGAGAACGAGATATATGCAGCTCCTATCGGGATGTCGGCGCATCGGGTGGTCTTGCTGGACTTGTTTTACCATTGTCGAGGATGTCTTGTAGAACCGGGATACCGAGTCTGATCGGAATGTCTCAGGAGGAGGTCTATTCCTTTGTTGACCGTGAGAGCTTGTCATGGGCTAAGTTGGGACACCCCTGCAGGGATTTGAACTTTCGAAAGCCGTGCCCATGGTTATGGGCAGATGGGAATTTGTTAATGTCCGGTTGTAGATAACTTGAACCTTAACTTAATTAAAATGAGTCAACTGCATGTGTAACCGTGATGGTCTCTTTCCGGCGGTGTCCGGGAAGTGAACACGGTGTTGGAGTTATGCTTGACGTAGGTATTTCTAGGATCACTTCTTGATCATAGTTGTTCGATCGTGCTTTGCCTTCTCTTCTCGCTCTCTTTTGCGTATGTTTAGCCACCATATATGCTAGTCGCTTGTTGCAGGTCCACCTCGTACCTTTACCTTACCCATAAACTTAAATAGTCTTGATCGTGAGGGTGCGAGATTGCTGAGTCCCCGTGGCTCACAGATACTTCAAAAACCAGCTTGCAGGTGCCGATGAGTCCGTGCAGATGACGCAACCCAGCTCAGGAGGAGCTCGATGAAGATCTTGTCCTTTGCGTTGCTTCGTTCTAGTTGATCAGTAGTGGAGCCCATTTGGGGTCGATCAGGGACCTTTGTCGCATTTGGGGTTCTTCTTTTATTTTGGTTCCGTAGTCGGGCCCTGATTGTATTTGGATGATGTAATACTTTATTCATGCATTTGTGTGAAGTGGCGATGGTAAGCCAGCTATGTATCTCTTTCCCTTATGTATTACATGGGTTGTGTGAAGATTACCTCACTTGCGACATTGCTTTCAATGCGGTTATGCCTCTAAGTCGTCCTTCGACACGTGGGAGATATAGCCGCATCGAGGGCGTTACATCCATCCCCCGCGTGGCGTCCTACTGCGTTTTGTCGAACGCCAGGACCCGTGCGGAGCGATGCTTGACCTCATGAGGAAGGACCTCTTCAGCTCCGTAGATGAGGAAGAATGGAGTCTCTCCCATTGGCTTGGTGGCGGTGGTTCGGATGGACCACAATACGGACTGGAGCTTGTCGTGCCAGCCCCTGCCGCAGGCCTCCAGCTTCTTCTTGAAGATCCTGGTCTTGAGGCCCCTCAGGACCTCCACGTTAGCATGTTCGGCCTATCCATTACTCCTGGGGTGGGCCACCAAAGCGTAGCAGATCTGCGTTCCAAGGTTAGCATAGTAGGTTTTGAAGAGGTTGCTAGTAAACTGCGAACCGTTATCTGTGATGATGCGGTTGGGGACCCCGAAGCGGATTACGAGGCCCTTGATGAACTTGACAGCAGAGCCGACTGGGATGGTACGGACGACTTCCACTTCCGCCCACTTGGTGAACTTGTCGATGGCGACGTAGAGGTAGCGATAGCCCCCTAGCGCCCAAGGGAACGGGCCTAGGATATCCAGCCCTAGACTGCGAACGGCCATGTGAGTGGGATGGTTTGAAGACCTTGAGCCGGCTGATGGATTTGCTTGGCGTGGAACTGGTAAGCTTCGCAGGATTTCACTAGCTCGGCTGCATCGTTGAGTGATGTAGGCCAGTAGAATCCACTACGGAACACCTTGCCGAGGAGGGTCCGTGATGATGAGTGGTGCCCGCAGTCCCCGCCGTGTATGTCAATCAGCAACTCCCTTCCTTGATCGCTGGATATGCAGCGCAGCGTGACATCGTTCAGTCATTTGCTGTATAACTCGCAGTCTTGGATATAGTATGCCATGGCTTGCTGGGCCACGCGCTCCGCCTCCTCTTCCTTCTCCGGCACGTCCCGTGTGTTAAGTACTCCTTGAATTCCTTGGTCCAGCATTCCTCCTGGGGCTCGAGCATCAAGAGTAGCCGAGCTCCTGAGGTCGGGGCACAGGCTGGGGCTCCTGTGGCCAGAGGATGGGGGAGCTCCTCCCGAGGTTTGAGTCGTGCTTGAAAGAGGTGGTGCAACTGATGGCTTGAAGAGCCACTCCTCAAAGACGCCTGGCTCCTGTGGTTGCCTCTTGGATGCTCTCCTGGCGATGTCATCGGCCTCCTTGTTGGGGCCCCGGGGTACGTGCTGCAGCTCCAGGCCCGAGAACTATTTCTCCATCTTGCGCACCTTCGCGCGGTAGGCCTCCATATGCTCGTCCTTTGGCTCATACACCTTGTTGGAGAAGTTGACGAGGAGTTGTGAGTCACCTCTGACAGTGAGGCGCTTAACCCCTAGAGCCACCGCAGCCTTCAGGCCAGCTATGAGGCCTTCGTATTCTGCAATATTGTTGGAGACCTTCTCGCCGTGCTGAAAGTAGAGTTGCACGACGTAGTAGAGCTTGTCTTGGGTGGGCGAGATGAGCGCTGCTCCAGCCCCCACGCCTTGGTGTGCAAAGGCGCCATCGAAGTACATGACCCAGCCGTCCAGAGCCTCACTTCCAGGGGAGGTGGACCAATCTTCTCCTTCCTCAAGTGTCGGTGCATCCGTCCATTCTGCCACAAAGTCAGCGAGTGCGGCCCCCTTGATGACCCTGGTAGTGCTGAACTCCAACTGGAATGCTTGCAACTCGATGTTCCACTCAGCGATCCTTCCGGCCGAGTCAGGGATCCTAAGCACCCTCTCCAATTGGTAGGCTGAGACGACCTTGATGGGGTGGCCCTGGAAGTACGGTCGGAGTTTGCGTGAGGCTACCAGGAGTGCGAGCAGGAGTTTCTGGGGCATGGGGTAGCATGCCCTCGCGTCCCGTAGTACGGTGCTAACAAAGTACACCGGGTGTTCGACAAGGGCCGACACACTGTCGAGGCTCGGGTCCTGCGGCGATCGGGGCATATCATGAGGTGGGAGGATCCCTGAGACCTGATTGTCCTCGGGGGCTTCTGCGATGCCGCCTTGATACGTCTCCAACGTATCTATAATTTTTGATTGCTCCATGCTATATTATCTACTGTTTTGGACATTATTGGGCTTTATTATCCACTTTTATATTATTTTTTGGGACTAACCTATTAACCAGAGGCCCAGCCCAGAATTGCTGTTTTTTTTGCCTATTTCAGGGTTTCGAAGAAAAGGAATATCAAACGGAGTCCAAATGGAATGAAACCTTCGGGAACGTGATTTTCTCACCGAACGTGATCCAGGGGACTTGGACCCTACGTCAAGAAACAAAAGAGGAGGCCACGAGGTAGGAGGGGGGCGCACCTACCCCCCAGGCGCGGCCTCCACCCTCGTGGGCCCCCTGTTGCTCCACCGACGTACTCGTTCCTCCTATATATACCTACGTACCCCCAAACGATCAGATACGGAGCCAAAACAATAATTCCACCGCCGCAACTTTCTGTATCCATGAGATCCCATCTTGGGGCCTGTTCCGGAGCTCTGCCGGAGGGGGCATCGATCACACAGGGCTTCTACATCAACACCATAGCCCCTCCGATGAAGTGTGAGTAGTCTACCTCAGACCTACGGGTCCATAGTTAGTAGCTAGATGGCTTCTTCTCTCTTTTTGGATCTCAATACAATGTTCTCCCCCTCTCTTGTGGAGATCTATTCGATGTAATCTTCTTTTTGCGGTGTGTTTGTTGAGATCGATGAATTGCGGGTTTATGATCAAGTCTATCTATGAACAATATTTGAATCTTTTGTGAATTCTTTTATGTATGATTGGTTATCTTTGCAAGTCTCTTCGAATTATCAGTTTGGTTTGGCCTACTAGATTGATCTTTCTTGCAATGGGAGAAGTGCTTAGCTTTGGGTTCAATCTTGCGGTGTCCTTTCCCAGTGACAGTAGGGACAACAAGGCACGTATTGTATTGTTGCCATCGAGAATAACAAGATGGGGTTTTCATCATATTGCATCGTTACTCTGTTTTCATTAACTTAATACTCTAGATGCATGCTGGATAGCGGTCGATGTGTGGAGTAATAGTAGTAGATGCAGGCAGGAGTCAGTCTACTTGTCTCGGACGTGATGCCTATATACATGATCATACCTAGATATTCTCATAACTATGCTCAATTCTGTCAATTGCTCAACAGTAATTTGTTCACCCACCGTAGAATACTTATGATCTCGAGAGAAGCCACTAGTGAAACCTATGGCCCCCGGGTCTATCTTCATCATATTAATCTCCCAATACTTAGTTATTTCCTTTGATTTTTATTTTCCTTTTATTTTACTTTGCATCTTTATCACAAAAATACCAAAAATATTATCTTATCATATCTATCGAATCTCACTCTTGTAAGTGGCTGTGTAGGGATTGACAACCCTTATCGCGTTGGTTGCGAGGATTTATTTGTTTTGTGCAGGTACGAGGGACTGGCGCGTAGCCTCTTACTAGATTGATACCTTGGTTCTCAAAAACCGAGGGAAATACTTACACTACTTTGCTGCATCATCCCTTCCTCTTCGGGGAAAACCAACGCAGTGCTCAAGAGGTAGGAAGAAGGATTTCTGGCGCCGTTGCCGAGGAGGTCTACGCAAAAGTCAATATACCAAGTACCCATCACATTCCCTTATCTCTCGCATTACATTATTTATCATTTGCCTCTCGTTTTCCTCTCCCCCACTTCACCCTTGTCGTTTTATTCGCCCTCTCTCTCTATCCTCCTTCTCTTTCCCGTTTGCCTCTTTTTTCCCGCTTTTTGTTTGCTTGTACGTTAGTTCGTTTGCTTATCATTATGGCTAGTCCCTTATCTTCTCCATTGTCTCTCGAAAATGAAATTCTAAATTTTAAGCAAAGGGAGGGAGAAAATCTAAAAGACGCTTGGTATAGAATTTGCAATGCTAAAAATAGATCTACCAGGAAGCAATCTACTTCCGTTCTTCTTTGCAATTTTTATGTAGACGTTACTCCTTGGCACAGATATGTCCTTGATACTATTACTGGAGGGAACTTCTTGGGTAGCCATACTTTTGATTCTTATAATGCTATGATAGATTTGTTTCGCTCACCCCCTCTTTTGGTTAATGAAACTATATTAACTTTGGAGCATGTAATGCAAAGACTTGAAATTATTGAAAATAAGGTTTCTACCATAGAGTTAATTGAAAATTTGGATAAAAAGATCCACAACCGAATCTCTCAATATGGATCTAAAGTAGGAGTCACTTTGAAAAATATTAAAGAGAAGGAACCCATAGTTAATGAGAAAATAAATCACGATTCCACTAGAATCGATAAACTTGAGGATAACATTACCAACTTAGGAACCGCTTTTTCTTCCGTAAAGAATACTCCAAGTCCTCCCACTAAAATTGCCAAGCTTATGTATGTTCCTAAAAATAAGGGTGAATCCTGTAGTAAGGAAACTGCGGATCTCAAATCTATAAGTATTCATCCCAATCTTTTTGCTATCATTAAGGAACCATTTGTTACAAATGAATTTTTTGATCTTGTGCCTAAAATTTTGATAATTAATAAAAAGAAAGAAATTCCTAAAGATGGTAGATGCCTCATTGAAGAATTGCCAACCAAAGATGGCAATACCTAGATCTATCCTTGCTTGTTATGCCTAGCTAGGGGCGTTAAACGATAGCGCTTGTTGGGAGGCAACCCAATTTTATTTTTTTTCCTTGCTTTTGCTCCTGTTTAGTAATAAATAATTTATCTAGCCTCTGTTTAGGTTGTGTTTTTTGTGTTTAATTAGTGTTTGTGCCAAGTAGAACCGTTGGGAAGACTTGGGGAAAGTCTTGTTAAACTTGTTGTAAAAAACAGAAACTTTAGCGCTCACGAGAACTGCTGCCATTTTTATTTGGAAAGTGTTATTTAGTTAATTCTTTCTGAAGATGATTAATAGATAAATTCCGCGCGTCTAGAAATTTATTTTAGAATTTTTGGGGTTCTAGATCTTGCGCTAGCTACAGATTACTACAGACTGTTCTGTTTTTCGTGTGTTGTTTGCTTATTTTTAAGAATCTATGGCTAGTAAAATAGTTTATAAACCATAGAGAAGTTTTAATACACTAGGTTTAACACCAATATAAATAAAGAATTAGTTCATTACAGTACCTTGAAGTGGTCTTTTGTTTTCTTTCACTAACGGAGCTCACGAGATTTTCTACTTTGAGTTTTGTGTTGTGAAGTTTTCAAGTTTTGGGTAAAGATTTGATGGACTATGGAACAAGGAGTGGCAAGAGCCTAAGCTTGGGGATGCCCATGGCACCCCCAAGATAATCTAAGGACACCTAAAATCCAAAGCTTGGGGATGCCCCAGAAGGCATCCCCTCTTTCGTCTACTTCTATCGGTAACTTTACTTGGAGCTATATTTTTATTCACCACATGATATGTGTTTTGCTTGGAGCGTCTTGTATGATTTGAGTCCTTACTTTTTAGTTTACCACAATCATCCTTGCTGTACACACATTTTGAGAGAGATATACATGATTTGAAATTTGTTAGAATACTCTATGTGCTTCGCTTATATCTTTTGAGTTATATAGTTTTGCTCTAGTACTTCACTTATATCTTTTAGAGCACGGTGGTGGATTTGTTTTATAGAAACTATTGATCTCCGATGCTTGACTTAAGATTATTTTGAGAGTCTTAAATAGCATGGTAATTTGCTTAAAATCCTAATATTCTAGGTATTCAAGATTAGTAAAATTTTCTTATGAGTGTTTTGAATACTAAGAGAAGTTTGATGCTTGATGATTGTTTTGAGATATGGAGGTAATAATATCAAAGTCGTGCTAGTTGAGTAGTTGTGAAATTGGGAAATGCTTGTGTTGAAGTTTGCAAGTCACGTAGCATGTATGTATGGTAAACGTTATGTAACAAATTTGAAACATGAGGTGTTATTTGATTGTCCTCCTGATGAGTGGCGGTCGGGGACGAGCGATGGTATTTTCCTACCAATCTACCCCCTAGGAGCATGCGCGTAGTGCCGAGGTTTTTGATGACTTGTAGATTTTTGCAATAAGTATGTGAGTTCTTTATGACTAATGTTGAGTCCATGGATTATACGCAGTCTCACCCTTCCATCCTTGCTAGCCTCTTCGGTACCGTGCATTGCCCTTTCTCACATTGAGAGTTGGCGCAAACTTCGCGGTGCATCCAAACCCCGTGATATGATACGCTCTTTCACACATAAACCTCCTTATATCCACCATACCTACCTATTATGGCATTTCCATAGCCATTCCGAGATATATTGCCATGCAACTTTCCACCATTTTGTTTATCATGACACATTCATTATTGTCATATTGCTTAGCATGATCATGTAGTTGAGATAGTATTTGTGGCAAAGCCACCCTTCATAATTCTTTCATACATGTCACTCTTGGTTCATTGCATATCCCGGTACACCGCCAGAGGCATTCATATAGAGTCATCTTTTGTTCTAGTATCGAGTTGTAATCATTGAGTTGTAAAATAAATAGAAGTGTGATGATCATCATTTTCTAGAACATTGTCCCAAGTGAGGAATTAAAAAAAGAGAGAGAAAGGCCATATAAAAAAAGAAAAAGGCCTAAATAAAAAAAATGAGAGAAAAAGAGAGAAGGGACAATGTTACTATCCTTTGCCACACTTGTGCTTCAAAGTAGCACCGTAATCTTCATGATAGAGAGTCTCTTGTTTTGTCACTTTCATATACTAGTGGGAATTTTCATTATAGAACTTGGCTTGTATATTCCAACAATGGGCCTCCTCAAGTGCCCTAGGTCTTCGTGAGCAAGCAAGTTGGATGCACACCCACTTAGTTTCTTTTGTTGAGCTTTCATACATTTATAGCTCTAGTGCATCCGTTGCGTGGCAATCCCTACTCCTTGATTAACATCAATCGGTGGGCATCTCCATAGCCCATTGATTAGCCTCGTTGATGTGAGACTTTCTCCTTTTTGTCTTCTCCACATAACCCCCCTCATTATATTCTATTCCACCCATAGTGCTATGTCCATGGCTCGCGCTCATATATTGCGTGAAAGTTTATAGGTTTGAGATTACTAAAGTATGAAACAATTGCTTGGCTTGTCATCGGGGTTGTGCATGATGAGAGCATTCTTGTGTGACGAAAATGGAGCATGAGTAAACTATATGATTTTGTAGGGATGAACTTTCTTTGGCCATGTTATTTTGAGAAGACATAATTGCTTTGTTAGTATGCTTGAAGTATTATTATTTTTATGTCAATATGAACTTTTGTCTTGAATCTTTCGGATCTGAATATTCATACCATAATTAAGAAGAATTACATTAAAATTATGCCAAGTAGCACTCCGCATCAAAAATTCTGTTTTTATCATTTACCTACTTGAGGACGAGCAGGAATTAAGCTTGGGGATGCTTGATACGTCTCCAACGTATCTATAATTTCTGATTGCTCCATGCTATATTATCTACTGTTTTGGACATTATTGGGCTTTATTATCCACTTTTATATTATTTTTTGGGACTAACCTATTAACCGGAGGCCCAGCCCAGAATTGCTATGTTTTTTGCCTATTTCAGGGTTTCGAAGAAAAGGAATATCAAACGGAGTCCAAACGGAATGAAACCTTCGGGAACGTGATTTTCTCACCGAACATGATCCAGGGGACTTGGACCCTACGTCAAGAAACAAAAGAGGAGGCGACGAGGTAGGGGGCGCGCCTAGCCCCCCTAGGCGCGCCCTCCACCCTCGTGGGCCCCTTGTTGCTCCACCGACATACTCCTTCCTCCTATATATACATACGTACCCCCAAATGGTCAGATATGGAGCCAAAACCGTAATTCCACCGCCGCAACTTTCTGTATCCATGGGATCCCATGTTGGGGCCTGTTCCGGAGCTCCGTCGGAGGGGGCATCGATCATGGAGGGCTTCTACATTAACACCATAGCCCCTCCGATGAAGTGTGAGTAGCCTACCTCAGACCTACGGGTCCATAGTTAGTAGCTAGATGGCTTCTTCTCTCTTTTTGGATCTCAATACAATGTTCTCCCCCTCTCTTGTGGATATCTATTCGATGTAATCTTCTTTTTGCGGTGTGTTTGTTGAGATCGATGAATTGTGGGTTTATGATCAAGTCTATCTATGAACAATATTTGAATCTTCTCTGAATTCTTTTATGTATGATTGGTTATCTTTGCAAGTCTCTTCGAATTATCAGTTTGGTTTGGCCTACTAGATTGATCTTTCTTGCAATGGGAGAAGTGCTTAGCTTTGATTTCAATCTTGCGGTGTCCTTTCCCAGTGACAGTAGGGGCAGCAAGGCACATATTGTATTGTTGCCATCGAGGATAACAAGATGGGTTTTCATCATATTGCATGAGGTTATCCCTCTACATCATGTCATCTTGCTTAAGGCATTACTCTGTTTTCATTAACTTAATACTCTAGATGCATGCTGGATAGCGGTCGATGAGTGGAGTAATAGTAGTAGATGCAGGCAGGAGTCGGTCTACTTGTCTCGGACATGATGCCTATATACATGATCATACCTAGATATTCTCATAACTATGCTCAATTCTATCAATTGCTCAACAGTAATTTGTTCACCCACCGTAGAATAGTTATGCTCTCGAGAGAAGCCACTAGTGAAACCTATGGCCCCCGGGTCTATCTTCATCATATTAATCTTCCAATACTTAGTTATTTCCTTTGCTTTTTACTTTCCTTTTATTTTACTTTGCATCTTTATCACAAAAATACCAAAAATATTATCTTATCATATCTATCAGATCTCACTCTCGTAAGTGGCCGTGTAGGGATTGACAACCCCTTATCGCGTTGGTTGTGAGGATTTATTTGTTTTGTGCAGGTACGAGGGACTGGTGTGTAGCCTCTTACTGGATTGATACCTTGGTTCTTAAAAACTGAGGGAAATACTTACGCTACTTTGCTGCATCATCCCTTCCTCTTCGGGGAAAACCAACGCAGTGCTCAAGAGGTAGGACGCCCTGCTGAGCTTGACCTTCCACCGCTGATGCCTTAGCTACGCCTTCCTCGCCCCGCGCGACTTTAGCCCTGGCTTGGCGCGGTGCGCCCTTGGCTTGGCGCTCCTCCCGAACCGCCACCAATGCCGCGCTGGCGGAGTACGGGGTGGCAGCAAGGTATAGTACCAGAGGCTCCAAGGGCCGTGGTGCCACCATCACCGGGGGGCTAGTAAGGTATTTCTTGAGGTCTTGGAAGGCCCGTTCGACCTCCGGGCTCCACTCGAAGGGGCCCTTCTTCTTCATGAGCTTGAATAAAGGTAAGGCACGCTCTCCTAATTTGGAGATGAAACGCCCTAACGCGGTCACCCGCCCTGCTAGCTTCTGCATCTCTTTGAGGGTCTGTGGTGGGCTCATGTCCTCAATGTCCTTGATCTTCTATGGGTTAGCCTCGATCCCTCTGTGGGATACGAGGAATCCCAGCAGCTTGTCGGAGGGGACGCTGAACATGCACTTCTCTGGGTTGAGCCTCAAGTTCACTTGGCGCAGGCTCTCAAAGGTCTCCTCCAAGTCTTGAATCAATGTCCTCGCCTCGTGAGACTTGACCACTATGTCATCGACGTAGGCCTCTGCGTTTCTCCCGAGCTGCCGCCCCAGAGCAATGTGCATCAACCGTTGAAAGGTCGCGCCCGCTTTGTGCAGCCCGAAGGGCATGCAGGTGTAGCAGTACACCCCACATCACATGGTGTCAGGAAGGCCGTCTTCTCCACATCTTCCACCGCCATCTTGATTTGCTGATACCCTGAGAACGCATCTAGGAAGCACAGCAGGTCACACTCGGTGGTGGAGTCGACAATCTGGTCGATGCCTGGGAGTGGGAATGGATCTTGGGGGCAGGCTTTGTTAAGATTGGTGAAGTCGAGGCACATCCGTTCCTTCCCGCCTTTTTTCGGCACTACGAATGGGTTCGCCAGCCATTCGGGGTATCGGTCCTCCCGGATGGCACCTGCCGCTTCTAGCTTGCATGTCTCTTGGTTGATGAAGGCCTGCTTCTTAGTGGACTGCCGTCTTGCTCGCTGCTTCACAGGGCGGATGTTGGGGCACACCCTTAGATGATGCTGGATCACCTCCCTCAGGACCCCTACCAGCTGATTGGGCTCCCACGCGAATATCTCCTTATTCGCGCGCAAGAACCTCACCAGGGCTTCTTGTTCCAGGTCAAGGCCAGCTCCTATGGTGAAGGTGGCTCCTGAAGACCCGTCCTCGCTGACCGGTACCTGCTTGGTTTCCGCCTTGTCTTGGGTGAACAGCTGCTTCTTCTTGGTGGGCGCGGCCTCCCTGGCCGCGGGGGCACCGGCATCGACGGGTTGTGCTGCTCCCGCTGTCTTGAAGGCGAGCCTGAGCGCCGTCACGGCCTCCTTAGTGTCTCCCTTGATGGTGAGGACACCCTTGCTCCCTGGCATCTTCATGAGGTTGTAAGCCGGGTGAGTCGCCGCCATGAACTAAGCGAGAGCCGGGTACCCGAGGATGGTGTTGTACGGGAGACCGATGCGAGCGATGTCGAAGTCCACCACTCGGTGCGATAGTTGTCGCGCGTGCCGAAGGTGACAGGGAGGCGGATTCGCCCCAGGGAGTGGGCAGCTCCACCACCCACTCCCGAGAAGGGCTTGCTGAGGCCGAGCCGCTCGAGTGGCACGTGGAGAAGGCTAAAGGCTTCTACAGAGAGAAAGTTGAGGCCAGCACCGCCGTCGATGAGGGTCTTGGTGACAGCCACGTTGCAGATGGTGGGCGTGCAGAGCATCGGGAGCATTTCGGAGCCGGCGGTGGAGTCGGGGTGGTCTTCTGAGCCGAAGTTGAGGTCGGCCTCTGGCGCAGCCCAACCCGGCGTAGCCCCCGGGCGCCTGGAGGTGGCCCCAATCTGACGGAGGAACGACTTGGCGTGGCGGTCTGACGGTGGTGCTTGAGAGCCGCCCAGCAGGGCCGCGACTGTGTAGTGCACTGGCACCGCGTAGCGAGCAGTGAAGAGGTCGCGGAGCTCCTCCCAAGATGCCACCGTGGATCCGGGATGGTTGAGCAGCCATGCGCGCGGCTCGCTGTCGAGGGCCATGGGAAGCCATTTGGCCATGACCTTGTCATCACCCTCGGCTTCGAGGACGGCCTCCTCGTACGTCAGCATGAAAGCTAACGGGTCTGCCGCGCCATCGTAGTGCGGCTGCATCTCCGTTCTAAACTTGGGCGGCCACTGCACCCGCCGCAGGGCGGGGGCCAGGGCTCGGAGCCCCCTGGCCCCGTTGTCAATGCTGACCATCGGAGTCAGCGGCAGGGCGCCTGCCATGTGGGCGAAGCACGATGGCGACAAAGCGCAGATCGACGGAGGGGAAGCTATGGCGGACCCCTACCTGGCGCGCCAAATGTCGGATGTGGGGTTCCGGCAAACCCTTAAGGTTCGAACAATGGGGTGCACGCGAAGTATTTTCCTCCCACCGATCTACGCCCTAGCTCGCTAAGATCTCGTGGACGAACTCGACAAACTCGCAACACAAAAAGACACAAGATTTATACTGGTTTGGGCCACCATTGTGGTGTAATACCCTACTCCAGTGTGGTGGTGGTGGATTGCCTCTTGGGCTGATGATGAACAATACAAGAGGAAGAACAACCTCCTAAGGGTGAGGTGTTCTCGTGCTTGGCTAACTTGTGTGTGTGGGGATGATCTTCAGGATCTGTCCTCGCCTATGGTGGTGGCCAGTCCTATTTATAGAGGCCCTGGTCCTCTTCCCAATTATTGAGCGGGAAGGGAGCCAACAACGGCGGGCAAATTTGAAGGGGGGCACCTAGTACAAGCTATCCTGACATAAGTGGTCTCCGCCTGCGAAAGGCTCTGGCAGTGACGCCGTCTTGGGCTCCATGATGACCTCCGTCTTGTCGTCCTTCTAGTCTTGGTCCTGTTGCACCGATATGGCAACCTTTGCCTGATGCCTCGGTACTCCTCGCCTGCGCTGGCCTCCTTAGCACCAAAGAGGAAACAAGGATGCTGTGCGGCTGGCGCTCGCCTGGTGTCGATTGTCATGGCTCACGTCACGACAGCCTCGTGAGGTTTGCCTCGCCTTGTTATCTCTGCCCCTCGTGAGCCTGTCCGACTAGGCCACTCCAGAGAAGGTCTTGTGTCGTCCGGCTTGCGAGGCTTGGCCCCTCGCGAGGGTCTTGGATGCCTTGTTGATGAAGATGGGCCGTACGGCCTGCTGGCTTGGCCACGCCGCGGGCTGCAGGCAGCCAAGTCTAGGGACCGCCATTCCCAGAACGCCGACAGTCCGTCCAATTGGTGTGCGGCAAAACGAACCTTCTCAACATCTATGCAACCTGCGGTGGTCAACTCCCTTCCTATCCCGTGCAACCAATCATCAACAACTATTGGCTCGGTGCTACTGGAAAACACCGCGGCTGCAACCTCAGAAAACGGGCTAAGTTGTCAACTAGTGGTGGCGGCGGAGGGTTGTTTTTTGTTGTTGTTGTTGTTGTTGTTGTTGTTGTTGTTGTTGTTGTTGTTGTTGTTGTTGTTGTTGTTGTTGTTGTTGTTGTTGTTGTTGTTGTTGTTATTGTTGCCTTGGTTCTAAACCAACAACTGCATCAAGGCATTCTGCTGCTGGATCAACTGAGTGATCTCCGGTGAAAAAGCAAAACCAAGGTCACGTCTCGGAGGGATCTGATGGGTTTAGAGGGAAGAGATTAGAATAGAATGGGGTCTAATGAGAAAACACTACCCATATGCACATGAGACAAACACAATCATATCCTACCACTCAATCAATCAAGCAAGGGCATGTAATTGGTCTAACTATCGTTACAGTGCTCGGACTACTGATATTTACATGGGGGTGTATTACTATTAGTATGGTGCTCTACTAGAAATTTTGATCGGTGGAAGACTCCATGATATCTGATCCAGCTTCATCTTCATAGTCATCATCACTACTATCCGGGTTGGAGTCGGTGTCGTTGATGATGATGTAGTCTTCAGAACGAATCTCCTTGGGTTCGTCGTCTTCTCTTCCTGGAGCGGGGTCTCCCATGAAAACTCCTAGCTTCCTTGTCATGTCATCATTCTTCTCCACAAGTATCATCATCTCCTCCTCATATCCATCGCGTGTAGACTTAAGCTCCTCTTCTAGCTCTATGATCCTGATCATTGCTTTCTTCAAATCTATCATGCTTGCACACATCTGGTTCTCCTAGCGACGAATATTATGGTTTAATTCCTGGATGAATGTTGCAATGGACCTGTCCTTCCTAGTGATGATCATCTCCAATTGCTCATCTCAGCGCCCACATATCTGGTAGATAGTGTCCTTCAGCTCATGTTTGTAGACTTCTCCAACACGTCCTATAGCGATGTGGACCGCCATACTCTTGCCTAGACTCCAGGTGGGTGCATCAAAGGAAAACTCTATGGGTTTAGTGACAGGCGTGAACGTCCTTCCTGGAACTTGAACTCGAATCAACCAACGTTCCTCTTCTAGTAGTGTGGCGGTGTAGGTCCCGGTGAAGCTTGGTATTCCAATGTTCAGGTACTTAGTGACTTCCTTCAAGTGTTATCCAAAAGGTGTGTATTCATCCGGTTGTGCAAACTTGTTCCTCGTATCCGCCATACTAAAGAGTAGACAATGGAGAGGAGTCAGAAATGAGTAGAGAAGAGTGGTCTATGGCTTTTCTTAATGGTGGTGTCCTACATTCAGCGTGTGCTCTGATACCATCTTGTAGCGACCTGACCTCAAACGGTCAAGTCTCTATGCTTCAGTGTCATCCCTGGATCGGTAATGCTGACACACACAGTACTCGAAGGATTTATAACAGAGTGGCAATCACACAATTATTACTTCAAATGTCTCAAGAAAGAACTTATTACAATAAATATGGCTTAAGGCCATCTAATGCGATAACAACGGAAGGCTTGGAAGATAAAGTGAGTCCATCAACTCCAATGGCATAGCTGAGTGCATGACAAACGGCCTATCGCGTCTTACTCCTCGTCTGAAAAGTCTGCAACATGATACGTTGCAGCCCGAAAACATGCCAGCACATGGAATATGCTGGCAACAGGAGAATAGTGAGCAGAATAGATGCTATCACTACATGCATATATGGCTGGTGGAGGCTGTATGGTTAATAAGTTTTGCGTAAAGCCAATTTTTCCCTACAACAAAGGAATATATTTTATTTAACTATCATGGTAGTTGAACAACATTGAGAAGGTTCCTCCAGCTCAATCCCAATTAAAATTAATTATCAACCCAACAAGTTAATTTAGAGTGATGAGATCCATATGATAATCCAAGAGCCAGATACTCAAGATGTCCATAACCGGGGACACGGCTAACCATGATTAGTTTATACACTCTGCAGAGGTTTGCGCACTTTTACCCACAAGACTCGATCTCCTCCGTTGGATTTCTTGCACTACATGGTGTTTGAGAAACGGATGACCGAGACACAATCTTTCAGAAGCATTTGCTCTCTACTCCGGGTGGACCGGTACACCTACAATCCCCTACATCTGCTAGTCCACCTCTTCAAGAACTCACGCAACTTACTCAACTATGCCAGAGCCCATAATGGCTTGTGGCTGCACACGGAAGTTTCTAGCATGAATAGTCTTAAGATCCCTTTGAGCCTGGGTGGAGGACTATAGGATGATCACATGGGTACTCCGAGATATCCTAGGACAACACTGGATTCCCTAGGTGCCCACAAGCAATCCACCCAGATGTGTATTAAAGTTGCCACCTTAAGTTAAACCATTAATTAACATCTCACATATGTCATGGATACGCTCAAACCCAAACCACGTCTACGAGCATAGCATGGCAATATAAGCATAACGTAGAAGTAACTCCCATGGTTTGATAATAAAATAGGTAATAGGTTCTACCTCATCGTCTACTTCCCAGACCCACATGTTAAGAGATCCTACTCATGCAATGTGTGAAGGTTGAAACTAATGCATACAAACTGGGTGATAAAGGGGTATGATCAAAGTGTTACTTGCCTTGCTGACGATCTGCAAATCCTAAAGACTCGTAGTAGCATGCTTCGCACTCCAGGTGTTCTATCGCAAACAAACAATAACATACATAAGCAATCAAGCAAGGATGCACGGGTAAAACCCAAATAAGAAGATCTAACCAGAAAGTTCAACTGAAGAACTCCGGTTTGCAGAAAGAAACAAATCAAACGGAGCAACGAAACTCAAACTGTGAAAGAAACAAGATCTGATTACTAATCTGGACTAAAGTCAAATTTTACAGTACCAAAATCTTGTTTAAGTTGGTTAAACAGAAAGAGGGCTGCGACACGAAGATCTAGGTGCTTGAATCGCCTGATTCCGATAAACGAGTGAAAAGATAAACTAAATCTAAGAACAGGGTAGAAATCGCGATCGTGAATAATCGCGGAAAAACCCTGGAAAAAGAAAACTGACGGATAGGCTAAGGAACAAACGTTCGTTGTCTGCGGTTAACGGGTGAAAACCGTTCGTTAAAACAAACGTACGAATAGGCGTTCGCTACATAACTAAACCAAAAAAACTGAACGAACTGATCTAAAAAACAGTTCTAGGGTTCGAAATAAACCGAACGGTTTTTAAAGAAAACCGACGGCTACCTCGGCAAACACGTCGGCAGCGGCGGCGAGAACTCCGGCGGGGCGGGGCGGTGCGGCAGGCTCCAGCGGCGGGGCGGCTCGGCGGCGGGGCAGCAAGGCGGCGGGCTCCGACGGCGGCGCTCGCAGGCGGCGGCAGCGGCGCAAGGCGCGGCAACGGCGGAAGGCGGCGGCGGCGGCGCTCGGGCGGGGCTAGGGTTGGCGCGGCTCGGGCTGGTGGGTTGGGGGTCGCGGGGGCGCGACTTATAAGGGCCGGCCGGGGCGGAGTCCAGGCCATGTATGGCCCGGAGTCGGTTGACCCCCTTTTATAAATAATTCCGCGCAGAAAAACAAAGAAAAAAAAATACTAAATGGACTCCAAGAATCCTGAAATAAATTTTTCCTGCCCTCTAAAAATATGCCAGACAAGGTGAACATTTATTTGGGCCTATAATGCAATTTTGAAAAACACACATTTTTCCCAATTCTAATAAAATAGCGATAAAACCGAAATAAAATAACTTATTTGATTTTAATTTTTTTCCTCTAGTATTTCATTTATTTTGGAGAAGTCATATTATCTCCTCTCGTATGTTTTGATATGAAATATTTTCGGAGAGAAAAATCATTAAAACCAAAATGATCCTTGTTTCAATATTTGATAAAAATTCAAATATGAAAAACGTGAAATCCCCAACTCTCTCCGAGGGTCCTTGAGTTGCTTAGAATTTCGAGGGTCGCAAAACGAAATGCAATAAAATATGATATGCATGAATGACCTATTTATAACATTCCAAATTAAAAATTTAGGATGTTACAGTCACTTGGCCACTGGGCTAGTTCAGTACTTTCGTTACAAATAAGGCACCGCCTTGGGTGGTCTGATCACCTCTTGCGCCTTTGTCCGCTCGCCGTGGTGCCACTGTGTGCCGTTGTGAACATGCTGAACAAACGAGAGGAATCTGGAGAGGACTGTACATGGAGAGGCGGACAGTCTGGTCCCACCAGGTCTATGGCCATACGCAAGCTAGTGCCTCATCGAAAAAAATGTCCTCCTAATGCTATACTGATGTCGGGGCCCATGGGTTTGTCAACATAGTTACATTTTTAGGTGCTTCAACGTAGGAGATAAATTCACAACGAAGTTGTGGAGCTGGCGGGTAGTATCATTTATTATCACTGGGGCAACAAGTATCCGCTGGGTTTTGGGCTGCCCCGCCTAGGCTTTCTTTTTTAACATGCGCAACCCACGACATGCTCGTTTGTATTTTTTGGAGGACCATCTATCGACCGGCCTATGGACCTCCCATCCAAGGTTTTATTTTTCTTGAAACATCGCCATCCCAATTTATGTATTTTTTTGAAGAAAACACAGAGGTCTTTCTATTTTTCTATATAAGAATAGGAACGCCTGGTCCAACTTTTGTTTCCCTTCTAACTATATTATATATATTTAAATTATTTTATATGTTATTATATATTATTGTTATTCTCATCATATGTTTAACAAATACTTACATATGTAAGAAAACAATATCCCACATCTTATTAACTTATAAAAATAATTTCTTAACAATAAAATACTGGATTTTTTGGCACGAAAATCCTGGTGATTGTGTACAAAAGCTTGGTAAGATTTAAGGACCAATGTAATAATAAATCACTTATTATTTAAATATACTTATAAAATGCTCAGCCCCTATTTATTTATTGATAACATTGATGCGCCCAACCCAACATTATAATTAGAATCAGCCCAGCAAAATCATGTATTTCGAGAAAGTGCAAATGGCCTGTAATTTTTTAGGAGAAAAATAAATGGGCCGCATGGACTCTACATTATTTGTTCACCCAGCCCAGCAAATGGACTGTAATTCTAAAAAAGAGAGATCAAATTGACTGTAAATTCTGAAAAATGGGTTGAATACGTGCCACATTTTTAGGCTGAAATGTGGGCCAATAGGTCGAAGCCAACGCAAGTCGTTGTCAACTTAGTCAACAAATGATTCTGACATCGTTAGCCTTTGGATTTACATCCAACGACCGGCATCCATCTTCAATCTCTCGTCTTCTTCCTCCAGTGCCGCCGGGACCACCTGCTCCCGCCTCCTGCTGCTAGCAGCTCTGCTTAGCATGCTTCATTGTGAAGCGATACCCCACCATTGGACACGCCATCCCTCCACCCCTCCACACCTCCTGTTCTTCTCCATCGACTGCCGAACCACACCGCACCAGAACCATTTATCCCTCATACACCTCTCCATCTACGACTCTATTCCCGTGTCTTCCCATCTCTGGCTCGTTGCTGTCCGGGGCCTCGCCGTCGTCCACCACCTTGGATGCGCTCGGCGCAGAGTAGTCAACGTGGTCAACGAACGACATCCATCGAAAGTAGACTACGCGTGGAGAGGCTGACAGCTGGGTCCACGGCCGCACGCAAGGAAATGCCTCCTTATTACGTGCAAAATAATGATTCCTCCACCTAATAGCTGGGACCCACCGGAAGGGCCTCTTTATTTCACAAAAAAATGTTCCCCCCGCTGACAGGTTGGACCCACCAGCTATATCTGCACACGCAAGGAAGTGCCTCCTTATTACACAAAAAATGAATACCCCCTGCTAGTTGGGGCCCACCATAGTGGGAGGCTGACTTATGGGCCTACTAAGTTGACGGGGATGGAGGGCTTTGTCAACTTAGTCAATATGAACGATTGTAGATCCAGTGACCGTACGATGTCCATCCACTGGTGTAGTGCTTCTTCAACCTCTGGTCTTGTTGCTCCAGCCGCTCAAACCAGCGTCGGTCGTGCCATGTGCTCCTGCTTCCCGTGGTCGGCTGTAATGTCGCAGCGGCCTCACCGCCCCCTACTACTCCCATCGATGGTCAGGCCCTGCGGCGACGGCAGTCGAACCAGTGGACCCTCTTACTCCTCTCCAAGTGGGCATCCACTGCCGCGTGTTCCCCGGCTTCGCGTCATCCCCTTCCTAGGCCTCACCGTCGTCCATCGACCTGGTGCTCTCGCCGGGGCGTGGTCAACGTGGTCAAGGAACGACATCCATCAGAAGAGTATTGTATGTGGAGAGGCTGGCAGCTGGGTCCACGGCCACAGCAAGGAAGTGCCTCCTTATTTCTCAGAAAATAATGATTTCTCCACCTGACAGCAGGGACCCATCGGACGGGCCATCGTATTTCGTGAAAAAAAAACGTTTCCCCCTAACTGCTGGGACCCACCAACTACATCTTCGCGTGCAAGGAAGTGCGTCCATATTACGGGCAAAAAAATGATTCACCCCCTTGACTGCTGGGACCCACCAGCTACATCTTTGCACGCAAGGAAGTGCCTGACAGTCAGGACTCACCAGTCAAAGCATACATAGCATTGTCATTCTGGTCGCGTACGTGCACGTACATACTGGTCGATGTATAGGCGTGCACGTGTGGTAGTAGAGGCACGCACGTAGCATCTACATGTACGTACAGCGGCCAGGGTGCAAGAAATTAAATACGGCCATGTACGTACATACGGGCGGGGTCTAGAAAGCCTACTCGCGCATACGTACGACCAGGGCTCGTGTACATGGTTGTGGCTGGGTCGGAATGGAGAAACTGCGTCGTCGTCGTGTTCATGCGGAGGCAACGGAAATGTGCCGTGTTCATCGGGAGGCAACAGAACGTGTGTTGTTCATCGGGAGCCAACCAGCTTGGACGGAATACCCGATGGAAATGAGGCCTAGCGCACCACAGAACGGAGGAAACGACCTTGTGTTCGACCAGCCACGGTGGAAACGGGATCCTGTTCATCGGGAGGGGTCTGGCGTACCGCAAGACGGAGTAAACGGGCCTCCTATGGTCGAAACGGGGTCCTGTTGATCGGGAGGGGTGTGGTGTACCGCAAAACGGAGGAAACAGACTTTTGTTGGAGCGTTGCGGTCGAAACGGGGGTCCTGTTCATTAGGAGGGGTGTGGCATACCACAAAACGGGAGTCCACGGGATACCGTTCATCTCGACCGTCGACCTCCTCCAGCCTCCATGGGCTACTGTTCATCCACCGTCGACCTCCTCCAGCCTCCACCTACGACTGTTCATCCATGGGCTCCTGTTCATCCAGCCTCCACTGGCTACTGTTCAACCAGCCCTCTCCACGAGGTCTTGTTCAACCAACCCTCCATGGGCTACCGTTCATCCAGCCCTCCACCAGCTACTGTTCAACCAGCCCTCCACTGGCTACTATTCAACCAGCCCTCCACGGGGTCCTGTTCATCCAGCCCTCCACGGGGTCCTGTTCATCCACCGGCTCGATCGATCGGGGTACTGTTCATCCAGCGACAACGACCTCTACTACCACGGGTTCCTGTTCATCCAACCCCCACCGGGAACTGTTCATCCAAAACCCCAACAATGGTCACTGTTCATTCAGAGGCAACATTGATCAGCTTCAGTTAGCAGCAGTAGCGAAGGAATCGCTCAATCGGGTTCAGTTAACAACCATCGATCGATTGCTCGGGTTCAGTAACGCGTAGCCTGCAGTGCAATCGCTCGGGTTCAGTTAGAGCCCAACGCCTCACTCAGGTCCAGTTAGAGCGCAACGCCTCACACACACGCGCATATGTATGAGAGAAACATGCATCGCTCGGCCCCCGACCACCCACCGTAACTGGGAACTCCCCCGATATTTTCCTCGCCCTCGCTTCTAGCATGGTTTTTTCTATCATGGACGACCAAAAGAATGTCATGCAGCTGCGTCTCCAGCCCGCCCAGGACAAAAAGCCCATTTTCTGTCATGATTTTTTGTCATAGAAGTAGGACCCCACCACATCTATGATGATACTGGGTTTTGTCACAATTATCTTCATAGAAGTGTCATAAGTATGACAGACTTTTTTTCGTTCGGCCCAAAATGTCACGGATGTGTCTTTTTTTGTAGTGTATGTATCGTCCTTTGTTGGCATCGAATCATGTATCTCTTTGTGTTTTGAGGATCTAGCATATGTGTGACCTAATCTCGTTGGTTTGAGTGTTTCTCTTGTGTTTCCCTTCATGATTTCCCCTTGTGTTCTTCGTGTTCATCGCGAGATCCGCTCCTTTCATGAAAGATCGGCCGTAAGGGGTTCCACCCTACATCACATGGGCTAAGTTGGGACACCCCTGCAGGGTTTAAACTTTCGAGAGCCGTGCCCGCGGTTATGTGGCAGATGGGACTTTGTTAATATCTGGTTGTACACTACACCACAACACTTAATTGGGGTCAATTAACTGCTGGGAGAAGTTGCTAAATAAGGGCAAACTATCTGCTGGGATATTTGTTTCTGCCAGTATATATACTTGAGGGCACGCAAACTGCCGGTAGAACTTGAGCCACAGGGGCATTAACACTGCTGGTATACTTTCCAGGCGCATATTCTGATGGGACAACACAACCACGACCCATTCTCTGCCAGGCCCCCTTATTTGGCGCCAACCTGAAATAGTATCGGGCCTAGCGCTGGAGACATCCAAAAGGTTTCGCGGCCTAGCCCAACCTTTATTCCCCTAATCCCTCTGAATCAACCCGCCCACTCCCGTCCATTCCAAACCCTACTTCCCCAAATCACAGACCCACCGCCACCATCGCTGCCCCCACTCCACCACTATCCCTTCCTAACCCTACTTCTACCGGCCCGTTCCCCTTTCCTGTGTGCCTCCGCCCTACCTCTCTTCCTCCACTCAGCTGCCATTTCCATGAAAGCGGCCCGACCTGGTCATTGCAGGATCTGGCGGTCTGGCCGCACTGTTGGTCGATGCTGCCGGATCTGGCGGTCTGGCCGCACTGGTGGTCGATGCTGCCAGATCTAGCCGCTCCGGGCCTCATCAACACCGACCCGGTTGTTCACCTCCCCATCACCGCTTCCCCTATCATCATCCTGTCTGCCTCGTCCAAATTAGCTGAGAGGGTAGTCGCCTATCTCCTGAGGAGTCCATCCCCGACGGCCTCTCCAAGGACTCCCTCCCCCTCACTCCCAACGCCACTGCCTTCGAAACATGTCCTCTTCTTCATGGCATCCAGTTCAAGAAGGGTCAACTGCAAGCTGCATTGACATCGAGTCGAGCATTCCTCTTCTTCATCGGGCCTGCACCATCTTGGGGTGCAGCTGTGCAGCACCTGCTGCTGTGGAGGACGGATGGCGCGGTGTTGGTAGACCTGCTCCGGGCCTGCCCTATTGAGGTCAACCACTAATTGTTCAACCAAGCGCTGCACCACCACTTCCTCTACACTCGCTACCAGCGAGCACCACAACGCCTCTATCATCATCGAGCTCATCACCTGTATGTATGGATCAAGATTCTATCACTTGTTTGTTTCCCTGTATGTCTTTTCTGAGTTAACAAGGATACTCACGGTCTAGTGCACCAACAAAATCTTTTGTTCCTTAGGTGCTTCTTCACATATTTTATTAAGGAATTCAGATGGATGGCTTCTATCAACGGCAATTAACAAAAAAGCTTGAGATTTGTTTAGAAATAGAGGAGAAATTACATTGGTGGCTTGGTCTCTTGTAGATGCCTGGATAGATGAATGGCTTCTAGCGCCTCGCCGACGAGGCGTGGGCTGGACAACCAGAATCAACCTGCCAGTTCCAAAATGCAAAACGACAGATTGATCAAAATAGAATATGATTCATTTTGATTTTAGTTTTTAAGTTGGTTGATTGAGCATGAACAGGTTACAGTTACAGAAATATCATGTAGGCTGATGCCCAATGGCATAAACAACATTATTTTCTTCAAGTAGATGTATATTCCTTGGAATTGTATTCTTTAGCTAGTGAAAACCAACACTACTATTTTTCTAAAAAAACATCATTACTAACTATCATATGACTATATGAGGTGAACATGATTCAGATTTCAGAAAGGGAAATTACCTTGGTGGCAGGTGGCTTGGTCTCTTGACTCTTGTAGATGCCTAGTGTCTGGCAGGTCACAGGGGGCGAGCCGAATGATCCAGAGCAGCGGGTGAAACCTCGGAAGGCGGACCGTTCAGTTCTGCATACATTTTGTGAAGGTTTGTTGCTCCAACTTGTGAAGCCATATAGTTAGTTTGTCCTTATCAGCTATAATAGAAAAAGTATATAGTCCTATTTTAGGTCTAAGGGTCAGTTTAGAAAACAAAACAGGAATAGGCTCAGGTATACAAGGTCATATGGAAGATTCTTAGAATGTAGGCCATGTTTCGTTAAAAAAAGATGGGCATGTTACTGACGTTCGCTTTCATTTTTGATCCATCTGTCAAACATAAATATTGCGAGCAAGATCACCGCCCAGATAAGAACAGTTTAGAATCTTCCATGCCTTAATTGTCCCATCGGTTTGATGAATTGATGATAAATCACGCCGGCATTTTCTTGTTAATTCTTCGGGTATGATTTTTTTTGCCTCTATTAGGATTTCAGTTATATTTATTCCAATGTGGGCTAAAACTCCTTACTGTTTCAGTAAAGTGCATGTTCTTGGCTTTCCCCATTGACCTTTGTTGCTCTGAATTTGGGCACCTGGGTAGTGTAGTAGTACTTGTTACATGCAGGTAGTGTTAGAAATCAACACTAATTCCCATTTTTTTCCATCATTTCTGCTTAGCACTCACATTTCTTCGCTGAAGGATAGAATATGGAGTGATAGAAGCTTTGGGACAGGGCTGGAGCTCTAGGGCTTATGGTGGTTCTTCCTAGAAATTGTTAGAAGCAATCTTGTCCCTAAAATTTAAACATAACTAAATCTAGGCACTTCTCAAAAGCCTCTCACTGTTAATACATATATTGACATTGTGTATCCTACTTCGAGTAGTACACCATATATTGTTAGTATATATTACTCCCTCAGTCCCAAAATTCTTGTCTTAGATTTTTCTAAATACGGATGTCTCTTTTCGAGTGAGTCGAGAAGAGAACACGGTGGGGTTATGTTTGAACATAAGTAGTTCAGGATCACTTCTTGATCATTACTAGTTCGCGACCGTTTGCATAGCTTCTCACCTTACTCTTGTATTCGTAAGTTAGCCACCATACAATGCTTAGCCGCTTGCTGCAACCATCACTTATCCATTCCATACCCATTAAGCTTTGCCAGTCTTGATACCCATCGTAATGGGATTGCTGAGTCCTCGTGGCTCGCAGTTTACTACAACAACAGTTGCAGGTACATGTAATGCGATGCTCTGATGTGAGAGCGATGCTTGATTCTTTGGAGTTCTTCCTCCGCTTATTCGATCAAGGGAATAGGTTCCGGGTCAGGGAACCTGGGATTAGCAGGGTGGATGTCGTTCTTCTTTTTTGTTTTATTTCATCCGTAGTCGGATCCTGCTCTTCTGTTTGATGATTGCTATGTATTGATGTATTGTTGTATGAATGTTGTAACTTGTGGCGAGTGTAAGCCTTTATCTTGTATTTTCATCTATTCAGTACATGGTATGTTGTAATGATATCCACCTTGCTATGCGCTCGAAATGCGGTTATGCCCCAATCATGAGTTCATCATGTGATTGGGATAGAATTGCATCTTGGGCGCTACACTACGGGTCCATAGCTAGTAGCTAGATGGCTTCTTATCTCTCTTTGATTCTCAATACCATGTTCTCCTCGATGCTCTTGGAGATCTATCCAATGTAATACTCTTTTGCGGTGTGTTTGCCGAGATCCGATGAATTGTGGATTTATGATCAGCTTATCTATGAATATTATTTGAATCTGCTCTGAATTCTTATATACATGATTTGATATCTTTGCAAGTCTCTTCGAACTATCGATTTGGTTTGGCCAACTAGGTTGGTTTTTCTTGCAATGGGAGAAGTGCTTAGCTTTGGGTTCAATCTTGCGGTGCTCGATCCCAGTGACAGAAGGGGAACCGACACATATTGTATTGTTGCCATCGAGGATAACAAGATGAGGTTTTCATCATATTGCTTGAGTTTATCCCGCTACATCATGTCATCTTACTTAATGCTTTACTCTGTTCTCTGAACTTAATACTATAGATACAGGAAGGAGTCGGTCGATGTGTGGAGTAATAGTAGTAGATGCAGGCAGGAGTCGGTCTACTTGATACAGACGTGATGGCCTATACTCATGATCATTGCCTTAGATATCGTCATAATTATGCGCTTTTCTATCAATTGCTCGGCAGTAATTTTTTCACCCACCATAATATTTTCTATCTTGAGAGAAGCCTCTAGTGAAACCTATGGCACCGGGTCTATTTTCCATCATATAATCTTCTATTTTCCATCATATAAATTTCCGATCTACAATTTTAGTTTCCTATTTACTTTCTTTTCAATCTTTTACCTTTCGTTGCATAAACCAAAAATATTACTTACCATTTATCCATTTCTATCAGATCTCGCTTTGCAAATAACCGTGAAGAGATTGACAACCCCTTATCGTGTTGGCTGCAAGTTGGTGTTTGTTTGTGCAGGTATTCGGTGACTTGTGCATTGTCTCCTACTGGATTGATACCTTGTTTCTCTAAACTGAGGGAAATACTTACTCTACATTGCTACATCATCCTTTCCTCTTCAAAGAAAAAACCAATGCAAGCTCAAGAGGTAGCATGAAGAATTTCTAGCACCGTTGCCGGGGAGATCTACACCAAGTCAAGACATACCAAGTACTCATCATAAACTCTCATCTCTCGCATTACATTATTTGCCATTCGCCTCTCATTTTTCTCTCCCCCTCTTCTAAAATGATTTTTGAAAAGATTTGCCTTTTTCTTTGCCCCTCTTCTACTCGCCTTCTCCGCTTGCTGTCTGTGTGCTCGTGTGTTGGATTGTTTGCTTTGTCACGATGACTCAAGAGAATACCAAATTGTTTGACTTTTCCAACACCACTAATAATGATTTTATTAGTACTCCGATTGCTCCCGCTACTAGTGCGGAATCTTGTGAAATCAACACCAATTTCCTGAATCTTGTTATGAAAGATCAATTTTCTGGCCTTCCCAATTAAGATGTCGCATCCCATCTTAATAATTTCGTTGATTTGTGTGATATGCAAAAGAAAAAAGATGTGGATAATGACATTGTTAAAATGAAGCTATTTCTGTTCTCACTTCGAGATTGTGCAAAAACTTGGTTTTCATATTTGCCTAAAAATAGTATTGATTCATGGAATAAGTGTAAAGCTGCTTTTATTTCCAAGTATTTTCCTCCCGCTAAGATCATCTCCCTTAGGAATGATATTATGAATTTTAAACAACTTGATCATGAACATGTTGCACAATCTTGGGACAGGATGAAATTGGTGATACAAAACTGCCCTACTCATGGTTTGAATTTGTGGATGATTATACAAAAAAATTATGCCAGATTCAATTTTGCTTCTATAAATCTTTTAGATTCGGCCGCGGGAGGTAATTTTATGAAAATTACTTCAGGAGAAGCTAACAAACTCCTAGATAGTATTATGGTTAATTATTCTCAATGGCATATCGAAAGATCTTCCACTAGTAAAAAACTACATGCGATTGAAGAGATTAATGTTTTGAGTGGAAAGATGGATGAACTTATGAAATTATTTTCTAGCAAGAGTGATTCTATTGATCCAAATGATATGCCTTTGTCTACTTTGATTGAAAACATTAATGACTCTATGGATGCGAATTTTGTTGGCAGGAACAATTTTGGTAATAACGCGTATAGAGGTAATTTTAATCCTAGGCCTTTTCCTAGTAATTCCTCTAATAATTATGGTAATTCCTTCAACAATTCTTATGGAAATTATAATACGATGCCCTCTAAATTTGAGAATAGTGTTAAAGAATTTATGAGTTCATAAAAGAATTTCAATGCTTTGATTGAAGAAAAATTGCTCAAGATTGATGATTTGGCTAGGAACGTGGATAGAATTTCTCTTGATGTTGATTCTTTGAAACTTAGATCTATTCGACCCAAGCATGATATCAATGAGTTTCTCAAAGCATTGAGAATTTCTGATAGAGGCGAAGGTGTCCCGATGTTTTGATGAGATAGCTATCATTTTCTGTGGGAGTCAACTTTGACGATCCGACTATGAACGTGCGAAGATGTCGCTCCTTAGCAATCGGTAAACCAACTTCTGAGGGGTTATTGACCACGCCGGAGCACGATCAACCTGACCACGAGGGTCTATTTCCTACAAGCAAACAAAGAACAAGCAAGAAACTGAGATTGCATTCTGGATATTGCGAATAAAACAGGAAAGCTTTATTAATGAAGGTGGGGTTCTATGACGTCTTGGTCTGGTCGTTGGACACAAACGAAGTACACGAAGTTGCAGCTACGGTGAACTTTTAATCTAAACAAAACCCAAAGTCTAAACGGCACCCTAAGGGCTATATATATGGAGGAAGAGGGGGGAATTTCGTGACCCTTGGAAGAGGGGTCCGAAACCATCCCTAACTCTTGTTTCTCCACACATACGGACTCTAAAAACAACCTATACTTAAGTATTTCGAAATTACAAGGGCTTGGCCTAAAAATAAGGTGGGGCAACACCTATAATAGCTTCTGGACGAATTTATGAAGTGGCTTCTTGTATATTTCGTCCAAGGCTTCACACACTCATTATGGTGGCATCAAAGTCCTGAAATCATCACTTGTAACTATGTTCTTGTTCCCACTGCGCATGCCATCATCTCCATGCTTGATCTTGCTCCAATGTTCATCCCTCTTTCCCCAGCTAGGCCCTTCATTTGTAAGCAAGAAAAATGTGTCCAATTTAGGCAGCATCATATTCTCATGAACAATAGAATCATTACTAAGAAACGAAAGTACTTGATAATTTAATTGGCGTGCGCGAGCTCTAGTAATTGGTCCAATATGTATAGCAGCAGGGGCTGTGGGTGTAACAATGGTATTGATGTCCTCATCATCCTCCCCTTCTTGAACTGAAGTCGTCCTCGACGGAAGCTCATCTTCCTCACCCAAATAAGGCTTCAAATCTGCAATGATAAAAGTGGGACTAACCACAAAATCTGCAGCCATCTCAAGTTTATATGCATTATCATTTATTTTCTCTAACACCTTAAAAGGACCATCAACACGTGGCATTAGCTTTGATTTGCGCAAATTCGAAAATCTATCCTTGCGCAAATGTAACAAACAAGATCTCTAGGTGCAAACACAACACATTTTCTACCCTTATCTCCAGCAAGTTTATATTTAGCATCCATACGCTGAGTGTTCTCCTTAGTGATCTCATGCATTTTTAAGATCAATTCAGCACGTTGTTTAGCATCAAAATTAACCTTCTCTGAAGATGGAAGAGGCACCAAATCAATGGGTGCACGAGGAAGGAAACCATACACAATCTCAAAAGGGCACATCATAGTAGTAGAATGCAATGAACGATTATAAGCAAATTCAATATGAGGCAAGCATTCATCCCACATTTTCTTATTATTTTTCAAAACATCCCTAAGTATAGTAGACAATGTTCTATTGACTACTTTAGTTTGTCCATCAGTCTGGGGGTGACAAGTTGTACTAAAAATAGTTTAGTCCCCAACTTAGCCCATAAACATCTCCAAAAGTGGCTAAAAAATTTAGTATCACGATCCGAAACAAAGTATTTGGCACACCATGCAAGCGAGTAATTTCACGAAAGGACAAATCAGCAACATTAACAGCATCATCGCTTTTATGACATGGTATGGAGTGTGCCATTTTCGAGAATCTATCCACGACAAAAAATATGCTATCCCTCCCCTTCTTTGTTTGAGGTAAACCTAAAACAAAGTCCATAGATATATCCTCCCAGGGAATGCTAGGTACAAGCAAAGGCATATATAAACCATGAGGATTGAGCCGTGACTTAGCTTTTTGACATGTCGTGTAGCGAGCAACAAAACGCTCAACATCCTGTCTCATCTTTGGCCAAAAGAAATGTGTAGCAAGTATACCCTCCGTCTTGTTCACGCCAAAGTGTCCCATTAATCATCCTCCATGCGCCTCTTGCAACAACAAAAGATGAACAAAGCTAGCTGGAATGCATAGCTTGTTAGCACGAAACACAAATCCATCGTTAACGGTGAACTTGTTCCATGTTCTCCCTTCTTTACAATTCTGCAATACATCTTTAAATTCAACATCATGCCATATTGATCTTTGATGGTCTCCAAACCAAATATTTTAAAGCCAAGTTGTGAAAGCATAGTATAACGACGAGACAATGCATCAGCGATAACATTTTCTTTACCCTTCTTATGTTTAATGACATAAGGCAAAGTCTCAATGAATTCAACCCATTTAGCATGTCTGCGGTTCAATTTTGCTTGACTTTTAATGTGTTTCAAAGATTCATTATCAAAATGTATAACAAATTCTTTGGGCTATAAATAATGTTTCCATGTTTCTAAGGTCCGAACAATAGCATATAATTATTTATCATAAGTAGAATAGTTCAGACTAGGCCCACTCATTTTTTCAAAAAAGTATGCAACAGGTTTGCCATCATGTAATAACACACCTCCTAATCCAATTCCACTAGCATCACATTCAAGCTCAAAAGTCTTATTAAAATCAGGAAGTTGGAGTAAAGGAGCATGTGTCAACTTATCTTTCAACGCCGTGAAGGCTTCTTCTTGTGTAGTACCCCAAACAAAAGGCACATCCTTGTAAGCTCATTGAGAGGTGCAGCAATGGTGCTAAAATCTCTCACAAAACGCCTATAGAAACCAGCGAGTCCAAGAAAACTCCTCACTTGTGTGACTGTTTTGGGCTGCAACCAACTCTCAATAGCTTCTATCTTGGCTTTATCAACTTCAATTCCCTGTGGAGTAACAATATAGCCAAGAAAAGATACTCGGTCGGTGCAAAAGGTGCACTTCCCAAGGTTACCAAACAAACGTGCATCACATAGAGCAATAAAACAACACGTAAATGTTCCAAATGTTCTTCCAAAGATTTGCTATAAATCAGTATATCATCAAAATAGACTACCACAAATCGTCCAATGAAAGCACGTAAAACATTGTTCATTAATCTTATGGAAGTACTAGGTGCATTAGTTAACCCAAAGGGCATGACTAACCACTCATATAAACCAAACTTAGTTTTAAATGCTGTTTTCCATTCATCTCCCAATTTCATACTGCAGCGGCCCGACCTCAGATGGTCAAGTCTCTGTGCTTAAGTGTCATCCATGGATCGGTATGCTGACACACAAAGTACTCGAGGATTTATAACAGAGGTAAATCACATGTATAAAGTAACGTAAATACTATTACCTCAATCCAAATAGCGGAAGTAACAACAAGGTTGTGGATTCCCATCAACACCAATGGCAAAGTTGAGTGTAGAAATCGTAACCCTAAGGTATCACTTACTCGTCGTAAGAACCCTGCAACATGAGACGTTGCAGCCACAAAGGGTTAGTACATTGAATGTACTGGCAAATTCACACCATAGGATAATGATGAATAATAGCTAACACTACATGCATATATGGCTGGTGGAAAAGCTCTAAGTTTATTTTTGCATAAAGCCAATTTTTCCCTACCTCAAAGGAATCAATTTTATTTAACTACAAAGTTTGTTGAAACATTGAGAAGGTAAATCCCCAACTCAATCCCAATTAAAAGTTAACAACCCAACAAATTAATTAAATAGAGTGTTGAGATCAACATGATAATCCAAGAACCAGATACTCAAAATGTCCATAACCAGGGACACGGCTAATCATGATTAGTTTGTACACTCTGCCAAGGTTTGCGCACTTTTCCCCACAAGACTCGATCTCCTCTATTGGATTTCCCGCACTACATGGTGTTTGAGAAACGGATGACCGAGACACAGTCTTTCGGAAGCATTAACTCTAACCCCGGGTAGACCATACCAACCTACATCCCCTACATCTGCTAGTCTACCACTGGAAGAGGTCACGCAACTTACTCAACTATGCTAGGGCCCATAATATCTTGTGGCTGCACACGGAAGTTTCTAGCATGAATAATCTTATGATCCCTTTGAGCCTGGGTGGCGGACCATAGGAGGATCACACGGTATAACCCCGAGATCTCCTAGGACAACACTGGTATATCCCCAGGTGTCCG
This sequence comes from Triticum dicoccoides, assembly GCF_002162155.2. NCBI lineage: Eukaryota > Viridiplantae > Streptophyta > Magnoliopsida > Poales > Poaceae > Triticum > Triticum dicoccoides. The sequence continues at coordinate 368,532,002 of NC_041392.1, read as the reverse complement.
GGCAAGTCCACTGGTATATCCCCAGGGTGCCCCTACCAATCCACCCAAATGTGTATTAAAGTAGCCACCTTAAGTTAAACCTTAGTTAACAATAATCTCTCACATCTTTCATGAATTCTCTCAAACCAATCCACATCTACGAGCATAGCATAGCAGTATAAGCATAATGTAGTAGTAACTCCCAAGGTTTGAATGCAGGGCAATAGGTTCCTACCTCATCAACTACTACCCAATACCCACATGTTATCAATCCTACTCATGCAATGTTTGAGGGCAAAACTAATGCATAAAAACTAGGTATGAAAGGGATATGATCAAATGGTGAACTTGCATGTACTGTTGATGAAGATGATTCGCACTCATAACTCCTGATAGTTCTATTCGTCACACTCCGGTGAATCTAGCGTAAGCAAGCAATAGTAACCACACATAAGCAATCACTCAAAAGATCGGGAAGAACAAAGAAGACAATTCGGAAAACATCAAAACCAAGCAAATAACTGTTGCAACATAAAACAATTTCTAACAGTACCAAAATTAAGTGAATTTGGCCTTATCAAAAAGTTTAGGTCAAGAGCTTCGATTGGCAAAAGAATCAACTCAAACGGAGCTACGAAACTCAAGTTACGATCAAAAGAAGATTCAAATCAAATCTGTTTGAATTCAAATTTTAATCTTTCAAAAACATGTTTAAGTTGTTTTACTGGATAGAGGAGTTCATAACAAAGAAGTGGGTGTTGGTTTCATTGGATTTGGACAAACGAGCAAAAAGTTGTGAATGTTTGAAGATCAGGGGCTAAACTATAAATAAAACATCTTCAAAGAAGTCCTTGACTAAAACTAACAGAAAAAGAAAAAAAATAAATAACGAATGTTCATTTCCGATTGGTAATGAACGAAAACTGTTCACTGAAACTAACTAAGCGGAAAGCATTCATTAACTAACAAAAATGAAACGGTTTATTAAAAAAACGATCTAGAAGATAAACCGACTAAATAAAATAAAATCGGGCGGTTTTATCGGCTTTACCGACTCGGGGTGAATAAACCGGCGGCAGCGATTCCCGGCGAGACGACGGCGGCGAGCGGCGGCAGCGGTGGGATTCCGGCGAGGGAGGCGGCGATGGCAGGGCGATGCGGCACGGGGCAACGGTGGCTCGGGGCTGCGAGGGGTAGCGAGGAGCAACAGCGAGCGGCGGCGGCGGCAACCGACGACGGCGACGGCGGATCTAGCGAGGGGCGGCGACGCGAGGGGAGGAGGAGAGGCAGTGACGGATGGTGTGCGGGCTATATAAAGGGGAGGGCCGGAGAGGCTTGCGGGAGGGGCAAGGTGAGGCGGTGGCGGAGTCCGCGGCGGCGTCCGGCAACGTGCGGGCGTCGAAGACCTGCGGGGACGAGCATGGGGCTCGGTTGGGCCGCAGCTGGCCTGGCCCGGTTGGCTGGGCCGGCCCGGTCGGTTGGAAAGATAAACAAAACAAAAAACATTTTTCCATATAATAAAAACATAATAAATAAAAATATTACATAGGCATATACTATATCAAAATTTTCAGAATAACATTTTCTACAACATGGACATTTTTCTAACGTCAAATAAAATACACAAAAATTCAAACAATTCAAACAATGCTACTGCTCTACTAAAATCCAATAAAAATCATTTTAAAAATACCAAAATGATTTCAAATTCACTTCTCTCCAATTTTCTACTGTATGGAATCATGTTACCCTATTTTCCATATATTTTATTTTTGGAGAAAAATAATTTGAATAAAAACCAAATAACCCCAAATTGAAAATAATTTCAATGGGACTTTGAATTTAGTTCTTCTAAAACTTCCAACTCATATTTCATATGTTTTTGAAGAAGTCATTTTATCTTCTCTCATGAAAATCATTGAGTTGCTTAAAGTTTCTGAATTGGAAATATTTTCCAAATGGAATTCAAATATTTTCAAACACCCTTTTCATTTATTTAAATGGTAGAAGTCATGTCATATTCTCTCTAGGGTTTTGTATTTGTAAAGAATTTGAATTCATGGAGATCAAAATGCAAAAAGAAAGTTTGGGAAAGTCCTTCTATTCCCTCTCATTTAACTTTGAAAAAGTTCCAAATTTCAGTCAATCAATCACACAACAAACAAACAATCAACCAAAACTATCTATTTATTATAACATTCCAAAATTTAGAATTTGGGGATGTTACACATACGAATTTGATGGTATCTACTACGCAAATCAACTTTGGAGAATATTGTTGAGCCACTCAAGTCATCAAGCATATCATCTAGCCTAGGAATAGGATGACGATAACGAATAATAATATTATTAATGCCTCTACAATCAACACACATACGTGACGTACCATCCTTTTTTGGCACTAGTATAATAGGAACAACACAACGACTAAGAGATTCGCGTATATAACCTTTGTCGAGTAGCTCCTGTACTTGACGCATAATCTCCTTCGTCTCCTCTGGATTGGTACGATATGGCGCACAGTTTGGCAGCGAAGCACCGGGAGTTAAATCAATCTGATGCTCAATCTTGTGAATAGGTGGTAATCTCGGTGGTAAATCTTGTGGAAAGACATCAGCGAACTCCTGCAAAATGTTAGTGACAGCAGGAGGCAAAGAGGAAGGCACGTCCTCGAATGAAAATAATGCCTCTTTGCACACAAAAGCGTAGCAAACAGAATTGCTGAAATCTGGCTCATCAATATCAGATTTGGTGGCAAGTAAACATGCACTTTTCAATTTAATTTCAGAAGCAACACTAGATGGTTTATTATTAGGCTTCATTTGTTGCTCAAATTCTTTTGCCACAATCTGATTTTCACTCTTATTTTTCTCCTGTTTTGCTTTATTAGCTCTATTAATATCATATTTCAAAATGGAATTAGGAGCCATAGGAAGCAAAGTAATGTGTTTATCCTTATGTACAAGAGTATACTGATTGTTTGTACAATGGTGTACAAATTTTTTATCAAATTGCCATGGTCTACCAAGTAATAAGGAACATGCTTGCATGGGTACCACATCACAATCAACATAATCAACATATGTAGAGATACTAAAATGCACACGAACAATACGTGTTACCTTAACCTTGGCGCTGTTGTTGAACCATTGGATGTAGTAAGGATGTGGATGTGGTCTTGTGGTGAGAGAATAAAGGGACATTTTTTTGAAAAAGTCTACAAATGGTCTAAAAAACTGCCTAGCCAGAATTTTCCAGACATAGTTTTTTTAGTTTGGAACTATTTTTCTACTGTGGGTTCTGGAACTCGGAAATAAAGGAACAATTACTGGATTCGGACTAGGACTAGTGGTGGAGATGAATCTGGTGGAACTTGGACTGGTAATGATGGTATATGATGGGCGGTGGATCACGGACTGGTGGCGAATCTGTGGTGGAGGTGGACTCGGATTGGCGTGATGGTGACCTGATGGATGTATATGACTCAGATTGGTGGAAGATATGCGGTGGATGTATATGGACTTGGATTGGCAGTGGATATTTGGTGATAGTATATGGCGGTGGCGATGACGATGGTGTGGCGGCAACTTGAAAACATGTGACCAGAACTCGAAACTCTAAGGTAACTAGGCGCTAAGACCAGCAACTCGACACGACGATGCAACCGCAAATTCAACAAAGCAAGACACTAAAAATACTATGCAAAGGCTCGGATTGCTTTGGATATGATGAACTAACCCTAAGTTTATTTTGACTTTTTCATGGACTATAGGTATGAAGAACAGTCTCGATCTAAACTACGAAAAACTGGAAAATCTCACCGAGGAACCTACAAATCTGATACCACTTGATAGAGGCGAAGGTGCCCCAATGTTTCGATGAGATAGCTATCGTTTTCTATGGGAGTCGACTTTGACGATCCAACTATGAATGTGTGAAGACGTCGCGCCTTAGCAATCACTAAACCAACTTCCGAGGGGTTATTGACCACGCCGGAGCATGATCAACCTGACCACGAGGGTCTATTTCCTGCGAGCAAACGAAGAACAAGCAAAAAACTAAGATTGCAATCTAGATAATGCAAATAAAAAAGGAAAGCTTTATTAATGAAGGAGGGGTTCTGTGACTTCTTGGTCTGGTCGTTGGACACAAACGAAGTACGCGAAGTTGCAGCTATGGCAAACTTTTAATCTAAACAAAACCCAAAGTCTAAACAATGCCCTAAGGGCTGTATATATGGAGGAAGAGGGGAGAATTTCGTGACCCTTGGAAGAGCGTTCCAAAACCATGCCTAACTCTTGTTTCTCCACACATATGGACTCTAAAAACAGCCTATACTTAAGTATTTCGAAATTACATGGGCCTGGCCTAAAAGTAAGGTGACGCAACACCTATAATATCCTTTGGACGAATTTATGGAGTGGCATCTTGTATATTTCATCCAAGGCTTCATGCACTCATTATGGTGGCTTCAAAGTCCTGAAATCATCACTTGTAACTCTGTCCTTCTTCCCATTATGCATGCCATCATCTCCATGCTTGATCTTGCTCAAATGTTCATCCGTCTTGTCCCAGCTAGGCCCTTCATTTGTAAGCAAGACAAACGTATCCATTTTAGGCAACATCATATTCTCATGAACAATAGAATCATTACCAAGAAACTGAAGTACCTAATAATTTAATTGGCGTGCGTGAGCTCTAGTAATTAATCTAGTATGTATAGCAGCAGGGGTTGTGGGTGTGACAATGATATTGATGTCCTCATCAATTTCCATTGATGAGTGCAAAGAAAGAACCGCTAAGATGCGTGCTAAAAAAGATTGGTTTAGTAAAGCGTGTTCTTCTAGTTTCCGTGAAAATAATGATGAAGATCTTAAAGTGATTGATGTGAATCCTATTGAATTTTTTTCCCAATATAAATCTTGATAAAGATAGGATTGGAGATGAGTCAACTTTAGTTAAAAGGCGTCCGAATGTTTCAGAGTTTTTAGATCTAGATGCAAACTTTGATAAAAGTGGGATTGGAGAGGTCAAAACTTTAAGTAGCAATGAACCCACTCTTTTGGATTTCAAGGAATTTAATTCTGATAATTGTTCTTTAATAGATTGTATTTCCTTATTGCAATCTGTGTTGAATTCTCCTCATGCTTATAATCAAAACAAAGCTTTTACTAAACATATCGTTGATGCTATGATGCAATCTTTTGAAGAAAAGATTTAATTGGAAGTTTCTATCCCTAGAAACCTTTATGATGAGTGGGAACCTACTATTAACATTAAGATTAAAGATTACAAATGCCATGCTTTGTGTGATTTGGGTGCTAGTGTTTCTACAATTCCCAAAACTCTCTGTGATGTGTTAGGCTTCCATGAATTTGATGATTGTTCTTTAAATTTGCATCTTGCGGATTCAACTATTAAGAAACCTATGGGAAGAATTAATGATGTTCTTATTGTTGCAAATAGGAATTATACGCCTGTAGATTTCATTGTTCTTGATATAGATTGCAATCCTACATGTCCTATTACTCTTGGTAGACCTTTCCTTAAAACGATTGGTGCAATTATTGATATGAAAGACGGAAACATTAGATCTCAATTTCCGTTAAGGAAAGACATGGAACACTTTCCAAGAAAGAAAATTAAATTATGTTATGAATCTATTATGAGAGCCACTTATGGATTGCATGCCAAAGATGATAATATCTAGACCTATTCATGTTTTATGCCTAGCTAAGGGCGTTAAACAATAGCGCTTGTTGGGAGGCAACCCAATTTTATTTTTAGTTTTTGCTTTTTAGGTTCTGTTTTGCATTAAATAATTCATCTAGCCTCTGGTTATATGTGGTTTTGTGTTTTAGTTAGTGTTTGTGCCAAGTAAGACCTTTGGGATAGCTTACGGTGATAGTTGATTTGATCTTGCTGAAAAACAGAAACTTTTGCGCTCAGGAAAACAATTCTCATTTTTAACAGGAGCGTGATAAAATACTGATTATTTTTGAAAAATATTAATAAACAAATTTCTTAGGTCTTACTAAATTTTCAGAATTTTTGGACTTACAGAAGTATTCGAAATATCCAGATTGCTACAGATTGTTCTGTTTTTGACAGATTCTGTTTTCTATGTGTTGTTTGCTTTTTTGTTGAATCTATGACTAGTATCACGGGGTATGATCCATGGAAAAGTTGGAAGTAGATATTACACTAATATACATAAAGAATGAGTTCACAACAGTACCAAAAGTGGTGATTTATTTTCTTATACTAACGTAGCTTACCTGATTTTTTGTTGAGTTTTGTGTTGTGAAGTTTTCAAGTTTTGGGTAAGGATTTGATGGACTATGGAATAAGGAGTGGAAAGAGCCTAAGCTTGGGGATGCCCCAGAAGGCATCCCCTCTTTCGTCTTTGTCTATCAGTAACTTTACTTGAGGCTATATTTTTATTCACCACATGATATGTGTTTTGCTTGGAGCGTCTTGTATAATTTGAGTCTTTGATTTTTAGTTTGCCACAATCATCCTTGTTGTGCACACGTTTTGAGAGACACACAATTGAATCGTGATTTATTAGAATACTCTATGTGCTTCACTTATATCTTTTGAGCTAGCCAATATTGCTCTAGTGCTTCACTTATATCTTTGGTGGTGGTTTTATTTTATGGAAACTGATGAACTCTCGTGCTTCACTTATATTATTTTGAGAGTCTCTAAACAACATGGTAATTTGTTTGGTTATAAATTTATTCCTAATATGATAGGCATCCAAGAGGGATATAATAAAAACTTTCATATAAAGTGCATTGAATACTATGAGAAGTTTGATTCCTTATGATTGTTTTGAGATATAAAGATGGTGATATTAGAGTCATGCTAGTGAGTAGTTGAGAATTTGAGGAATACTTATGTTAAAGTTTGTGATTGCCATAGAATGCATGTATGGTGAACCGTTATGTATTGAAGTCAGAGCATGATTTATTTATTAATTGTCTTCCTTATGAGTGGCGGTCGGGGACGAGCGATGGGCTTTTCCTACCAATCTATACCCCTAGGATCATGCACGTAGTACTTCATTTCTATAACTAATAGATTTTTGCAATAAGTACATGAGTTCTTTATGACTAATGTTGAGTCCATGGATTATACGCACTCTCACCCTTCCACCATTGGTAGCCACTCTTGTGCCGCGCAACTTTCGCCGGTACCATACACCCACCATATACTTTTGAAAGCACAAGTGCTCCTTGGGTGATTTTGGTAATTAATGTCAACATATCTCTTGTTGGACTAACGTTTTTATCTAGTATATTTCAGATAAGTTCAACAAATGGAGTGGCGTGGACCGGAGGATGTGGAACCCCTACAAGATGCTAAGAACAAAGGATTGGCAAAAGCTCAAAAGCTCAAGACTCTGCATTTTCATTTTAGTGATCCAAGATCACATTGAGTCCATAGGAAATCAAATACTATTAAAAGGGGTGAGGTGTTTCTTAATGGTTTGCTTGCTCAAAGTGCTTAGGGTATGCTCCAAAGCCCTCAACCACATTTTCATATCCACATATGTCCCAAACCAAAAGTCAAACTCGGCCCCACCGATTTGATCTATTCGGCACCACCGAGTTTACTTGACATAGCCACTGCCAGAAACCCTAATCGGTTCGGTCTCACCGATGGGATCTCGATCTCACCGAGATGGGCTTGCAAACTCTCTGTTACCTATTGCAACTATTTAGGTCTCACCGAGATATGCAATTGGTCCCACCGAGTTTGCTCGACCAACTCTTTGTTTTGCTTATTACCAAAATCGGTCCCACCGTGTTTGTGTCATCAGTCAAACCGAGTTGAGGTTTTACCCTAACCCTAGCACATCGGTCACACCGAGTTGATCATATCGGTCCCCGTGAAAATCCTAACGTTCACATTTTGAACTAAATCGGTCTGACGAGTTTTACGATTCGGTCCCACCGATTTTGGTAAATTGTGTGTAATGGCTAGATTTTGTGTGGAGGATATTTATACCCCTCCACCCTTCCTTCATTAGAAAGGAGAGCCATCAGAATGTGCCTACACTTCCAACATACATTTTTTGAGAGAGAACCACCTACTCATGTGTTGAGAGCAAGATATTCCATTCCAACCATATGAATCTTGATCTCTAGCCTTCCCCAAGTTGCTTTCCACTCAAATCATCTTTTCCACTAAATACAAATCTGTGTGAGAGAGAGTTGAGTGTTGGGGAGACTATCATTTGAAGCACAAGAGCAAGGAGTTCATCATCAACACACCATCTGTTACCTTTTGGAGAGTGGTGTCTCCTAGATTGGTTAGGTGTCACTTGGGAGCCTCCGACAAGATTGTGGAGTTGAACCTAGGAGTTTGTAAGGGCAAGGAGATCGCCTACTTCGTGAAGATCTACCCTAGTGAGGCAAGTCCTTCGTGGGCGATGGCCATGGTGGGATAGACAAGGTTGCTTCTTCGTGGACCCTTCGTGGGTGGAGCCCTCCATGGACTCATGCAACCGTTACCCTTCGTGGGTTGAAGTCTCCATCAACATGGATGTACGATAGCACCACCTACCGGAACCACGCCAAAAATCTTTGTGTCTCCAATTGCATTTGCACACTCCAATCCCATCCCTTTACTTTCTTGCAAGTTGCATGCTTTACTTTTCGCCGCTCATATACTCTTGCCATGCTTGCTTGAAATGTATTGTGAATGTTTAAACTTGTGCTAAAACTCCACCTTAACTTGAAGAAACTAAAAGCTTCTACTTTTCTTTGTTGAGGGTCTATTACCCCCCTCTAGACACCTCTTCTCGATCCTACAATTAGTATCAGAGCATTGGTCTCCATTGCTTTGGTTTAATTGCCATTGGAGGAAGATGGATGAGTCTATGTTGGGGAGTCTTAGACGTAGAGTGCCTATACTTGATGGAGAGTTCTTTCATGAGTGGAAAAATGAGATGCTTGAGATTTTCAATGAATATCACTTGAACAAGTACATTACTACTCCTTGTGCACGCCTTGTTGACCCCTTGCATCCTACCCTTGATGAGTTTATTGACATGATCCGTAATCTTAGAATTGTCAATTTAATCACTAGAGGATTACCTAGACACTTGATTGCTAGCTTGCCTCCTCTTGATTGTGCTTACACCATATGGAGATTTCTTGAGGAATGATTTCCAAATTTTTCCTTGCAAAACTTAGATCAGATTCTTCACAAGTCTATTGCTTTGAGTAAGATGAATTCCAATGATCCTAAGTTTGGTGATTGTTTATTTTAGCTTACCAACCTCATGCGTGCCAAAGGAGATGTTGGAATCATTAGCAATATCATCTCCACAGCCATTAGAATTCATAAAGATGATTATTGTGATGATCATTTATCTAATGAATCACTCTCTCTAGGAATTGATCCATCACAAGACGATGTTGAACATGGATACTATGATGAGGATGATGATAGTGACTTTGATCTCGACGAGTCTATGATACACTTTGGTCTTATGGCAAATCTTCGCGGCTACATGGCTGGAGAAAAGGATTGGGTTCTTTATAGTGGATGTACCGATCACATGACTGGTGACAACTCAAAGGGTAAGGTGGCCATCTCACATGATAGCTCCATACAAAATGTTATGCTTGTTGAATCTCTTGGCTATAATTTACTTTCCGTATCTAGACTTGCTGACTTTGGTTTCAATGTCCTATTTACTGAAGTAGATTGCCAAGTGTTTCGTAGAGATAATCATAAAATGGTCTTTACCAGTTTACGCAGAGGTGATCTTTACATTGTTTATTTCACTAAAAAGGCTCAACCTAGAACTTGCTTAATTGCTAAATCTTCCAAAGGTTGGTTGTGGCATAGAAGGTTAGGTCACATGGGAATGCGAAATCTTGATAAGCTAATTAAAGGTGATCATATCCTTGGAGTGGAAGATGTTTTATTTGACAAGGATAGATTGTGCAGTGCTTGTCAAGCAGGAAAACAAGTTGGAGGAAGCCACCCCATGAAGAACATCGGGACCACGAGAAGACCGCTCAAGCTACTTCATATGGATCTCTTTGCTCCCAATGCCTATAAAAGTATCGGTGGTAACTCATTTGGTCTAGTCATAGTCGATGATTTTTCAAGATTTACGTGTGTGTTCTTTCTTGATGATAAATTGCAGGTCCAAAAGATCTTCAAGAACTTCGCTAGGAAGGCCCAAAATAAATTTGAAGTGAAGATCAAGAAGGTTCGTAGCGACAATGGAACGGAGTTCAAGAACGCAAATGTGGATACCTTTCTTGACAAAGAAGGGATTTCACACGAGTTCTCGGCTACATACACACCTCAACAAAATGGAGTTGTTAAGAGGAAGAACCGAACTCTTATTGAGATGGCGAGAATGATGCTTGATGAGTACAAGACGCCAAAACACTTTTGGGCGGAAGCGGTTGAGACAGCTTGTCATGCAACAAATCGCTTGTATCTTCACAAGCTACTCGGCAAGATGGTATACGAGCTTCTCATCGGTAAGAAATCCCAAGTTGGATACTTTCGAGTATTCGGCTCAAGGTGCTACATTCTTGATAAGAATCATCGTTCTAAATTTGCTCCTAAATCTCATGAGGATTCCTACTTGGTTATGGCTCAAACTCTCACACTTACCGTGTCTACAACAATTTCACCTGAAATGTTGAAGAGATGGTAGATGTGAAGTTTGATGAATCTAGTGGCTCACAAGTAGAGCAATTGCCAATTGATGTAGGAGACAAAGACCCTTCGGAAACAATCCAAGACTTGTCTATTGGCAAGATTCGTCCAATAGAGGTGAAGGAGAGTACCTCGTCCGTCCAAGTGTGTCACACCCTAGCTAGTTCAAGCATTAGAGTGTGCATCATGTTTATATTCCTCTTAAATTTGAAATGGGGAAGGCAGAAACCCCCAACACCCCCTGGAAACAACTAGGGTTTACTAAAATTATTTTCAATGAACCTGAAATGCCCTTCTAAAAAGTTCACCCTCTTTGTCTTGGGTTAGAACCTCTGGCAAAATTGGTGCACAATTTTCTAGGTCAACACAAGGTCATTGAATTAAATCATAAGTATTTGAATTTGGGCATTTAAATGCTATAAAATAATTTAAATGCTCAAATAATTCTGGAAATAAATGTTTGCTGTTGGAAATATTCTAAACAGAGCCCACATTTATTTTCAAGATTTTTGGAAATGTTTTAGTATTTTTAATAAAGCCCAACAGTTGTAGTTAAATAGAAAAACAGAAACAAAAAAGAGAGAGAGAGGGAAGCCCACCTGGGCCTTACCTGTGCTGGCCCAGCCCACCTGGCTCGGCCAGCCGACTGGCCTTGCCAGTCGTCGTCCTCCTCCCGCCAGAAGGACGAGGAGCACGTGGTCGGCGCCCGCGGCCACACGCCGACCACCTCCTGCTTCTGCCGACGCCCTGGAGACGTCTAGGGATGCCACGCCGACCCCCACGTCCCCCTCTCATCCTCCCTCACTCTCCCCCTCGTCTCCCTCACCCTCTCCCGCGATGGCCGAGCGCGGTCCTCGCCGCCATTCGCCATAGACGTCACCCGAGCCACCCCCTCACCCCTCCGACAAGCCCAATAGCTCCGCCTCGTCGCCCTGGACCTCTCCGCTGACCCACGCGACTCCAAACGCCGCCAGGACCTCCCCGACCTCGCTGACCCCCTCTCTGACCCCGCTGTGAGCTCCTCTTCCTCTTCCCTTAGCTCTCGTGCTCGTTTGGCCTCTGTAGTTGCCACTTCCACCGCACCTAAAAGCTCCCCGCCGCCGGCCATGGTGCCATCATGGCCAGAGCCACAGTGGCTCGAAGCCAGGCTCACCGTTGTGCTCAGCACAGCACCAGGAGCCCGTAGCCACCACCAGCTCCTTCTCCCGTGCACCGTAGCGTCGAACCCAACCCCGTCCGAACTCCGGCCGCCGCTGTCGAGCTTGCTGGCGTCGTTTCCGGCGTCCCCATGTCCAACCACTTGCACCACTGGATGCGGCAGCTCCCCAGCTACGCGTAGCATGTCTCCGCCATCGTTTTGGTTGCCGGAGCACGAAACCCGCAGCCCTCCGCCGCGTCTGGCCTCGCCGGCTGCTAAACGCCGGCAGGCTTTGACCCGTTGACCAGTGGGTTTGACCGCTGACGTGGACTGGGTGGGCCCAGGTTGACTCCCCTGAGTCAATGACAAGTGGGCCCCCCTCTGCAAACTAAATCAAATTAGTTTTAACTAAAAATAATTAGTTTAATTAACTACTGACACGCGGGACCCACCAGTCAGGTTTGACCTGGACGCCCCCGTTGACCACAAACGTCACCCTGACGTAATGCCGAGGCAGTAATTAAATTACTGGAATTATTCTTATACAGGAAATTCCAGAAAATAGTCAAAACTTCTAAAAATCATAGAAAATCAACCATAGCTCCAAATGTAAAGACTTATATATGAAAAATGATCAAAAAAATTCAATCTATCCATCTGTAATGGTTTCATGCATGACAAAACAAGTTAACCTTGCTGTTTAAGCAGAATAAGGTAATGCACTAATGTGGCTATGTTAAATGATCTAACCTTTGAACCTTTGGTTCAAATAAGCATATTCCTTTCTGTTATAGCTTGCATTAGGCCAAGACACATTCATATTGCCAGGTCATAGCATGCATCATATTGTTGCATATCGTCATGTGTTGATTGTGTTCCGATGTGTTCTTCGTGGTAGGTTCTGCCTCCGAGGATATTCACGAGTATCCAACTGAAGGTCAGTATCCCACTACCACTCCATCAGGCAAGCAACCCATTGACCATTCCGATACAAACCCATGTTCTCGCTTCTGCTCTTGTTAACTGCATTAAGACAACGCGATTCAAACTGCTGTGTGATACGGTAGTTGAACCCTTATCCTCTGCATGACCTGTCATTGCCACAGTAACTAGATGAAACCCACTAGCATGTGTAGGAGTTGATTGAGCCATGTATGTGATTCCTACCTTGCTATGTCTGCTATGCTTAGAGTTGTGTCAGGTCTGGTTCATCTGGGTGATGGGCTAGAGTGAAATGCTTATGCCGGTAATGTGAGGGATGTGTTGAACATGTTTTGGTAAAGGTATCGATGAGAGGCCATGTAGGAGTACATGGTGGGTTGTTTCATTGAGGCCGTCCATAAGAACTGAGATCTGTATGTGTGATTTAAGATGCAGCTACTACCGTACATTGGGCCTGAAACCAATGGACCCTCTCGGCTTCTTAATCACCCTAGTACTCTGTCCAGGAGTTGCAAATAGTTTCTGGTGTTTGAAGGTTATGTGTTGGCGGCCGTGCGTAGCGCTGACCCTAGGGGTGGGCTATGTTGCGGTAGATACACCGTGGCACGGTGTACCGAGTCACCCGTTTGGTGTCTCGGGAACCCTGTTCACATCGTTTGGGGCCGTAAGTGGAAACCTCTGCCGGACTCCCTGCGGATGGAACTTAGATAGCGATAAATCTGGACTAGAGACTTAAGTGTTTAGGTAGGCCGTGGCCGACACCCTCGCTGGGCTCCCGCTTGAAGGTTGCCGGGTACATGTCGTGCAAACGGCGGTAAGTGGTGAAAGCGTGTATGAAGAAGTACACCCCTGCAGGGTATAAAACTATTCGAATAGCCGCGTCCGCGGTAAAGGGCTACTTGGTTGCCTATGCAGTTCATAGACAAGTTAATGGATACTACTAAAAGACTCAAGATAAGTGTGAGTACCGAGGATGGCCCTCTCGTAGGATGACGAGGGAGGATCCCCGGTGGAGTATTGTGTTGGTGAGTAGTGGACTCGTGTGCAAAAACTATTTTACTGGTGGAGTTCCGTAGGATAGCTTAGCCAAGAGTCAAAGCTGGCTTGCTGCAATAACCCCACCACCTTCTTGAGAATAAGCATGTATAGTAGGTTCTGATGTAAGACTTGCTGAGTACCCTTGTACTCATGTTTGCTTAATTACTGTTTTCAGACGACAACATCGCCCCCTCCGATGGGTTATACGTAGACCTTGACGTCGACGAGTGACTAGCCACCTAGGTGGTGATCCTGGCCATGGAGGGCCCTATGTAGATAGACAGGCTTCGACAAGCCTTCTTTCTTTCTAGAGTCTGTACTCAGACTAGTTGCTTCCGCATGTGCTTGTATGATTGTATGACTTGAGTGTCGGGTCATGTGACCCCTATCTGTATGAACTTGTTATGTATGGCTCCCTGGAGCCTTTAAATAAAGTACTTGAGTTGTAGAGTTTTGTTGTGATGCCATGTTGTATGTACTCATATCTGGCATATTGTGTGTATGATTGAAATGCTTGGTATGAGTGGGATCTGACAATCTAGTTGTTTATCCTTGGCGGCCTTTCTTATGGGGAAATGTAGTCTAGTGTACCTCGAGCCATAGTAGTCCGCTACAGCCCGGTTCACCGGAGTCCTGCTAGCCCAGCACTACTGTTCAGGACACTTGACTGGCCGGCATGTGTTTCACTTTGTTCCTATGTCTATCCCTTTGGGGAAATGTCACGCGGTGATATCCGGAGTCCTGCCTAGCCTGCTACAGCCCGGGTTCCCCGGAGTCCTGTTAGCCCAGTGCTACAGCCCGGAATCACTCGCTGATGACCGACATGCTCGATGTGATTCATGTATGCCTGTCTCCATAGGTCTGTGCCGCTTTGGGTTCACGACTAGCCATGTCGGCCCGGTTCTCTGTCATATGGATGCTAGCAACACTATCATATACGTGAGCCAAAAGGCGCAAACGGTTCCGGGCCATGGTAAGGCGACACCCGTGGGATATCGTGCGTGAGGCCGTAAAGTGATATGAGGTGTTACTGGATAGATCGATGTGACTTGGAATCGGGGTCCTGACAAAGTGGATGCTTCTACCTCACGACAAGGTGAACCAAGAGTTGACAAGGAAGCATCCACAAGTGGGACACGCCAAGATGAAGAGAATGAGGAATTACACCAAGATGAACCCCATCAACCTCCTTCTCCACCTAGACAAGAGAACGACAGCATCAACAATGAAGAAGGCCAAGAAGAAGAACGAGATGATGAAGAAGATGTTCCACCCCGACGCAAACAAAAGCTCTCACGAGTTAGAGCAAGAGTAACAAGAGACCATCCCGTCGAGAAAATCTTCAATGATATCCAAACCGGGAGAATTACTCGCTCTAAAACTCGTTTGGCAAACTTTTGTGAACATTATTCATTCATCTCTAGCATTGAACCTATGAAGGTTGAAGAAGCATTGGAAGATCCGGATTGGATAAATGCCATGCATGAAGAGCTACACAACTTCGAGAGAAACCAAGTGTGGACATTGGTCGAGAAGCCCGACAACAACCACAACATCATCGGTACCAAATGGATGTTTCTCAACAAGCAAGACGAAGATGGACAAGTCGTTCGCAACAAAGCACGTCTCGTCGCCCAAGGCTACACTCAAGTCGAAGGTATGGACTATGGTGAGACATATGCCCCTGTTGCTAGACTTGAGTCCATCCGCATCTTACTTACCTATGCTAATCACCATGATATCACCTTGTACCAAATGGACATTAAAAGTGTTTTTTCTAAATGGAGAAATTGAGGAGGAAGTTTATGTTAAACAACCTCCTAGCTTTGTTAATCCTACGAAACCCGATCATGTTTACAAACTCCTTAAAGCTCTTTATGGTCTTAAACAAGCTCCTAGAGTATGGTATAAATGCTTGACCAAGTTCCTTATTGAAAAAGGGTTTGAGATTGGAAAGATTGATTCTACTCTTTTTACTAAAAGGGTTAATGGTGAATTATTTGTGTGCCAAATTTATGTTGATGATATCATATTTGGTTCAAGTAACCCCCATTTTAGTGAAAAGTTTGGAAAGCTAATGTCAGAGAAGTTTGAGATCTCTATGATGAGTGAACTAAAGTTCTTTCTTGGTTTGCAAATCAAGCAAACTAAGGAAGGCACCTTTGTCTCTCAGACAAAGTACAACAAGGACTTATTCAAGAAGTTCAACATGCAAGAATGCAAAGGTATGAAAACACCCATGCCTACTAGTGGACATCTTGACTTGACTAAGGATGGCAAATCAGTTGACCAAAAGGTTTATCGTTCTATGATTGGTTCATTGTTATATCTATGTGCCTCCCGTCCTGATATTATGCTAAGTGTGTGCATGTGTGCATGATATCAAGCAGCCCCAAAGAATGTCATCTTAAGGCTGTGAAAAGGATAGTGAGATACCTAATTCATACACCAAATTTTGGCATTTGGTATCCTAAGAGGTCTTCTTTTGATTTTGTTGGCTACTCCGACTCGGACTATGCCGGTGACAAGGTTGATAGAAATTCCACTTCGGGTACTTGTCAATTTCTCGGTAGATCTCTTGTATCTTGGTCCTCCAAGAAATAAAACTCGGTATCCTTATCCACCGCCGAAGCGGAATACATTGCCGCCGGTTCATGTTGTGCCCAATTACTTTGGATGACCGAAACTCTTAAAGATTATGGGATCTATGTGAAACATCTTCCATTGCTTTGTGACAATGAAAGTGCTATTAAGATTGCTCATAATCCCGTGCAACATTCTCAAACTAATCATATTGAAGTTCGTCATCATTTCATTTGGGATCATGTTGCTAAAGGGGACATTGATCTTAAGCATGTTTGTACTGATAAGCAATTGACGGATATTTTCACCAAACCGCTTGAGGAGAAAGTATTTTGCCGTTTGAGAGGTGAATTGAACATCATTGATGCTTCAAACTTGGAGTAGAAACTCCATTTGGATACATGCAAGGCATGAGCCTTTGAATGTTCCTTGATATTTCTCGTATCATTATGATCATATGTCTTGGATATATTTGCACCCTTGCATGCAATCTAACCCTTGTAGGTACTTGGATGAATCTAAATCTATGAGATTGTAGCTCACTCACATCTTGAGCAATCTCTACATCACCAAGTCTCTACAATATGGTGGTTGAAGACAAGGAAGCATGAAACCCTTCAACATATCCTTTGACCATTTCTATATATCAAATTGCGTTTGGTACCAAATTCATGACTGTCATTTTGGATACACAAGTGCTCTTCCTTGCTAGACTAACCCATGTAGGTATATGAACTCAAACTACAAGTGGTGCTCCCAATCATTGATGAGCTACATCAACCTTGAGCATCCCACACAAGTTCAACTGCATGATCAAGTTCAACACCACCACCCAAGGTATGTTATTCCATCTTAGAGAAGCTTTACCCCAAGTCATGGGTCAAAGCAACTCAACAAGATGTGAATACATCAAATGCTTAAACGAAAAAATGGTAACCCCATTTTGAGCTTAAATGATGAGTATGACCTACGATCAAGTGTTCTCACTTGACTCCTCAGTCAATATACTCTAACATAGGTGACTTTGTCGCCGGCCAATCCTAGATGAAATTCTCTAGTGTTTCTCTGTGTTCTTGCATTTGTTTCTTGCATATTTGTTCCCCTTCTTATATAAAAAAACTTCATCTAGTTTTTATTTTCTTTGTTATGTTCTCCATTCCTTGCATCCTATTCATTGCAAATCCTTCAGTTAATTCCTTGCAAATCTTTGTGAGATCTGATAACCCACAAGTATAGGGGATCGCAACAGTTTTCAAGGGTAGAGTATTCAACCCAAATTTATTGATTCGACACAAGGGGAGACCGAATATTCTCAAGTATTAGCAGCTGAGTTGTCAATTCAACCACACCTGGAAAACTTAATATCTGCAGCAAAGTATTTAGTAGCAAAGTAGTATGGAAGTAACGGTAACGGTGGCAAAAGTAACAATATTGGTTTTGTAGTGATTGTAACAGTAACAACGGAAAAGTAAATAAGCAAAGATCAATATGTGAAAAGCTCGTAGGCATTGGATCCGTGATGGATAATTATGTCGGATGTGATTCCTTATGCAACATTTCTAACATAGGGTGACACAGAACTAGCTCCAGTTCATTAATGTAATGTAGGCATGTATTCCAAATATAGTCATACGTGCTTATGGAAAAGAACCTGCATGACATCTTTTTTCCTACCCTCCCGTGGCAGCGGGGTCCTATTGGAAACTAAGGGATATTAAGGCCTCCTTTTAATAGAGTACCGGACCAAAGCATTAACACTTAGTGAATACATGAACTCCTCAAACTACGGTCATCACCGGTAAGTATCCTGATTATTGTCACTTCGGGGTTAACAGATCATAACACATAATAGGTGACTATAGACTTGCAAGATAGGATCAAGAACTCACATATATTCATGAAAATATAATAGGTTCAGATCTAGAATCATGGCACTCGAGCCGTAGTGACAAGCATTAAGCATAGCAAAGTCATAGCAACATCAATCTCAGAACATAATGGATACTAGGGATCAAACCCTAACAAAACTAACTCGATTACATGATAAATCTCATCCAACCCATCACCGTCCAGCAAGCCTACGATGGAATTACTCACACACGGCGGTGAGCATCATGAAATTGGTGATGGAGGAAGGTTGATGATGATGATGGCGATAGATTCCCCTCTCCGGAGCCCCGAACGGACTCCAGATCAGCCCTCCCGAGAGAGATTAGGGCTTGGCGGCGGCTCCGTATCGTAAAACACGATGAATCCTTCTCTCTAATTTTTCCCCCCGAACGTGAATATATAGAGTTGGAGTTGAGGTCGGTGGAGCACCTGGGGGCCCACGAGGCAGGGGGCGCGCCCAGGGGGGTAGGCGCGCCCCCACCCACGTGGACAGGGTGTGCGCCCCCTAGCTTTGATTCTTTTGCCAATATTTTTTATATATTCCAAAAATATTCTCCGTTGATTTTCAGGTCATTTCGAAAACTTTTATTTCTGCACAAAAATAACACCATGGCAATTCCGCTGAAAATAGCGTCAGTCCGGGTTAGTTCCATTCAAATCATGCAAGTCAAAACAAGGGCAAAAGTGTTTGGAAAAGTAGATATGTTGGAGATGTATCAACTCCCCCAAGCTTAAACCTTTGCATGTACTCAAGCAATTCAGTTGATAAACTGAAAGTGATAAAGAAAAACTTTTACAAACTCTGTTTGCTCTTGTTTTTGTAAATATGTAAAGCCATCATTCAAGTTTTCAGCAAAGAATATGAACTAACCAGATTCACAATAACATTTAGGTCTCATGTTTACTCATATCAATGACATAATCAACTAGCGAGCAATAATAGTAAATCTCGGATGACAACACTTTCTCAAAACAATCATAATATGATATAACAAGATGGTATCTCACTAGCCCTTTCTAAGACCACAAAACATAAATGCAGAGCACCTCTGAAGATCAAGGGCTGACTGGAAATTGTAATTCATGGTAAAAGAGATCCAGTCACACTCAATGTAAACTAACAATAATACATGCAAATGACAACGGTGCTCTCCAAGTGGTGCTTTTTAGTAAGAGGAGGATGACTCAACATAAAAGTAAATAGATAGGCCCTTCACAGAGGGAAGCAGGGATTTGTAGAGGTGCGAGAGCTCGATTTTGAAATAGAGAAGAATAATATTTTGAGTGGTATACTCTCATTGTCAACATAACAACTGAGAGATCTCGATATCTTCCATGCTACACACATTATAGGCGGTTCCCAAACAGAATGGTAAAGTTTATACTCCCCCTACCACCAACAAACATCAATCCATGGCTTGTCCAAAACAATGGGTGCCTCCAACTAACAACAATCCTGGGGGAGTTTTGTTTGCAATTATTTTGATTTGATTTGAGCATGGAAGTGGGCATCCCAGTTACCAGCCATTTTCTTGTGAGTGAGGAGCGAAGTCCACTCCTCTTGAGAATAACCCGCCTAGCATGGAAGATATAGACAACCCTAGTTGATACATGAGCTATTCGAGCATACAAAACAGAATTTCATTTGAAGGTTTAGAGTTTGGTTCATACAAATTTACTTGGAACGACAGGTAGATACTGCATATAGGAAGGTATGGTGGACTCATATGGAATAACTTTTGGGGTTTATGAAGTTGGATGCACAAGCAGTATTCCCGCTTAGTACAAGTGAAGGCTAGAAAGAGACTGGGAAGCGACCAGCTAGAGAGCGACACCAGTCATGAACATGCATTAAAATTAATCAACACTGAATGCAAGCATGTGTAGGATATAATTCACCATGAACATAAATATCGTGGAGGCTATGTTGATTTTGTTTCAACTACATGCATGAACATGTGCCAAGTCAAGCCACTCGAATCGTTCAAAGGAGGATACCACCCTATCATACCACATCACAACCATTTTAATAGCATGTTGATACGCAAGGTAAACCATTATAAACTCCTAGCAAATTAAGCATGGCATGAGCAACTATAATCTCTAATTGTCATTGCAAACATGTTTCATTCATAATAGGCTGAATCAGGAATGATGAACTAATCATATTTACAAAAACAAGAGAGGTCGAGTTCATACCAGCTTCTCCCATCTCAAATAGTCCATCATATATCGTCATTATTGCCTTTCACTTGCACAACCGAATAGTGTAGATAATAATAATAGTGCGCGTGCATTGGACTAAGCTGGAATCTGGAAGCATTCAATTCAAGGGAGAAGACAAGGTAATATGGGCTCTTTGTTAGATCAACAATAATGCATATAAGAGCCACTCAACATTTTCATCATGGTCTTCTCCTCTCGACCCCCAAAGAAAAAGAAAAGAAACAAAACTATTTACACAGGAAAGCTCCCAACAAACAAAAGAAGAACGTTAAATCTTTTTGGGTCTTCTTTTAATTATTACTACTACTACAAGCATGGAAAGTAAACTAGCTAAAAGCTACAACTAATTTGTTTGTTTTTCTAAAGGTTTTTCAAACACACAAGAAGAAGGCTTAAAAAGAAATTAAACTAGCATGGATGATATAGTGAAAAAGTATGAGCACCGACAACTGGAATGAGTGTGTGAACATGAATGTAATGTCGGTGAGAAATACGTACTCCCCCAAGCTTAGGCTTTTGGCCTAAGTTGGTCTATGGCCATGGATGGCCTGGTGGAAATCCAAAGTTGTAGCTGGGGTTGTACTGAGATGCAGCAGCTACTACCTGACGAGCTGCATCTTGGAGGTGAGCTGCCTCTATCCTCCTCTCGTACTCGTTTGCCTCCTCCCTGGTTATAACATATCTCCCTTTTGTCTGAAAGTCAAAGAAAGCAGGAGCAGGGAGAGCAACATGGACGGTACACCGTCTGTCAAAGATTAGTCGGTACTGGAGTAACTGATCATTGCTCTCAACAAACTGATGACGAACCATAGCATTATAATCTAGATAAGCAGGAGGCAATTCAATATCATTCTCATGTATGGGTATCTCAAGAAAATTAGCTACACGAGTTGCATAAATTTCACCAAACAAGTCTCCAGTTAAACTATTAAGATGCAACCTACATGCAACAATAGCCCCCAAATTATATTGCTTATCACCCAATACCGCACTCTTGAGGACACTAAGATCAGGAACACACATGTGACATGCCTCATCCTTACCATTAATTCATCTACCTGTAAAGAGAGCAAAATAATGTATGGCAGGAAAATGAATGCTCCCTATGGTAGCTTGTGTTATTTCTCTAGATTCCCTCATAGTGATACTAGCACGAAAGTCTTTATATTCAGATTTGCAAGATTCACTAACAATACCCCACTGCGGGAGTTTACAAGCAGTATTAAAATCTTCTAAGTCCATCGTATAAGATTTATCATAGTGATCAAATAGGACAGTGTGAGACTTGCGTGATGATGTAAATTTAAACCTTCTCACAAAGGAATCAGTTAGGTGATAATATTGGGGGCACTTATCTGACACGAAGCCCTCAAGTTCAGCATTACGCACATACGCGTCAAATTCCTCCTTAATTCCTGCTTGGACCATAAAATCTTCTGACGGCCATTCACAAGGCCGCACTTGAGCTTCTCTTGGTAGTTCTAGTCCGACTCATGTATCGCAGGCCTAGGTCCTTGCTTCCTTGAGGAACCACCTTGGTACATTTTCCTAAACATATTTACTCTAAAAAATTTATGAAATTTTAAGTAACTCAGAAATAGAAGTGAACCAAACTCAACAAAATTGATAGCAACTACTCCTAAAAGTGCCTAGAGGCTATATCATGCATTAGAACTATTTTTGACCACATAAATTTGACATGCAAGCTCAAGAACAGGGTCACCTAAGCAGCAAAAATTTGCAATAAATAAAGCACTAGAACAAAAACTAATTGGACCATTGGAGGAGTCACATACCGAAGAACAATCCCCCAAAGCAGTTTTGTGAATGGAGCTTTGTGCAAGGAGATCGAAAATGGCAGCAAGATGAGCTAGAACTCGAGTTTGAGCTAGTGGATGATTTTTTCTGGAGGAAGACGAAGTGTGTGGGTGCAAGAATATGTGGAGGGGGCCCACGTGGGGTCCATGAGGCACGGGGGTGCGCCCCAGGGGGGTGGACGCACCCTCCACCCTCGTGGGCACATGGTGAGGCCCCCTGGTGTGTTCTCAGTGTCAAATATTCTTGAATATTCTAGAAAAATCATATTAAATTTTCAGGACATTTGGAGAACTTTTATTTTCGGGGTATTTTTTTATTGCAAGGATAATTCAGAAAACAAATAGAAAATACTATTTTTACTTTATTTGATCTAAATAACAGAAAGTAAAAGGAGGGTACAGAGAGTTGTCCTTTCTAACTTCATCCATCTCATGCTCATCAAAAGGAATCCACTAACAAGGTTGATCAAGTCTTGTTAACAAACTCTTTTCGAATAACATGAAACCGGAGAATTTTCGAACAACACTAGGTTACCTCAACGGGGATATGCACATCCCCAACAATAAGAATATCATATTTCTTCTTGACAGTAGGAATAGGAAATTCAAAACCTCCAATAGTAAATGTTGGAATTTTTCCGATAAAATTGATACTGTGGACTTGAGGTTGTTTCCTCGGAAAGTGTACCGTATGCTCATTACCATTAACATGAAAAGTTACATTGCCTTTGTTGCAATCAATAACAGCCCTTGCAGTATTCAAAATGGGTCTACCAAGAATAATAGACATACTATCATCCTCGGGAATATCAAGAATAACAAAGTTCGTTAAAATAGTAACGTTTGCAACAACAACAGGCACATCCTCACAAATACCGATAGGTATAGCAGTTGATTTATCAGCCATTTGCAAAGATATTTCAGTAGGTGTCAACTTATTCAAATCAAGTCTATGATATAAAGAGAGAGGCATAACACTAACACCGGCTCCGAGATCACATAAAGCAGTTTTAACATAGTTTCTCTTAATGGAGCATGGTATAGTTGGTACTCCTGGGTCTCCTAGTTTCTTAGGTATTCCACCCTTAAAAGTATAATTAGCAAGCATGGTGGAAATTTCAGCTTCCGGTATCTTTCTTTACTGTGCTTCCTCATCATCCTTTTTCTTGGATGGTTTAGGAGGAAAAGTCATGAGTTTCTGAACCCATGGTTCTCTTTCTTTACTGTGCTTCCTAGCAACAAAGTCTCTCTTATCATAACATTGATTCTTTGAATGTGGTTTATCAAGAGCAACAGCTGGTTCAATCCCTACATCATTGTCATTGCTAGGTTGAGCATCAACATGAACATCATCATTAACATTATCACTAGGTTCATGTTCATTACCAGATTGTGTTTCAGCATCAGAAATAGAAATATCATTGGATTCTCAGGTGTATCAACCACAGGTTCACTAGAAGCATGCAAAGTCCTATCATTTTTCTTTTTCTTCTTCTTAGAAGAACTAGGTGCATCAACATTAGTTCTATGAGAATCTTGCTCAATTCTCTTAGGGTGGCCCTCAGGATACAAAGTTTCTTGAGTCATTTTACCCCCTCTAGTCATAATTCTAACAACATTATAATTTTTCTTATTATTTAATTCATGGAGCAAATCATTCTAAGCTTTAAGTACTTGTACTACTTGAGTGGTAACCATAGAAGCATGTTTACTAATAAGTTTAAGTTCACCTTTATCTCTAGACATATAATCACTCAAGTGTTCAACCATATAAGCATTGCGTTTCAAATGTCTACCAACATATGCATTGAAGTTTTCTTGTTTAACAATAAAATTATCAAACTCATCTAAGCATTGGCTAGCAGACTTATTACGACGATTATCACCTTCATCAAATCTATAGAGAGAATTTACCTTTACTACCTATGTCGGGTTATCAAGACCATGAATTTCTTCAATAGGTGGTAAATTCTTAACATCTTCAGCTTTAATACCTTTTTCTTTCATAGATTTCTTTGCCTCTTGCATATCTTCAGGAGTGAGAAATAGAATACCCCTTTTCTTCGGAATTGGCTTAGGAGTTGGTTCAGGAAGTGTCCAATAATTTTCATTAGTTAGAATATTATTCAATAGCAATTCAGCTTGATCAAATTTTCTCTCCCTGAAAACACAACCAACACAACTATCCAAGTGGTCTCTGGAAGCATCAGTTAGTCCATTATAAAAGATATCAAGTATTTCATTTTTCTTGAGAGGATCATCAGGCAAAGCATTAAGTAATCGGAGAAGCCTCCCCCAAGCTTGTGGGAGACTCTCTTCTTCAATTTGCACAAAATTATATATTTCCCTTAAGGCAGCTTGTTTCTTATGAGCGGGGAAATATTTAGCAGAGAAGTAATAAATCATATCCTGGGGACTACGCACACAACCAGGATCAAGAGAATTAAACCATGTTTTAGCACGACCCTTTAATGAGAACGGAAACAACTTAAGGATAAAGTAATAGTGAGTTTTCTCATCATTAGTGAACATGGTGGCTATATCATTCAACTTAGTGAGATGTGCCATAACAGTTTTAGATTCATAGCCATAGAAAGGATCAAATTCAACCAAAGTAAATAACTCAGGGTCGACAGAGAAATCATAATCCTTATCAGAAATACAGATAGGTGAAGTAGCAAAAGCAGGGTCATATTTCATTCTAGCATTCAAGGATTTTTCATTCAGCTTAACTAATAATTTCTTAAGATCATATCTATCATTGCAAGCTAAGAAGTCTCTAGCAGTTTCTTCATCCATAATATAACCCTCAGGTACAACAGGCAATTCATATCTAGGGGGAGAATCTTCATCATCACTTTCATCAATATTATCAGTTTCAATAATTTCATTCTCTCTAACCCTAGCAAGTTGTTCATCAAGAAATTCACATAGTGGCACAGTATTATCAAGCATAGAAGTAGTTTCATCATAAGTATCATGCAAAGCAGAAGTGGCATCATCAATAACATGTGACATATCAGAATGAATAGCAGGAGTAGGTGTCGGAAGTTTACTCATAACAGAAGGTGAATCAAGTGCAGAGCTAGATGGAAGTTCCTTACCTCCCCTCATAGTTGAGGGAAAAATCTTGGTTCTTTTATCTTTCAAGTTCTTCATAGTGATCGGATGATATAAATCCCAAGTGACTCAAAGAATAGAGCTATGCTCCCCGGCAACGGCGCCAGAAAATAGTCTTGATAGCCTACAAGTGTAGGGGATCGCAACAGTTTTCGAGGGTAGAGTATTCAACCCAAATTTATTGATTCGACACAAGGGGAGCCAAAGAATATTCTCAAGTATTAGCAGCTGAGTTGTCAATTCAACCTCACCTGGAAAACATAATATCTGCAGCAAAGTATTTAGTAGCAAAGTAGTATGGAAGTAACGGTAACGGTGACAAAAGTAACAGTATTTGTTTTGTAGTGATTGTAGCAATAGCAACGGAAAAGTAAATAAGCAAAGATCAATATGTTAAAAGCTCGTAGGCATTGGATTAGTGACGGATAATTATGTCGGATGTGATTCTTCATGCAATAGTTATAACATAGAGTGACACAGAACTAGCTCTAGTTCATCAATGTAATGCAGGCATGTATTCCGAACATAGTCATACGTGCTTATGGAAAAGAACTTGCATGACATCTTTTGTCCTACCCTCCCGTGGCAGGGGGGTCCTATTGGAAACTAAGGGATATTAAGGCCTCCTTTTAATAGAGTACCGTACCAAAGCATTAACACTCAATGAATACATGAACTCCTCAAACTACGGTCATCACCGGTAAGTATCCCGATTATTGTCACTACAAGGTTAACGGAACATAACACATAATAGGTGACTATTGACTTGCAAGATAGGATCAAGAACTCACATATATTCATGAAAACATAATAGGTTCGGATCTGAAATCATGGCACTCGGGCCCTAGTGACAAGTATTAAGCATAGCAAAGTCATAGCAACATCAATCTCAGAACATAATGGATACTAGGGATCAAACCCTAACAAAACTAACTCGATTACATGATAAATCTCATCCAACCCATCATCGTCCAGCAAGCCTATGATGGAATTACTTAGGCACAATGGTGAGCATCATGAAATTGGTGATGGAGGAAGGTTGATGATGACGATTGCGACGGATTCCCCTCTCCGGAGCCCTGAACGGACTCCAAATCAGCCCTCCCGAGAGAGATTAGGGCTTGGCGGCGGCTCCGTATCGTAAAATGTGATGAATCCTTCTCTCTGATTTTTTTCTCCCCGAACATAAATATATAGAGTTGGAGTTGAGGTCGGTGGAGCACCAGGGGGCCCACAAGGTAGGGGGATGCGCCCAGGGGGGTAGGCGCGCCCCCACCCTCGTGGACAGGGTGTGGGCCCCCTATCCTTGATTCCTTCACCCGTATTTTTTATATATTCCAAAAATATTCTCCATTGATTTTCAGGTCATTTCAAGAACTTTTATTTCTGCACAAAAATAACACCATGGCAATTCTGCTGAAAACAGCGTCAATCCGGGTTAGTTCCATTCAAATCATGCAAGTTAGAGTCCAAAAGAATGGAAAAAGTGTTTGGAAAAGTAGATACGTTGGAGACGTATCAAGATCTTATTTGCCTAGTGAGCTGAGATGACAAATGTTCTTTCTGTGTTGAACTCGGACACACCGGTTTGTCTCTTTCGGGCAAACCGAACCATCTCGGTGCCACCGAAGAAAACAACTCTGTGTTACCGATTTCAATGCTGAGAAAACACTTTGCCGTTTGCATCTTGCATATTTACACCAGCTCCACTCAATGATTCTTGTCCTCTACCAGCATCACATTCTATATGCTGCTTTGCTTTGTGACTCAAGGACCAAACCTATTTTGACTCACAATCCGGATGATCCCTTCTTGGAAATTGATGTCAAAGGGGGAGAGAGAGATCACATCAAAGCTTAATCATTTCAAGAGGGGGAGAGTACTTCAAAGGGGGAGAAATCACATCAGAGCCCGCCCCACATGCTTGGTATTCAAGAGGAGAGAAGTCACATGTCTTTAGAGGGGAAAGACATGTCAGTTTGTGCTATGTTTCTGTGTGATATGATTTGTTTTGCTCTGATTTTCTTTTCCATATCTTCTCCCATTATCCAATATAAGATTCAGGGGGAGAAAGACTTATAAGGGAAGGAAATCTTTGAATTCATTGCATATCTCTACCCTTGGGGACATGTCTATATACAATAGAGTACCTAGTACTCACTCTCTACATGTCATCCCAATCTTGGTACTCTCGTGGTTTGCTGTTCTTGCTCTGTTTAGTTGATGTTTCTGTGGTATCTAACCTTGTTTACTGAGCTTCATCTCTTCCAAAGCTTGCTCAAGACCACAAGGTAAGTATATGCATCAGACTCATGTGTATGATGATCTCTTGCTGATGTATATATTGTTTGCAGGAAGGACTCATGAACATGAAGGTACAAATCCTATATTCACATCATTTGCTCTAATGCATATAGCCAAGATACATGTTACACATTTCTTGCTATATCATGCTTATGCAGTCACATGCTCTTATATTCCATATTTACATGATTGCATACATGAAGGGGGAGCCTATGCGTGTTACATGTATTTCCAAAGATTTACTTGCTAATCTATATATCTTTATCTAAAGCTTTGATGTATGTAGTCATCAATTACCAAAAAGGGGGAGATTGAAAGCACAAGTGCTCCCTGGATGATTTTGGTAATTAATGCCAACATATCTCTTGTTGGACTAATGTTTTTATCTAGTATATTTCAGATAAGTTCAACAAATGGAGTGGCATGGACAAGAGGATGTGGAACCCCTACAAGATGCTAAGAACAAAGGATTGGCAAAAGCTCAAAAGCTCAAGACTCTGCATTTTCATTTTAGTGATCCAAGATCACATTGAGTCCATAGGAAAGCCAATACTATCAAAAGGGGATGAGGTGTTGCTTAATGGTTTGCTTGCTCAAAGTGCTTAGTGATATGCTCCAAAGCCCTCAAACACTTTCTCATATCCACATATGTCCCAAACCAAAAGTCAAACTCGGCCCCACCGATTTGATCTATCCGACGCCACCGAGTTCACTTGACATAGCCACTGCCAAAAACCCTAATTGGTTCGGTCTCACCGATGGGATCTCGTTCTCACCGAGATGGGCTTGCAAACTCTCTGTTACCTGTTGCAACTATTTCGGTCTCACCGAGATATGCAATCGGTCCCACCGAGTTTGCTCGACCAACTCTCTGTTTTGCTTATTACCAAAATCGGTCCCACCGAGCTTGGGTAATCGGTCAAACCGATTTGTGGTTTTACCCTAACCCTAGCACATCGGTCCCACCGAGTTGATCATATCGGTCCCACCAAAAATCCTAACATTCACATTTTGAACTAAATCGGTATGACCGAGTTTTACAATTCGGTCCCACCGAGTTTGGTAAATTGTGTGTAAGGGCTAGATTTTGTGTGGAGGCTATATATACCCCTCCACCCTTCCTTCAATAGTAAGGAGAGCCATCAGAACGTGCCTACACTTCCAACATACATTTTTTGAGAGAGAACCACCTACTCATGTGTTGAGACCAGGATATTCCATTCCAACCATATGAATCTTGACCTCTAGCCTTCCCCAAGTTGCTTTCCACTCGAATCATCTTTTCCGCCAAATCCAAATCTGTGTGAGAGAGAGAGAGTTGAGTGTTGGGGAGACTATCATTCGAAGCACAAGAGCAAGGAGTTCATCATCAACACACCATCTATTACCTTTTGGAGAGTGGTGTCTCCTAGATTGGTTAGGTGCCACTTGGGAGCCTCCAACAAGATTGTGGAGTTGAACCAAGGAGTTTGTAAGGGCAAGGAGATCGCCTACTTCATGAAGATCTACCCTAGTGAGGCAAGTCCTTCATGGGCGATGGCCATGGTGGGATAGACAAGGTTGCTTCTTTGTGGACCCATCGTGGGTGGAGCCCTTCGTGGACTCGTGCAACCGTTACCCTTCGTGGGTTGAAGTCTCCATCAACGTGGATGTACGATAGCACCACCTATCGGGACCACGCCAAAAATCTATGTGTCTCCAATTGCGTTTGCACACTCCAATCCCATCCCTTTACTTTCTTGCAAGTTGCATGCTTTACTTTCCGCTGCTCATATACTCTTGCCATGCTTGCTTGAAATGTATTGTGAATGTTTAAACTTGTGCTAAAACTCCACCTTAACTTGAAGAAACTAAAAACTGCTACTTTTCTTTGTTGATGGTCTATTCCCCCGTCTAGACGCCTCTTCTCGATCCTTCAACATTCCTCAAAACAGCCACCATACCTACCTATTATGGCACTTCCGTAGCCATTCCGAGATATATTGCCATGCAACTTTCCACCGTTCTGTTTATTATGACATGCTCCATCATTGACATATTGCTATGCATGATCATGTAGTTGACATCGTATTTGTGGCAAAGCCACCATTCATAATTCTTTCATACATGTCAATCTTGATTCATTGCACATCCCGGTACACTGCCGAAGTCATTCACATAGAGTCATATTTTGTTCTAAGTACCGAGTTGTAATTCTTGAGTTGTAAGTAAATAAAAGTGTGATGATCTTCATTTTTAGTGCATTGGCCCATGTGAGGAAAGGATGGTGGAGACTATGATTCCCCCACAAGTCGGGATGAGACTCCAGATGAAAAAAAGAGGCAAAAAATGAGAGAAGGCCCAAATAAAAAAATGAGAGAAAAGAGAGAAGGGGCAATGCTAGTATCCTTTTACCACACTTGTGCTTCAAAGTAGCACCATGATCTTCATGATAGAGAGTCCCCTATATTGTCACTTTCATATACTAGTGGGAGTTTTTCATTATAGAACTTGGCTTGTATATTCCAATGATGGGCTTCCTCAAATTGTCCTAGGTCTTCACGAGCAAGCAAATTGGATGCACACCCACTTAGTTTCTTTTTAAGCTTTCATAAACTTATAGCTCTAGTGCATCCGTTGCATGGCAATCCCTACTCACTCACATTGATATCTATTGATGGGCATCTCCATGGCCCGTTAATATGCCTAGTTGATGTGAGACTATCTCCTTCTTTTTGTCTTCTCCACAACCACTGTCTATTCCACCTATAGTGCTATGTCCATGGCTCACGCTCATTTATTGCGTGAAAGCTGAAAGTTTGAGAACATCAAAAGTATGAAACAATTGCTTGCCTTGTCATCGGGGTTGTGCATGATATAAATATTTTGTGTGATGAACTTGGAGCATAGGCAGACTATATGATTTTGTAGGGATAAGCTTTCTTTGGCCATGTTATTTTGCAAAGACATAATTACCTTGTTAGTATGCTTGAAGTATTATTGTTTTTATGTCAATATTAAACTTTTTTTTGAATCATACAGATCTGAACATTGATGCCACAATAAAGAAATTACATGGATAAATATGTTAGGTAGCATTCCACATCAAAAATTCTATTTTTATCATTTACCTACTCGAGGACGAGAAGGAATTAAGGTTAGGGATGCTTGATACGTCCCCAACGTATCTATAATTTTTTACTATTCCGTGCTATTATATTATCTGTTTTGGATGTTTTATATGCATTAATATGCTATTTTATATGATTTTTGGGACTAACCTCTTAACCTAGAGCCTAGTGCCAGTTTCGGTTTTTCCTTGTTTTAGAGTTTCGCAGAAAAGGAATACCAAACGGAGTCCAAACGGAATGAAACTTTCGCGATGATTTTTCTTGGACCAGAAGACATCCAGAGGACTTCGAGTGCAAGTCAGGGAAGCCACGAGGCAGCCAAAAGGATGGAGAGTATGCCCCCACCCTTGCGGGCCCCTTGTGCCTCCACCAACCTATTTCTTCCACCTATATATTCTTAAATATTCCAAAACCTACCAAGAGAGCCACGAAAACACTTTTCCACCGCCGCAACCTTCAGTACCTGTTCGATCCCATCTAGGGGCCTTTTCCGATGTCCTGCCGGAGGGGGATTCGATCACGGAGAGCTTGTACATCAACACCATTGCCTCTGCGATGAAGCGTGAGTAGTTTACCTCAGACCTATGGGTCCATAGCTAGTAGCTAGTTGGCTTCTTCTCTCTCTTTGATTCTCAATACCATGTTCTCCTCGATGTTCTTGGAGATCTATCTGATGTAATACTCTTTTGCGGTATGTTTGCCGAGATCCGATGAATTGTGGATTTATGATCAGCTTATCTATGAATATTATTCGAATATCCTCTGAATTCTTATATGCATGATTTCATATCTTTGCAAGTCTCTCCGAACTATCGATTTGGTTTGGCCAACTAGATTGGTTTTTTCTTGCGATGGGAGAAGTGCTTAGCTTTGGGTTCAATCTTGCGGTGCTCGATCCCAGTGACAGAAGGGGAACCGACATGTATTGTATTTTTGCCACAGAGGATAACAAGGTGGGG
Organism: Triticum dicoccoides; assembly: GCF_002162155.2. Classification (NCBI taxonomy): domain Eukaryota; kingdom Viridiplantae; phylum Streptophyta; class Magnoliopsida; order Poales; family Poaceae; genus Triticum; species Triticum dicoccoides. The sequence goes on along the minus strand of NC_041392.1, from coordinate 368,500,198 downwards.
TTTTCATCATATTGCTTGAGTTTATCCCGCTACATCATGTCATCTTACTTAATGCATTACTCTGTTCTATGAACTTAATAATCTAGATGCAGGCATGAGTCGGTCGGTGTGTGGAGTAGTAGTAGTAGATGCAGGGGTCTACTTGATACGGACGTGATGCCTATATTCATGATCATTGCCTTAGATATCGTCATAATTATGCGCTTTTCTATCAATTGATCGGCACTAATTTGTTCACCCACCATAATATTTTCTATCTTGTGTGAAGCCTCTAGTGAAACCTATGGCCCCCGGGTCTATTTTTCCATCATATAATCTTCTATTTTCCATCATATGAGTTTCCGATCTACAATTTTAGTTTCCTATTTACTTTCTTTGCAATCTTTTACTTTCCGTTCCATAAAACAAAAATATCAAAAATATTACTTTACCATTTATCCATCTCCATCAGATCTCACTTTCCAAATAACCGTGAAGGGATTGACAACCCCTTATCGCGTTGGGTGCAAGTTGGTGTTTGTTTGTGTAGGTATTCGGTGACTTATTCGTTGTCTCCTACTAGATTGATACCTTGGTTCTCAAAACTAAGGGAAATACTTACTCTACTTTGCTGCATCACCCTTTCCTCTTCAATGGAAAAACCAACGCAAGCTCAAGAGGTAGCATCCCCTCAAGCACCTAGGTGCCCCTCATATCCCCTTCAGCAGCGCCAATCAAGGTACACCCTGAGTAGCAGTGATGCAAGCTATCCCAAGGGGGCTACAAACTGGTGGTTCATGGACCCCCTATTGTTGCTAAGGGTGACTGAGGTCACGCGGTGTTGTAGAGGAGAGTGGCTAGCGCGATGAGGTCACCACCGACAGTCACGCATGGTCGCATGGTGTTGTTGACAAAGAGCTTGGCATTTGGCCAGAGAAGTAGGTGAAGGAGAAAGGCAGAAGATAGAGCGGAGAGATAAGGCTGGAGGCGAGCGACCCTTAAGTGTGTGGTCCACACTAGAACACGTGGCATCCAGCCAACATGGCGATTTCTTTCCAGAAATTACTCGACTGAAGCCAAGTATTTTCCTTACTATAAAAATTAGAAGCGCTAGGTTAGATGATCACAGGAGCATTACATGTGTAGTGCCACCACCACTTCTCAATTTTTTTCTGCCAGGTTATGTGATCACATGAGCATTAGACGTGGAGTGTTATGAATACATGGCATCATGTAACTGGACTGCGGGTTTTCTTCTTTGAAACCAAGGCAAAAACCATGCCTCACCTCATCAATTTACTACCTCTATAAAAGCACGAAGTACAGAAATTTAACACACAACATATCTGTCTATGGATATAAGATTGGTAATTAAGGATGACTTAGTAATTTTTTAAAGGGGTGCTTCAGCCAACACACGTGTCCCCCCCCAGTGTGATACCCTAGGCAGCCAGGAAACTCCCCCTCCCGATCTCCCCTACCCTCGGCGCCGCCGGCGGGCCCCACCGAGCAAAGCCCGCGCGGCGGTGGCGGGGCCTTCATTTTTAACCTCTGGTGAGGTCTGGGCAACATGGGTCCGCTCGGACGAGGAGAGGCAGGGGGTTGCACTACAAAAAAAGACACAACCGTGACATTTTGGGCTGAACAATTTTTTTCTATCATACATATGACACTTCTATGACGATAATTGTGACAAAACCCGGTATCATCATAAATGTGGTGGGCTCCTACTTCTATGACAAAAAATCATGACAAAAAATGGGCTTTTCGTCCTGGGCGGGCCAGAGACGCAGCTGCATGACATTCCTTGGGCCGTCCATGACGCAAAAAACCGTGGTAGAAGCGAGGGGGAGGAAAATTTCGGGGAGTTCCCGGTTACGGTGGGAGGTCAGGGGCCGAGTGATGCGTGTTTCTCTCGTATAGGTACGCGCGTGTGTGCGAGGCGTTGGCTCTAACTGAACCCAAGCGAGGCGTTGGGCTCTAACTGAACCCGAGCGGTTGCACTGCAGGCTACGCGTTACTGAACCCGAGCGATCGATTGATGGCTGTTAACTGAACTAGATCGAGCGATTCCTTTGCTACTGCTTCTAACTGAAGCTGATCGATTGGATGAACAGTGAGCGTTGCGGGGAGGGGGGTGGATGAACAGT